>NW_026571133.1:17562440-18168203 GCF_026225935.1 Boleophthalmus pectinirostris | reverse complement strand
ACTTATATGCTACAGTTTCAAACAAACACTTTGTTGCAGTATATTAAACATAAAAAGCATGCCATGCCAAGAAGCCTATCTGACACTGCACTGAAAAAGATCTGTAGTTCCAGAGATCCTGTAGAAGGAAATAGAGTTTTGTGAACAGTGCTCATGGGAGTATGAAAATATGCACTCTGAGCAGGACAGACCAGCAGGAGCCACGTTGTTTGTGGAATTATTTTGGTTATATTCCCAACTTTTAGGAATTCACATTTATAGTCATTTTGTGTTGTTGTCATGGCCCAACTGCTTCCAGTAGATTTAAATGTAATATCCAATTTCAAAGTAATCTTGACAGTCAGTTACACAATGGAAGTTGAGACACACACATAAATTTAATGCACAGCACTGAGCAACAATTTGTCAAAGGTTGCAGATAATTTCACTTTACAGGAGAATGTTAAACAAGCTGTAGCTCTCAGTGATTCTTCTGGGCTGACCCACCTCGGGCAGGGCAGACTCGCTGGCTGCAGCCAGTGTGAGGGAGCTGATTGGCTTTGATCTGGTTCCCTAAGAAAGCACTTCCTGAGGTCACAGGTCAGCTCTGGAACATGTCCATCTGTCTGTGCCATTTTGGCTTTTCAAATTCCATTAAATTAAGTAATTCTAACAGATTCTATTTCAACATCTAGCATTTCCTAAGTACTGGAGGAGCACCACAAGGTTCAGTGAAAACTAAATGCACAATTGGCCTTTGACGAACTCCTGGCTGTTAACTTTCACAGATTTTAAAAAGTTGTTGCTCAATAAAAGTCAAAATGCAAAACCCTAGTACCTGTTTATGTGTTGTGACCAATTTGCACAGGGTATTCCTGATCGGGTGATAGATAATGTTCCCTGGTAGGTCTCCCCGGTGTCTTCATAACACTCTGAAAGAAAATATTATTTGTTTGGATGACATTTTAAGGTCAGAAAATGTTTTGAAGAATTGACATGTGTTAAAATTTAGGTTTGGAAACATGAATAATGTAATTGTTATATATGTTAACTAAATATTCATCTTTCAATTTCATTTCTATTTTGGTATGTCCTTAAATAGAACCAGAGCTTTCAAAACTGACTTATTGCTGCAGAGAACTATGGGAAATGATGCAAACACTGCCAGAGAGGGGTGATTCTTTTCTTCCATAAAATTGAATTCACAGGGCAATATGCTGCCAAGAGCCTGAATCCTTTGGGTCCAATACTGAAAGTGCCTGTGTAATTCCACTTTGTGAAAACATGACATGTCTTTGAAGCATGTCTCTTACAGTTACAGTCACAATATTATAAATGTAAAAAACAACACTGTACGCTTGTTCTTTGTGGATCCTATGGTGTGGTGAACTTGAGTATGTCAATGAATTACCAGTTTCTTGAGAGGCTTCAGCACCACACCGTGGGATATGAGTGCAGTTGGCTCTCCTCTGATTTGGATCTGTCGTGAAGCACCATGGATGCTCTGAGCCATCAGGGTTACGGCAATAATTTTCCCTTAGGTCTCTAGCACAGAAATGAGAGAAGGCGGTCTAATACCACTTTTCACATTTTAGACGTTTTACAGTCACAAACACACAGAATTACAGGTATTACTCACTTGCACTTGTAGTTCTCAGGCAGAAAGGAGTGTTTGTGGGGGAACTGTGAATCCCAACGCTGACAGGACACACCCTCTGGAGTAACATTTGTAGTGCCTCTGTAATCAGTCCCCTTTCCCTCTAAACAGGATGTTGATGTATTAGCAATACTCTCCTCAGTATAGTCTGAGTCTATGGACAGAAAAAAAAAAAAAACATTATCGTTAATAAACAAAAATACTCCAACAGTAAAAAGTAAGAAGGTGTAGATAGCCCTAGCCATTAGAAAGAATGATGATCAGGAAGAAGGGAGACTGTAATCCTTTCAAGAATGTGTCGTGTTTAGTTTAACCCAGTAAGAGATGATCAAAAACAGTAGCATAACCCTGTCCTTTACACCAAGATAGGATACTCCTTGTATTCATAACAGTATGCCCCGCATTCTTGGACATACTGCAGGTACGCCACAATAGACGTCAGAAGTTAAGTAATTTTCTGACAGCACGCAATGACACAGGTTACCAACAAGATTCTTCTGTCTAAAAATTTTTAGATAAGTCTGTTTGTAAAATACCCCAAATATGACAAAAAAGCTTACTGCTACATTCATAGGAAAACTATTCCAAGCATTTTCAAATGGAATTCTGCTCTTCAGCAAGGCTGGAACATGGATAGACGGAAACTCTGTCTTTCTGTCTCTGTTTCCTTAGCCTTTGACAAATACGATGGAGCAGATGGAGGAGTGAAGGCAATGTTTTGAGGAGGAAAGTGAAGGCCGTGCATGAGGAATCTTTGGTTTGATGTAATGCATGCCAGTGTCTGCGCTGTACCATGCACAGGTCAGTGGTTTTTATCTTTCTAAGAGCAGACATACAGGACTACACACATCTGGACAAATGCAGATCCTCGGTCCACAGTAAATCACTGCATGTGCATGTAAAATGCATGTGTGTCACAGAGGAAGCAAGATAGATGCTCTGGTTGTTTGTTCTGCACATGTGGGACAATGTTAACATACAAAGGAAACATGATTAGACTCTCAAAGGCAATGTTGTCGTTTGCATAATGTATGAAGGTAAATGTTATACAAACTATACTCAAACATGGATTCAGTTTACATCTGTTGAACATATTAAAAGTAGTACATCAATAAAGATAAAAGCATGCATAAAATCAGTTCTGCTGTCCAAAAAAATAGGCAATACTAGATGTTTTATTTTTACAATGTATATACAGACTTTTAAAGCTCAATTGCTATAAACCACTTTGCAAGAAAAAAGGTCAGTCCTTTCTGTGATTACTTAAATATTACCAAAAAACCTGCAAGTGGTCATGCTGATATCCTCTGTTTATAGTCAAAACAAGTCTTCAAAGGAGTGGCATATTCACACAATAGCTCCTAAATCTGTTATGAACTAACCATGTGGTTCTCCAAATCTGTTTTTACAATATAAGAGTCTAAAAGATAATCCATGGCCGGCCACAAAACCACAAGCTCAAGTTGTTGCAATAGTCATAAAATATTAATTAGTCATTTTAATAAGTACTTCTAAGGAGGTGACTTGTGTTATATTATAACATAGCATAGTCTTAAACCATTTCTTACCACACACAGTGATGTTGCAGTACTCCCATGGAGTTTTGGGATCCATGGTGTAACACCAGGGACGCAGGCGATTGTCTGGGTTACGACAGTAGTTATCCTTTAAGTCTTTGTCACGGTACCTGACAACAGAGAGAAAAGAAAAACATGTGAGTGGACACAGGACAGTGCGCGAGGTCTGTCCCTCATGAGAATAAGTATGTCTTATGATGCGTGAGCCAGGTGTGTTCTGGGAAAACACTTCTCTTACTTTTTGGGCTGGAAGTGGTGTTTATGAGGACGCACTGAGTCCCATCTCTGGCACTCCCGGCCCCCCTCTGTGTGATCCACTCTGCCTCTGTAATCCTCCCCATTACACTTCATACATTCCTCTGTGGAGAGATGCACCATCTCTAATCATTAGTAAATAACAGGCCTATGCAGGCAAAAACTAAGAAATCCAAACTTACACTATGACAATGTACTTTTAGATACTTCTATGAGAATACAATGCTACATGCTATGTTTCTCTACATTTAGCTTATGTCCAGCGAAGTGGTTGGGAGGGTCTTACCCTCTGAGCACTGAGGTATGCCACACTCTTCAGCACGTACATTTGGGTCAATGGTGTAGCACCATGGACCACCAGGATCGTTGTTGGGATTTCGACAGAAGTTCTCTCGTAGATCGTGCGCTGGGTACCTATCTGGATAAAACCTGCAATGTGTAGAAATGGATATTATTAAAACTAAATTATCTGGTGTGAACAACTTTGATAATATATTCTACAGATTGCCTCTGTACACAGAATGGTACATTTCACAATCAGTGCTATGTAATTCTATGCTCACTGTGCTTTCCACAACAGACCAAATATACTTTAGAGGTTAAGGCCATGGTACAAGTTTTAGAATAACCACTTAAGAAATTCTATGGAAAACATGAATGGCTTTCATTCACCTTTATTAGTGTTGCCATTGATTTCTACCATAAGACATTCTACTCAAGTGTGAAGCAGCCAGGGCTTGTCACAGCACAGTAACCTCCAGCCACACAGAACAATGCTATGAACCACTTGGAGTAACCCATGCAAGTCTTTTTCTGGCAGCCTTTGAACACATTTAAAACTAATCCCTCTCTGTCATCGACTCCATCATGTCAGCTTGAACAAGTGACTGTAGCACAGACATTTGGAGAAAAGAGCCTGGCTGGCCCAGACATATGGTATGTAACAATGGGAGAGGCAGGGGATGACTGCACTAAATGGACAGTGTGTGAAATTGGTCCTCTGTCAGAGCAGTATGATGAAAAGCTGGTGTGTCAGCACCCCCTAATCCATGCCGACTGTGCTCCCTCCCACCTAGAGACACATAGCCAACACAAAAAATACATTGGAGAGGCAATTTAAGTCTATAAAGTGACTATTTTTAAGAAGACAAGCTGAGCCTAATCCACTAAGAAAAACGACAGTCCCCTGGTGTGAAATCAATGATGTGAAAGAAACAACATGTGTAGTCTTGACGCCGACCCTCCCTTCAGCAGCCTCTACCCCAGGCAATGACTCTTTACTTGGGGGAGTCTGCTCTGCTCCCCTCAAAACCCTGGGGCTTCCACAAGGCTTCCACAGTAATGCTCAGCATTATTCAAGCCATAAGGAGAGGAAATCTACAAGTTAACCTAATGAACAGGGACTGTGAGAAGAATCACCAGTTACAGAATAGATTTACCTACAAATACAAACACATACAATACAAAGTATATTTCTAATGGGAATAAACAGACATATGTAACCTGTGACTCAGCTCATAATCTTGTTAATATGATCATGTTTAAGTGCTGCTCACATTACAGCATGTAGTTTACAGTCTGAAAACAGCTACATTTTGGAAAAAGTTAGCTCCGTATAATGATGTTGTGCTAACAGATGTTGACCAGTTATTCATGCTCTTGCCAAAACCTGCTTCCCCTGGAGAGTGGGAAAATATAATGCACACACCTCATTATGGAACATGTTGATGAGCTCTGACTGTGATGTCACTGAGAAATGCTCTACATCACAAATGTGCAAAAACATGTAGTGGTGACGATGCTCACGTGTACCATAGAATGTAGATGTACTGTATTTTTATTCCACAACTTTGGCCATGCTTATGCGTGTACCCTTTTGGCTGACAACAGTTTTATACACATACACCTTTATATTTACATTTATACACATACATAAATGTATGTGTGTATGTATAAATGTATATTTTCCAATACAATTGTACAGATCTATCATTGCTCCAACACTAAACACTGACATCCAAGTGGAAGTCCCAGTCTTTCAATGGAAACAGCTAAGAAATCACTTTGTGCTCACAGTAAGCAGTTGAGCATGAAAATAATAGCTACCTGAAGCTCCAGTGGTGCATGGTTCTCATTGACACTAACTATTAAACAGCATGATCACCAAATCTCCCTCAAGTAAGGACACCTTGACAAGTAGGGGTGGGTGATATATACAAAAAAACAAAACAAAAAACAAAAAACAACAACAACAAAAAAAAAAAAACAGATTTTTTTAGAGTCAAGATGACAGTTTTTGCTGCTTTTTGTGCTCTGACCGGTAACTACATCCACCTGCCTTTCCTAAAAATTCACACTTCACTGTAATTGGTCAAAACTGGCTATCTCTGTTTGACCATAGTGAGAAGCACAAACAGTGTTTTATCCAAATTAATTAAATTAAAACTCTAAATGACTTTCAAGAATAGTGCACTTTACCATCACAAGCACCTCGTTGTTGTTTTTTTTTTAATCTTTTCTTAATAATGTATTTAAACTGAACTTTGCCAATACTGAATGTTTTTTGTCCTCAAGGTTATGTGGCAAATGCTTTATGTTCTGTGTTTAATAATAATGTTTTATTTATTGTATTCTACACTATTCTACCAAAAAAGCAGCTCGTCACGGGGATCATATCGCCCAGCCGTATTCAGTAAAAACAGCTGATTATTTAAGGCTAAAATACAATGAATATTACATTCACTCTTCCAAATAAAGTCATGTTCCAGGATTCCTGAGGTATTAAGATACAAGACTTTGTCAGAAAATACATAACTCTATGAAATGTATTCTCTGTGTACATTAAGCCAGGCACTTTCTTCTGCCTTTTATTTTCATGTGGTTTGAGTATAACTGATATAACTGAAGTGGTAGGTGCCAGAGTTGTCCCTTTAAATTCACTAATCTTTCTCTTTCTTATAGCCAGTGGGAAAATATTTTGGGATACACCTGAAGTTCTGCCACAAAGAAAAAAAGCTCATTTGGGAGGAGATCCCTGCCTGTGTTGAAAGAAATCGGACTAAACTCTGGATAAGCATTCATCTTCAAGGCCTCCCCTTTTCCTTTAACCCCTGAGATGCAGTAGGATGGATAGCCATCACTAAATCAGTGACTCAGGCCTGTGTTGTATCAGCCACACAGATGGAAAGAGCTGATGGAAGGCCTAGGATTATGAGAACAAGCTTTGAAAGGTGACTGTTTCAAATGTACATGGCATAGACTGAAAAAAGTGCACTGTGGGCATATGAATGAGGTAAAACAAAACAAAACAAAAAAACAGAATATGAAGTAAACGCATGCAAGTGTAAATCACACATTATTACTATGGAGCCTGAGCTGCCTTCTCTTTGACAATGATTTATTTTTTAATAGTTCAGTCATTGTTCATATTTAAACAAAAGTTTGGAGACATAATTTCCTAATACCATCTTCTTGCTATTGCAAAAGAGACTTACGTGTGTTCATTGATGATGTTATCAGACCAAGCTTGGCATGTGATGTTTGACTTGGTCCATGACCTACGACCTCTGTAGTTGTTGCTCCCAGTGATGCACTCTCTTATATAATCTGAAAGGGGGCAAGCAGATTTAGATCATTACAACCATCTACAAGTCTATGATCCTGTCTTTCCGTCCTTTTTGTTCCTGATTGGATATAATTTAAATTCTGCTTACATGCACAACATTGACCACCTGGAATATATTTTGTTTACCATGTTTGGACATGGAGATGCCTTCAAGTGTCCCACTCAGTGTGTTATTATTAACAGAAAACTTCCTCGAGTTCCAACGGAGAGTTTTTGTAAATACTTTAGTGTGAGAGTTGACACGAGAGGAAAACCTCTAACTGTTGCCATTCAATGCAATGAAGGTACATGTAGTGGTGTACTCTAATCATAAAGATTCCATCAATGAAATTTACCTTTTTTCTCATAGAGCGTGAAGTTGGAGTTGCTCTGCTTCTGCACATCAGTGCCGAAGCGGTCAAATGGAAGCAAGTGGCACTTCTGACTGTGTCTTTGAAAATTGAAAGCCCTGTAAAGAGTAAATCAGAGAGTAAAATAATACAAATAAATAATTTAAGTTAATCATAGGCCAGACAAAGCATAGCCATAGAAAGTGCAAATGTCCAAAACAAGCATAATTCACCTGCAGTTTTTCTTTGCCTTTTTGCACTTGCGCGCACAGTGCTCAGGTGATCGACTATTTCGTACTAAAGGGGTCTGTGGGCAGTCTGTGCAAGCCAATATGTGATTCTCTGTCTTCTCATACTTCTGTAAACATTGGTGGTTTCTTCTGCAGTTACCTAAAACACACAAGAACACTAGATTGCTGGTCTTGAATTATACTGAAATTTAATCAATAGCAGTTGCAAAATCACTATTTTTACAACCCTATTTAACTATTTAACAGCAAGTAGAGTTCAGCACAGGTGAGAAATGGTAGAAAGTAGTAAGCTTGGATACGATCTGTCTCACTGTGTGGCCTCGTGTTACAGAGTTAGTTCAGAGTTTCCTCCAGATGCAGAGATGGCATGCTACTATCTGTTCTGATGCATGACTGCTATGCAGGCCCAAAGAAGCCCTAAACTTTTTATATATCTTAGGTTTATCTTTGCAGCCTATATTGAAGTAACACACTATTTCATAGAGCAGAAGTGTGTCCATGTGGAAACACCTCCTGCTGTAGTACTTCAGATGATTGTGGCTGCCTGTGAAGTTTAAAAACACCCTAAACTGAGAACACAGCCAAAAACAGAGTCATGTCAATCCAAACACATACAGTCTCACTTGTTGATGGTCATGGAACATATCTTACATTTTACTGCCATGGACCATTGTCCAAAATAATCCAGTAGTATGTTTTACTGCTCTGCAGTATATTTACGTTTTTTTTTTTGTGCTATTATTACAGATATATTTTGTGGATATCTGAGATTCTAGAAGGAGGCTATTTCTAACTTTATGAGCCTTAACAATGAACTCTAAGGCCAACCATTAAAGTCTTATTAACTCCCCTGTTGTTTAACTACAGTAACTTCATAATGATTTGATACAAAAAAGGAGTAATTGTGAATTGCTGGAAAGTTTCAGTGTCACCCTATCTTCTGTCTTTCCTTTATTGGAATCCAACACTTTAGAGTGAAATGGCCCATGTACATAAATATAGAGCTGTCAACAGTGGAAAAGAAACTGAGTATTATAAATCATTCTTTTATTTATAGACCTTTTAAAACCATTTCTCTGGAAGACAAACTTCAAACAAAAACACAAAGAGTCCACTGCATACATAGTATAGCAGATCCAATGGGTTCAAAAGCAGGACACAACTATATTTTACCTATGAATCCTTTGTAATACAAATCTATCATGTGTTACCTTAGTGGTCAAAGTTAGACGCACATCCTTCACAGAGCATGTCTCCACTCTGCTGTCTCCTGAGGCCACAAGCTTCAGATGCACCACGTTTATTTGCAGTCATTTCCTCTTTCTTATAATAAGGGTAAAGTGTGGGATCAATTTCAGATGAATCTCTTATGCTACTAAGTTACAGAAATTTAGTCTCGTGCCAAGATCCAACCCTAGGCGTTGCATGTACTTAGGATATTGTAAACTGTGGCTCCTCATGGTTGAAAATGGTTTTTGGGGCGGACGTGTTATTAATGTTTAGGCTCCACTAGACCACATCTGGCACTCATCACACTGTTGTTCCAGCCCTGATGTCTGGCGAGGCTGCTCAATTAGATTTCACTTAGGCTCTTCCTCTTCTCGCAGTCGGACCTCTGCTATCTTCACATCCCAAACATTTACTCAGGAAGACGATTAGAATTAAAGCTGCTCGATCAGTGCTACGGAGGAGTGATGAGATTTAATAAAAAGTGGCAGAAATTGCTCTGAGTTACAGGTGTGTGTCTCCAGTCTGGCTGATTAAAATTTTGATATGAAGATGGAGTGACTTTGCTTTCACTTCTATTTGAAAGAATCACTGAGGCCACCTTTAGTCTACACTTAATCAAAGCACACTTCGCCCTAACATTGTCAGGCTAGATTGCTTCATGGCACAGCTGCTCAATGGAAGCACAAGAGAGAAGCAGGTTCTGTCTGGGTATTAAGCAGACATTACATCTGCTTCAGAGAGATGGGGAAATGGATGGACTTTTTGTCCAGATGTTCACCCTCCACCCCTCTTCCTCACAAACGTCTCTGGTGGGACAGGCACAGAAGACAGGCACAGAATATCTAAGACAGAATCGTGTTCTCAACTTTTGTTTCCCCATTTCCAATGAGGTCAGAGGTCAGGGTCAGAGCTAGGTGCAAACTGGTGGAGACCCACTGATTTATTCAATGCCATGTAATGTTTCATTGAGGTGACAGCTATAATGAGCACATAATGTCCGGACATCAAAAGCACATACAATGCAGGTGTTTGAATGAATGACCCGATAGCTCACGCATCCTTGCGTGTTGCAAATAGATTTAGTCTTAATCTGGGAACCCACATTACAGTATTAGAGTATTGCACCAGTGTTTGTTTTACAAATTATTCTGACCTCTATAAAAGTTTAATGGCGGCTTATATGCCCAAGCAGTTGCAAACCGAGCGGTTTGGCGCGCATGCACCTACGCCTTCAGGCACGGGACTGTTAAGTGCGTCTCAACGCAATCTGAGACATCTGACACAAGTGGTGGCGGGCACAATTTCAACAAGTGAGAGCAAACACAGGCAGACATAGGCAAGCAACTGAGTCAAGAAGTTAGTAGCTAATAAAGTTGTGATAAAATAGTAGTACATCACTTTGGATAACATACCTTAACAACGTATCTATCTTTTATCTCTAATCTCTAATTTTTTTCTCTTTTAATGTTTAAAAGTTATTCATTCAATATTTTGTGGCTATAGGTTAAGTTTAGTTTTTTAAACCATGCTAAAATAAAATCTGTCACGACAATGATAAATGCCGACAATTAATTATTAGTTTTACCTGAGTGCAGAGCCGTTAGGAGCGCGCAGAACAAGGCTTGGTAAATGGATGCGTAAATCCTCATGGTTAGATACCCAAAGATGGACTGAAGCGTGTGTGAAGTGCGACTGACTGAACAGGACGAGTCTCGTCTTCCTCAAATTGATGAGAGACTTCCAGCGATCCACACGTCCTCGGTTCAACCCCCTTTTACTCCACTTTGTACTGTGCTCTCAGCGCACCTCATTACTAACATCAAGTGGTTGAAGTTAGGCCTACTCAACATCCGGTTGCAAATTTCAAATTAAAACGCATTTTGAGAAATCATGATTTGATTTTTCAAGTGTTTACCTTACTTTAAAATAATGTTGCTATTGTATTGCTTAGTCATCGGCCAACACCCCACCCGTCCCTCCATCTAACAATACTTTATTCACAAAAACCTGCACTTGTTCTCAGGCCTATCAGCTTTTGCTAAGACAATCATTTCTTTAGTTTGTGTTTTTGGCTCAGAAACAGTTAGACAGGCAGATTGGATTCTTGAGGCATTTGCCAAGGAGCTCTTGGCCTTAAGTATAGTGACTGAATCCTGAGAGGGCTGCGCAGTTGCAACATACTTCACAGACAGAAGAAGCACAGGTGGAGCAAAATGAGGAGGCAGGTAAACCCAGAACAGGAATCTACCATAACCACATAATAATGGACACACTGGTGCACCTTCAGCAAGTGGTGATTTTCAAAATAGGTCACTTGTCAAAATGTGGATTTGCTATTAGGTGATGAATGTCAAATAATTATGCTTCTTTGGGAAATTACATTGACTTACAGTGATTTTAGGCTTTTCTGATGCAGGATTTAGAATGGCCGCAGAGTCGCAAAGTTCTCATGAAAATCCACACATGAGGAAGAGTTATGTCTAACCGGAACCAAAGAAATATTTGTCTTGTTGATCAAACGAAGAAATCCTATGGGACATGGAGGTATGAAGACAAATATACTGCCAAGACTCACTAGTATATTATTGTAAGTTTGCTGCGCTAAAACTCTATTAAAATGGCTTTGTATTTACCAGGGGTTGAAGAGAGGGAAATTGCTTGGGTAGCTCTTATCTTTGTCACTTGAACATTACTTTGATTATAGTACTATAAAGATTGAATATAGGGTCACTAGTCATTTCAAATTAAAACCTTTAAGAGGTATAGCCCACATTCCCTGGAGGCATATTAGAAGATATTAAAAGTTGTGCGTCTGCATATTCTTATGGGGAGCAGCTGGAAGTGATCCTATTTAGGAACAATGTACTAGACTTTTGTTGGGCCCTAACCCTCTTTTGACAGGAAATCCACACTTCAGCTGTTAACAGGCGGCTTGCTTAAAAGCCTCTAGAGAGAATGGAAGAATAAAGCAATCTGCAGTGAATGCCAGGCACTGGGCCCTTCCTCATTAAGGCGCGTGCAGGTCATTTGATTTTCTGTGGTCCTTCCAGTTCCCTTTGGTGTGTGCACATATGAACAGGTGTCCAGCGCCCTGCGTGCTCTGAGGCAGTCGTCCAGAAGGTGCAGCAAACAGCACACCCCACACGTCTCACCCACAACGTCAATCAGTGTCAGGGCAGAAGAGGAAACCCAGACTCTATATGAAAATGAGGTTGGTACCTTTTGAACTGCAGCAGCACCAGTCCCAACATACCTCAACAAGTGAGGGCTAAATAAGTTAGTTTTGACAGATGATTATGCTTAGAGGGGAGAAGATGTTGGAGGTAGGTGGTTTCTTTCATAACAGACCAAAGCAATGGGAGTATTAACTTGCATGATTTTTTTTTCACTCACTATCGCTGGCCTAACACAGGGAGATCCAAGATGTCAGTCAAGTCTGCTGGTAATAAGGGTATGGAAAGTTGTAAAGTGATGTGTAAAATAGACACTTTAACTCTTTCATTTTACCAGTTTTCCTCAGGATAGTCAAATAACATATAGATTTGTGAGGGTATAGTATTTAATTATAACATGTATAGATTATCATTTTTGCATCATGTTAATTGTAAATTACAGCATTGGTTAATAATTGAAATTTGTCTATTGACGGTCTGTTCAAAACTGCTGAATTGACTGGCTGCACCTCTAGTGCCATTCAAAAATGGCAATGTGACATTTTTGAACCCTACAGAGCCGAAATTATAGCTGAAATAATCACAAGTGCAGTAGTGGGTGCTGTCAGCAGCAGGTAAAGGCCGCTTTAACGCTTTCATTTGACCAATTTTTAGGGATAGTCAAATGGCCTATAGATTTGTGAGAGAGTAGTCTAAGTTTACACACAATAGAGGTCCTCACCTTGACTTTGATTTGACTTTTCAACAGTAGCATTTCAGCATATGTAAAATGCTTATTTTGACTTAAGACTTCATGCTTATTTATCTTTTTCTTTTAATGCACCTACCTCTGCATGTCTGTGTAAAGTAGTGTGGAAAGGGAAGTCATGAGCCTTGAACTGTAGGAGATGTGCCACATTCATCATTACAGAAGGAGAAGCAGATCTCAAGGCCAGGTCCTGTCAGCACTCAGTATCACACACCTGGCTTTCTCTCAGTAGCACCATTCCAGTACCAACAATAGCAAACCTCCAAAGCTAGTTCACTCTTGATTTTGTGGTTTGTATCACATTAGTTCTCTCAAAAACTGTCAAAAACTGCTTAGAACTGAGTAAGTGGTCTCAAGAGCCAGTTCCATAATAGTGTAAACTTAACAGTTGACTTGTAATAATTCATAAGTACCTGCAAGTTTAGTGGTGAAAGTAAACATGACTGCAACACTGTCAGAACTACAATATACTTACATTATACCAATGTTACATGATTGGAGATGGGTGCTAATATTGGTATGGTTTTGATATGGTTTCATATGCTGTTATAGGTTAAAAAAAGAAAAAAAAAGATATATCAGGCTAGTATTTATTTCAAATGGAAATAGAAGAGCCATAAAGCTAATATCAAGGAGGCTGTATGTTTACATAGGCATTATAAAAAGCTAATTATATTGTATCACAGAAATACATTTTGTATTTAGATCAATGTTTATCAGACCATTCTTAATGATTGTAATTACACACCTAATTTTGCAATGTAGAGTGATAAGCCAAAAACATCTTTAGGTTCTTCAAGTGTTTAAATGTTGTTTCCGTGTCAGTGGGGACCTTAAACTACTTTTATATACCAGTCATAAAGAAAATACATTTACCAAATCATTACTACAAGTATGATTACTTATCACTGTCTCAATCTTTCATCAACAGGCAACAGTGTCAGTTTTTCTTTTATATAAAGCTGCTAAAGTAGTACTTTATCCACATTAAAAACTGCTAACATAATACTTACCTCTCCATTGCTTGGCCTGAAGGAGTTTAGGAGATTATAATCATCAGTGCGATCTAGCCTTTTTCCCCTTTGACCTCAGCGACACTACAATAACAAGCTCCCTAACAGCACCCAGCCCCTTGATGCTTTCCCCCCAATTAGGAAGGTGCTTTTCCCCCCACACATGACAGATGAGGGGTCACGGGGTGCTCGGACCGCCTTGCTCGCTTCGCCTCGTGCCCACCGAGAGATCAAGAGACAGGACATCCTCGCTTTGGGAAAGGTTGAGTGTTGGAAGTTGTACTGACATAGATGAATGACCAGTCACAGTCAGAGGGGAGAGAAAGTCAGAGCGAGGAATAAGGAGCAGGAAAAAACTATGAAAAGACAAAAAAATTATTTGCCTGTTTTAATTCTAAGTTTCAAGTATTGTTAAGGCAACAAGCAAATGCAAAATGTATGTAAATATATACTGTGATTTTCTCTATTGAATGTTGTGATTATGTAACCTAGATCAAACCCAGCATTCCTGCAATGAAAGTCCTGGGTTCAGTTCCCAATCCTAGTGTGGCCTTTCTTGTGGTGATTGCATGTTCTCTGTATGCCTGGATGGGCTTTCATTTTAACCTAAAAACTATAAGAGGCAAATCTGGCAGGTAGTTCCTGGCATTAATGTTCAGTTGTTCCACTGTTCCTGACTCGTTACCTCAGCGTATTTTTACCAGTCTAATTTACCTAAGACACTCTTCACAAAATCACTGTCTATATGTGTAATCAAGGGCTATAGATAAGATTATGACCTCTAACAGAAACATGTTTAAGGAGAACCAATTAATCAAAAATAACATATATACAATGATCCCTTGATTAATAGTGCTTGCTTTTCTATCTTTTTTGCAATATTGTGCAAGAAATGTGAATTCAAATAATACACACAAATACTATATCAATTTGTGAAGTAAAACAAGGCCTGGAGATAGTAAGGTGACTGAGGGATTGAATGGCAGGTGGAAAAACATATGAAATCTAAACCTGCAGAGTGAAGTGACCAAAAGAGATAAAGCAGGGCTCACTAAGCTCGGAGGCCGCATTGAAGTCTACTCCTCAGCTGCAATAAAAGGCGCACAGCGGTCCAATGAATCAAGGCGTCGGGGGCTTTCCTCTCTCTGTTGTATGTTATGTCCACTGCTAATGGCCAGCAGATGTGGACCTATTTCACAAGTGTGGCTTTGGAAAACATTCTTGCACATAAATCCAATTACAGGTTTAGATAGTGGGCTGGTTAGCACACTCGAAAGCCCTAATGTCCATCAACACAGCTGACTATGATAATGAAATTTTGCAGCAGGTTTAAAGACAGTGTGCACGAAGTAATAGTTAAAGACAAGATAAGCTTAAGTAAACCTATGTTCACATGTGGGGTTAATGTTGTTTGGGTTTGGATTTCTTAAACGTTGTGGTAGGTCTGAAGTTAGATTTATTGTTAAAGAAGACATACTATGCTTTTTTTTCAGGTATAGTATTTAACTGTAACATGTATAGATCATCATTTTGCATTGTGTTAATTAATAACCACAGCATTGGTTAATAATTGAAATTTGTCATTGACCCAGAGCTGGAATGATAAGATGGAATAGTAAGTAACAAGTAAGTGCTGCAGTGGGTGGGGATAAGGGGTAGGTGAAAACACATTTTCTGAGCACTCAAGTATCAAATGCAGGACAATGCATGATTGCTCAAATATGCATGTCAATTGAAATTTTGAGTAAGCTAATGATCCTGTAACATGGTCAACAGCAGTTAAATATCTGTTTAACATAATAAGTCCCCAAAGGTACAGCCATTCCCAAAGGTTAGGATTTCTAGTCTCATTCCTTTCTCTTTGGGCCATATTGCCTCCAGTGTATGTGTAAACTGCTACTGGAATGCTTGAATGTGAATGGATGAATAGGGTCTTTAAATTGACACAGTGGCTTGACTTGCCAATGGCAGTGTGATTCTGTGTTTGATGGTGGTTTAAGATGCCACAGGTCCAGAATGACAGGCCCAACAGTAAAGCACCACTACATTTCTTCACGCTAGCAACAATCCCAAAGTCATCATGTGATTACATTAAATCTTGTGTGGAAGATGATCTGGTCCTCTAATTTCAACAAGAAATACGTTCCACTGTCAGCACAACTATAATATTCCATTCAGCCTGACATCCCAGTGGTGATGTGATTACTCTACTATCCATTTTTAAGAAATGTTTGCTTGTGGGACCCAAAGTATTCCTGATTATAGTATGCAGCCTTTCCAGATAAATCAGATAAAGAAATGATACATGAGCAAAATGATTTCTCTTGTTGCATCTGGCCCACACATGTGAACTTCTATAAATCTGTTAATTCATGTTTCCCAGACACAATGCAAGGCTGTTAAACGATATTACACATTTGTTACCTCTGGGTGTTCTACAGCATTGCATTAAGTCTACGTCTTTTAAATAATTTAAACAGGAATTTAACAACCTTGTTTTGCTCAATGACAAACTGTATCTGAAACTGACCAGCCACACCAATATTTGTAATTTTCAAGAGTTAATTTGAAAAGGGAGTGTATTCTTTTCTCTCTAAAGATATAATTTATCATGTTTATATGATTATTTGTTTAGTTATTTTCTTTTTGTTTTGTCCAAATGAAATAATAAAAAAAATCTCATACAGTTGTTTGTATGGCAGCTGCTGCATGAATGTCTGGCACCTCATTCACTGCTAACTGGCTCCACGTGTGTTAAAGACAGGTCCACATAGGCCCACAGAGGTCACACTCTGTTGAATGGGAGAGGAGTGTGTGCGGTGCATGCCACAGACACACACACGCGCTGGATACACATGGGCTAATCTACAGGCTTTAGCAGCACAGCAGGACTGCAGCATTCATGTGGGGTTTTATGGACTGAGGTGGGGCAGCCAGAGGTGAGATGGGCGAGAGACCTGTAGTAGGGTGTATTGGGGGAGAGAGAGGACAGGGAGGGGTGGAGGGGTCTCACCAGGTGCTAATAGATTTCCTGCAGCTTTGAAACATGCATTGGTGTGGACTGCATTGGAGTCAGGTTTCATGTGTGGCAAATTATCCAGACCCAGGGTTGACCTGCATTCAACATACTCACAGAAACACACCAGTGACACTGACAATGTGGGACACACACATTCACCAGGGCACTCAAAGCATCGTCATATGGTGAAGTAGCACCAGTAAGTTGCAAAGGGTTAATTTTATTTGAAACTGTCAACTTGCAACCAGTAATTAGCATGGTTACATGAATGTCCCAGATAGATTTGACAGCAGTTGTCTCTCTATGCTCAAACTATGGCTTCCAAGATTTTGGATCTAGACCCAGATTAGGACATTTTCTGAAGAATTTCCCAAGTCTACAAGTACAGAGTTATACTGATATAAAATTGAATATTGTGCACTCTTTATGGACATTTTATTTGTGAGTATTGTGTCTTGTTCTGCAGCTGCAGAGCATTCCTCTATGCTGTCATCACTAACACACACACCTGTAGTGCTTTTCAACATTTCTACAATATCAAAACCAAAAGCATTGCACAGGCTGCAGCCAATGTTGTTATAGGTTAAACTAAATTTCATGCTAGTCCAGCAACATCTCAATAAAGTTACCTCAAGATTTAAAGAACAGTTTCCCTTCTTGGCTCTCCCCTTCTTGAAAGAAAAGATTTGCCAAGACCACACTTCCTCAATACTATATAAGAAGTGTAGTCTGGGCCTTGTTCCGTACTTATTTTCCTGAGTTTGATAGGTATGTTTGAGAGGTGGATTAAACGTATGGTCTGTCCATATCAAAACAGACATGCAAAAAAAAAATAAAAAAAATACAAGCATAGTACTAAATGCTGTTATTTTGAGATGTGAGAAATTTTCTTTTGTGCTAAATGATAGATGACCAATGAGCTTGTTTTTTTTCCATGCAGCACTGAAATAAACAAACCTGATTGCATGGGTCTTAGTTTGGTCTAAAACATAGAGAGGCATGGTGAAAATCCTACTGTGGATTTTAGTATGGATTTATCAGGCAAGGGAACGATAACCAAGGTCCTGGAATATAGTACACTGATCTGAACTGAACATTAATGGAACTTTAATGGAACATTATGTTCCATTAAAGGTCCTATATTACACAAAATTGACTCTTGTGAACTTTAAGCCATTTTAGAATGTTGTTACCTAATTAAAAACATACCTGAAGTTTTGTTTTGTTTCAGTGTATTATTAGTCTGTCTATGTCCACTTTGTGATGTCATGTAGTGGTAATTTTTAGCTACATTTTACCTTTAGATCTGTAGAGATGGGCATATCTAGGGCTGAAATTATGTAAATAATACTAGTGAAGTTGTACGGAGTTAAAAAACACAGTGAAGTACTTCCTGTATTACCATATGACACCACAAAGTGAAACAGTACTTTCTGTTTGAGGGAAGCCTAAATCAGCCTAAATATGCAGGGTTTGTGTGTTAAACATGTGAAAGAAACAAAATACAACTCCGGGTTTTTGACAAAGAAACAACATTATAACAGATCAGAAAATAGCATAATATGAGCTTATTAAGTGAGCCATGGAAAATCCCGGGAACATCTTTAATCGTGCAGACGCATACAGTTAATAGGGTTTAAAAGCAACAGAAATGTCTAAACTATTAATTTATTACTATTACAACAAGTACCCTTTGTTAATTTAAGTACTTTAACAACATGGCTAAACCTGACTCATTATTTCTCTTTTACTGTACCACATATGTAACCACACTGCACGCAATCCTTTGATTTGTGTAATTGTTGTGGTGCTGTGGTGGTGTTTGCATGTTACTCTCTCCTTTGCTAACCATGAGTGTGTGTGAGTGAACTGGCTGGCTTTGCAGCTCTGTGAATGAGTCAGCTCAGTCAACTTTGAGTGGGAAAGTGGACTAAGTGCATCCAATCACTGTTGATATACTATTCGTGTGCCTGTGAAGTGTGTGTGGGCTGGTAGCCATGTGTATGTGACATGTGTTTAGCCCCAGCAGAGGTTTGGCTGCAGTAGAAAAGAATAATGTGTTTCTAACCCACACACGTGCTGTTATGGCTGCTCTGATGACCAGACACCTGCAGCCCACAGGAAATAACTCACACTATAAGAGATGTCTGCCCCACTTTCTGTCTGGGTTATGTAACATTACGAATATCAGATCATATCACTAACAGGAAACTCCGTGTTAGTTGCTGTCTTAATCCAAACCAAACAAGAGTCATAGGAAAGTGTAGGTGCTGAGAGTGCAAGTGTCCTTTGTGAATCAAATAAGTTGTTATTCTAGAGGCGCCACTGTGGCTCACCGGGTAATACTGTGCAATGCCAGTGTGATTCTCAATTAATTCTCAATGAATTCGCACTATATAGATAGCTAGATACTTCATTAATCCCAAAGGAAATTCAGAGTTCTGCAGCAGCAACATAAAAACTATGTAAAACAACATAGCAGTCCATCCTCTTGCATTCATACTGCATGTGGCTATTGAGACAATATATGGGAATAAATTATAATATCGGGACTTAAAAAAACTAAACATTTACCACTACTCTAACTTCCATTTGACTACTGCTTATTCTGTGTAATGCATGTTTTTGGACACTCAAAATTCATGTAACATTTTAGACAAATATTTTGCTGAAGAACTGTGCATAATATGGCCTGGCCATCTGTTCAAATTAAATGAACAAAATTGACCTCACAAAAGTGGGATTTTATTATAGCTTAAAGTACATAAACATATAGCAAATTAAGAGTTACACTGTGAGACATCAAAAGCCTCTAATCCTGATAACGTCGCACATGTGTCTATTGTTTTTGTGGTCTCATAAAATAAATTTGATGTTGTGGTCGGAGAACAACATGAAAGGTCCATGATAAGTCTGTGCTACCATACTGCAGCAATTACAACAAACAAACGCATAAAGACAAATGAATGAATCACAAAGGCGGATCTAAATAACAGAGCAGGTAAACAAAATAAAATCAAGATGTTTTGGAGAGAAATGGCTTGACAATATTTGGAATTCACAATGTTTTATTTTCATGAAATGTTATTTGTTTGAGCCTCCATACATCAAGTATAATATCCTCTGTCGTGCACATCTAAAATATTTATAAATATTTACCTATCACAACTTCTTTCCCTCTAAACCTGTTGTAGAAGTTTTACAAGTAGTCCATACAGTATAGATAAAAAGGCAGAAGATAGTCTAGTTTATTTACAAATCACAATGGCCAGAGAAACTTGAACATTCAACACATAGCATTATCACACATGGCATTGCCTATGTAAGCACTTGAGATGCTTTTACATGAAGAAGTTAAATAACCATCATATTGAAAGACATACTAAAGAAGACTACATGAGACTACTGTACATCTAAACGCTATACTGATACAGTGTTCTAATTGACTCTGCATTATAACCAGTACAATTTTATTAGATATTATTGTATTATTCCCCAACAAAACCCTTACATTTATAGCAGTCAAAATGATACTATGAAAATCCCAGAAATCAATATGTTTTCCTTTCACTTGTACATTTCTTTAATCCTACCTGGAGCCATTTAGTTTATTCCAGGTTGAGAGAATGCCATTCCCAAACTGTAATCTCTATCACTGTAATCTAATATGTTAAAAAAGCCGTAAGAATGTAGAGGTTGCATGCAGGGGACTGCTGGCCCTCAGGCTGCAGACGTTTTTTGAGCTAGAACAGTAAAAGTGGAAATAGTGAGGGGGAGAAATGATATGCTAAACATATCAATCTGAGGGTGCCTGAAATGAAACCCTTTGTGTCTAATAAGCGTCACGAGATCTTTATTACAGCACTTGTGACTGGGCCTTGAGCTGGAGCCAAACAATGTTTTTATGAACTGTTTGAAAATGTTTAAATGAAGCGCCACTGACCTCATTTGAGATAGGGGCAGTTACAAACGTCTCTTCTGGACCAAAATCAAGAGGACATGCTGTATATGAGGATTGAGACAGTGTCTGAACAATGCGCTGGTGGTCCCACTCTCTGCTTTTTGTGCTGTGTTTTGTGTTTTAGTACAACCACAGACCGCAAAGCTGACATTTCTTCTCCGTAAACGTATTGTATGAAGACAGGATTATTTACTGCGTACATGTGGGTACAAATGAGTTTAGTTTGTGGGAGACAGGAGGGATGTGTGTGGAGCATTTGTATAAAAGAATCAGTTGCAAAAGTTCTATTATTGTCTAACAAATAGGCAATTTGGGGGAACAGACCTTTTGATCTGACAACCAAGCAATGTATCTTGAACCATATGTAGAAAACGAATGAAGGGCTGTTTTGAAATGTTTACATATTTAGGGAAGAGCTTTCTCGATTTAATTACAATTTGCCTCAAAACTCCCCTAGACTCAAACAACTTGACAGTGAGTTAAACTTCATCTAGTCAACAACAGTATTAGTTTGACTTTAATAATAGTTGATTATTTGTACACTGCAGTCTGTGTATGTCCTATAGTGTGTCACCCCAATACTTGAAAAGCCAAATGTTGGAAAACAAATCTAACAGAGTAATGACTGTTATTAGTTGAAGTTTCACAACAAACTCTTCTTATTTACACAAAACCTACTGTGTCTTGAAGCCAAAACTCAATCAGTGACAGTGGGACACACAGTTTGGGATAACAATCAAAACAAAACAGATGCCAACTTGAGTGTAAACCTACTTATTTACTACTGCTCTGGTACTCAGTCATGTAGTCCGCAGACAGGATATCCTCAATGAATGCTTGCCATTTTAACTCATCCAAAACAGACAGTGAAGTGTGGTCCAAGGACATGGGGTTTGTTACTGGAAACATTGATTTTAGCACAATAAATATGGCCAAAGTCAAATAAAAAACAGATTACACAATCTCAAATAAAGTGGGATGTCTTCCTGAGAATAGTTGCAACAATACCTAAAAACCAAGAGACTCAAACGCTTAACACACAAACCCTACATATTTAAGATTAAGTATTTAAGTTCTTCTCTCCAATAGAAACACTCCGTTCCACCTTGTGATGTCATGTGATAATACAAGAAGTGTTCCATTGTGTTTTTAAACTAGATACACCTTCACTAGAATTATTTTTTTTCATAATTTCAGCCCTGGAATTGCCAGTCTCTGCTAAATAAAAGGTAAATGGCAGCTGTTAACTTGAATACTGCTACTTCCTGACATCACAAAGTGGAACAGAGAATTTTGAGCTTTGGAGATATAGACAGCCTGGTAAGGCAGGATTATGTGTGACTGAAACAAAACACAACTCCAGGTATGTTTTTGAGGAGGTACCGACATTATATACTTAAAGCTCACATGAGTCAGTTTTGCTTTGTTTGTAATATAGAACCTTTAATCTCCATATGTATATAATACCCTGAAATATATTAAGCTTACTCAGTGGCAAAAATTCCTGGATCCAGGCAATTATTTAAAATGTAGTCAAAAACCTGATAAACTGACAAATTGATTAACAAAAATCACAGCTGTTGATACAAAAATAGAGCAATTTTTAAACAGGGCTAAAATATGATGGAGAATTAACCTTCAACGATAAAATCTTACTTACCTAAAGTGCTATTTCATAAGTCAGTGTAAACATTTTCTGTCCCTGGCTCAGAAAAATACACAATGTTAGATTATTGGTCTCTGTATAGTCGTTCTCCAGATGTGCTACTTACAATAAAAGCCATATTTAACATTTTAAATAAATACTAAAAAGGCTAATTGGTGCTATATAGTGTCCCTGAGCACCTGAGGGATTTAGCTCTTTCTATGCCACTCGTAGGGACCTGTGCCGAACCACGGGCCACAATTTTAATGTCCATAATAAAGTAAGCAAAGGGTAAAATGAGCCAGTCGATTGACTTTGGGGTTGAGGGAATCTGGACTTGAGCACAGCTGGTTTAAGGTTTTTGTAAAGCAGGCAGCACTAACGAGAAAGTCACTTACCATTTGATCAACATACAACAGGGAGAGGAGAAATTACAGTCAGTTTATGAGCCAAGGGAGATTCTGGGTCATTGTTAATGGATAAGTGCTTTGGCCAAATCCGATGTTGAGAACCTCGTCTGCCTCAGCTCTATTGCAGGACATTGTTGATTTTGGCCAAAATTCAGAAGTGATGTCGGGTAGACACGGGAGAGCATATTAGAAGTGCTTCCTTCTCTTTTTACACACTTTTGGATAGTTAGATGATGAACAAGCAGTGTTAAATCAGTGGAGAAACTAAATTATTTTTCTTGAGTAATACACTGTTTTAGTAGTGATATAAACGTTAAAAATAATGCCATTAAAATTCTAAAAATTCTGCTGTATGTTGAAGTAAATTTTGTTGTGTTGTAATATTTGCTGCCAGTTAAGTATTGAGGAGGTAATATAGTAATTTTGGGTTCTTCTTCCATGTTCATTAAATTTAGCTAGTTAACCAGCAAAGAAAATGTTTTGTGACAATCAAAAGAGAATACAATGGATAATAATCATAAACTTTATTTTGAATATATCTTTGTCTCACAACACATTTCCCTCCCAGGATTATAAACATTGTACTTTTTTTCTTTTTGTAAGAACAACATCATTTCGTACAAATTTTTTTTTTTTACAAGACTATTAAAGCACAATCAGGGAGACCGACAAAGAGGCCCACGGGGAGTAATTTGTCTAAGCCTTCATACAGAATCTGCCTTCAAATATCAAGGCAGAGAAAGTGACTGACATGCCTGCCAATCTAAGGTAACAGACACAAAGTAAACACACATTAAGCAATCTCCAAGATTCCGTAAATAAAAGGCCAATCCACACAGTCAAAACAGAGCACCAACAGAATCAAAAACACATCAAATCACACTGAGAAGGAGGTTATTCCTGAGGCGACAGCATCCGATTGGAGCACTTACCAGCAGAACAGTACATGCTCATCAATGTTTTCTTAGCATAGCCACTAAGTATCTGAGTATCAATATAAACAGCGTAGCTTTTTTGCCCATTGATACCATAAATACCCATGCACTCTTAAATAGTGGACCATACCAGGATTCGACATATTAACATTCTCCCAGTTTGGAGGTTACCATTACAATGTACAGTGTGTGCTTTGTTATTGATGGTTATAATGCCATCAATGCCATCAGACACTTTTCAAGGGAATAGTATCTCATTGCACTGATTGCATGGTGTATGTTTTGAGTTTACATTACTCTGCACATTATCGGACACATAATATATAATTATTTGGCAAAACAATGTATGAGCTGTTGGAGACAAAATAGGTAATTACTTTCGTTATATGGTTGTTTTAAGTCTCCACTTCAATTCCCTAATCAATGGCAAGATTCAATTAACCCTTGTAAAAATGTGCTGCAGTTTGGCAGTAGGCTTCTACATGTGAAATCACTAGTATGGTCTTAAAGGTGTTTTGTCCAATAATTGACACGAGAACACGTCTGGTCCGGTCCATGTCTAGCACTCCCTCCCACTCCCCATGTCATATTGTATTGTGTGTTTGTGTAATGTATGGATGGGTTGATAGGTCCCATTTTGATTCCTTTGTATGTCTAGTACATGTGAAGAAAGTGACAAATAAAAGGTATTCTAATTCTGACATGAGAGTAGTGCATACCACATGACAATGCCCAATCCGGTCTACCTGTTGTTGCACTCAGAACAGGGATAAGCCAAATGCTGTCTCCCCAAGAGAAAGGCAGTAAGAGCTGACCATACCATATGTACCATATGTATCATATCATAAACAGATGCCGGACACTCGGGAGATTATGCTTCCTACATCACACTCTACAGATGGAGCATATACCAAATATGTGAGTTTATCAGTCTCAGCCACAATCATGCAGCACAGGGAAACTTACATCTTGCCTTGGTAGCATTGCATAAATATTAGGATAATAGGTTTCTCCATGAGAGTCCTATATGGCACTTGATATTATGTCTAATAATTACTAAATAGCACAAACAGCATTGTTAGTTTCACCACATTTGTTAGAATATAGTTGGAAAAGTGCACACAGACAGCGTGACAACCTGAAAGAGTTGGGTTGGAAGATATGCTACATAACCTGACTTTAAAGGCTTAAAAATGCTGGATTAAATCATAAATTTCAACATTTATCTCAGGCTAATGCCACATAATGGAGTTAAAGTTTAGTTGAATGTAGTTGTTAAAGCTGCATAAAATGTCTATAGTGATTACACTGGCATCATCTGCAACAGCTGATTTTTTTCTTCTAATAAAGTAATAATTTATGGGACTAAGCAACCACACGCGTAAATTTGTATGTATCAAACTACTGATTGTCAATTTTATCAAGGACAAAAATAAAATCAAATGAATTCTCACAGGCTAAAACGAAAAGCACAGACTGAAATAAGACTGAATAAAAGTTTTCTAGACAAATTTAAAAGCTAGATTACATAAATACAAAAAAAAGGATTAAAAAATGCAGTATCAAGGTAACAAAATGTCAGATTTGGCAGATTTTTTGATATGTTTTCCCCTTTAGTTCACCTCAATAGTACAGATAAAGTGACTGATTCTATGATTTCTTTAGTTCCTTTGCTTGACTTGACATCATTTGTCAAAAAGAGAGAAAAAATTTACATTATCCACAATTAATCAGTGTTAGTGGTTACACAATACCATTTAGCAGTAGTAAATGCACATGTACATTTTACTTTTCAATCCAAAGCTGAATAGAAATCATATGTAGAAAATGTGGCAGTCAAGCATCACAACATTGCTTCATTCCCAAAGTAAATAATAGACTATTTTCCATTTATTAGCTACAAGATAAGAAGTTTATCCAGATCACACCGTCTACATGGCACAAGAGAGTTTAGTCCACTGAGCAGGAATCACCTATGGATGGCAACAAAACTCTAACTTCAATTAAAAACTAGTAGTGTTTCATGTGTAACCAGGTAAAAGTGGCCTGTGGCAGTTGAAGGGCTGATTGGCCAAACGAAGATGAAGGAAAGCTTTGTGTTTTGAGCCTTCTTTTCCTGCTGAATATGCAAGAAGAACAGTTAGTGAAAGGGGGCAGTGTCAGAGACACAGTAAAATGTTCTCGGAAGCATCATCGCACAAATGAAGGTTGTGTTACTCACAATTTGGCATTCTTTTCGATATCACTGAACCAAAATAAAAAGATAAGATAAATAAATAAATAAATCATATCCAGCTACTGCACTGCAAACAGAATAAATAAAGCTTGCAAAAAGCAGCATTGTTTCTGGCAGTGGTTAGTAAAACTGCTCAGTATCTTGAGTAAATAGCTGATCTTACCACCATCATTAAAACATCCTATTGACACTAAACAAAAGGCAGTCCCTTCTCTTTTTCCTCGATACATCAGGGTCCAACGTGGCCAACCAAAATTATCTGTGGATTCCTCTAATCTCAGAGGGCAGGGGGACTTCAGGGGTAGAGCTTTAGCTCCAGTTCAGTTCTAATTCTCAAACCATCCGGTGGATACATCCATGTTTATACCCTCACTGACCCTCTGAAACCATCTAAAAGGATGTGGTTGTTTGTTGTGTCTTCACTTGTGTGGCAGCGTTGCCTGCTGGGAGTCCACTTGGTTGTACAGTAGTTGGAAGGTCACGATGAGGTCACGATAGGACATTGTCTGGTCTACAGCTGAGAGCCCAGAGCAAGGCCAGCTGTACGGCCACCATGAGCCACAGAGAGGGACTTAGACTGGATGCCCCTCCACAGTCAGCGTCCTCCTCCTGGAGCACAGAAAAGTAGTTAGTGATTGGTGCAAGCGAAACAATAAACACTTCTGAATCTGAGCTATGCTGAGATTAAACAACTGTCTGTTTGAAATTTTATTAAAACATTGTGTCTCTACAAAAGAACTACTCTGAATGCTTAACATCTGGGAAGGTAGAAACGAAATGACTGGCCATCATAATTTTGGAAAGGAACAAAAATGTCGAGAACAGTTAGAGAGATGTACAAAGGTCTGGATGCAAATGGGAAGTGAGCCTTGTGTTTAAACAAATGTCTGGCTGCACTGGGAATCAGACGTCAGACCAGACGGACATTCTGGTCTATTGCATGAGACGTGTCATGATAGATGGGCAGAGATACAAGAGGTTCAAAGTCAGGTGCATGGAGAAAAAGTTAGCCTGTGAATAAATGAGGCATGGTGAGTCAAAGAGAGGGAAGGACAGATGGTGATAGAGCACAGACGAATGACAGGACAGAGAGATAAGATACAAGATGAATAGGAAAAGACACTCACAAGGAGGAAATCTGGAAAAGTTAGTTCGAGAGAATTTAACATAAAGTGTGGAAAAATCAGAGAGCCAAAAGCACTGAAAGTGAGTGAATGATAACGATCAAATGTTAATAATGAAAAAGAGTGCTAGTGTTATGGAACTGACCCGAGACAGCACATGAACAGTGGCAGCAGTAACATGAGCAGAGAAGAAGCCAATGGGGAGCCTGCGCTCCGTCTGCAAATGACCTCATCCTAAACATCAACAGCCAATCACAGAGCAGGAAATAGAGAAAAGACAAGAGAAAGAGAATCATGCAGCAAAGGTCCTCATAGTTAGCAAGAAGTATATGCAAAACACAAGCATCAGATTTAGTACAGTCACAAGACGCATTCACTACAAGGGAAAGTGTTAATTCAGACGAGACACTGGAGACGGATTAGAATAGGAAAACAAACAGTGGTACAGCAAAAGAATTTCACACACAGAGTTCCAGAACATGTTTGTTTATATAAGGTTTTCAATAATACTGTTTTTGATGGGTGTTTCTCCCTGTGTGGGAAACTCTTCGCCAAATATTACATGCTCAAAACCAGTGTTGTAAAAATGCTGATAATCAGATTTCACTACTTATATACTGTGGGAAGGGGGGGAAAACTATCTTAACTCACTATTTGAACTTGTCTCTTGATTTATTACATGGATGAGTTACAATTAAGTTATTTATTCACAAGTTTCAAGTTATGGCAAACAGATCTTTTGAATGTTTTTCAAATCAGGAAGGAATAATTTTCCAAAAAACAATAGTGAATCATATTTATATATTCCATTTGGTCAGGGTTTTATCTTCAGAGAATTTTTTAAATGTTGTCACCATAGTCACAAAGCCATAGTGATAAATATGTGTAGCAATCAAAACCTAAAAAAGTCACAGTAGCCTCGAGGCACCTATTTTAATTGGAAAATGTTCTTTGATTTTAACATCAGATTTTCTGCCAACTTCATTTTATTCTCATTGGGCTAGTAAAGAATAAACACTCTCACTTTTCAGCAGCCTGGCAATAGGATGTGTAAACCTCTACAATAACAGAGCGGTTCACTTCAAATAGCTCTTAACCAGAGGCAGTGCTGTACTTACACTCTCATTTTTATCAAAGCACAATTCAGGGCCTTTCCTGTAGCGAGGAGTCTTGGCAATTTCACAAGGATTCGGTCCATCAGCTGTATAAATGGTCAGGAATCAGCCAGCAAATTGATTTAAACTCCTATCATACGTACAATATATGTACCTTAAAGCAACACTGTGTAACTTTGTGGAGGGGGCATGTCACCTGTATGAGTCCATGGAAATAGAAGCTCAAAACCATACTCCAGAACATTCTCCATGGGAATAGATATATTTTATGCCTTACTGTGGAATATTATAGCCAAAAGAATAACATTTCCATGGAGACAAGTAGGAGGAGGCCCTCCTCCAGGCCAAGTAAGTCAGGTTTGTAGAAATGCAAGGCCGCTCACAGTAAGGATGCATGTTTTTCTCTGTTTTTCAGAGCAATAAACACCCCCCAAAAAAACACCCAAAATGAACAAATTTTTCGGCTAAAATGTTACATGGTGAGGATTTATATGACTATTCAAATGGACAACAATGATAGAAACAGTGAAAAAATGTTACAAATATTACCCAATACCAGATTAATGTGCTTTTGACGCAGATTACGTCATAATTGACCTTAGGCTGAAGTGTATCACAACTGTTTGTAAACTTGAACAGACTTCTCCCACACTTCCATCTGCTGCACAGACACAGAGCAGCCTGTGCAACACTCAGCCAACGAAGATCAGAAATTTTATTTTACGGACCATCTCCTATTCTTGCCATGCATAGAAAGCAGACATGGTCATCAAAGAGCAAATGACCAAATGCCTTCTCTGCTTGAGCTTGTATTGAGTGAAAAGGATACACTGTTGCTCTTCCTGTATCAGTGGCTTGATATCGCAAGATCTACAGGTGTGTTTTGCATCAGCGATGATGAAGACCAGGTTTGTCCTGGGCAGTTTTTCAGCATGGTACAGTCTGAGGAGGAGCATAATCACAAGAGACAAGTTACAACGGATTCAACTTAGAAAAGATGCAGATAAAAGACACTTCATTGAGAGGCATGCAAAGGTCCAAAAAACAACGGTCCGAAAGTCCCTCCCTCAGGCATTTAAACTCTGACATGTTTCCTCTACAAACACAAAAACACAATGTATACGCTGTGTAATGTTTGGTAAAGGTCTGTATTGTGGAGGGGACACTGACCTGCTGTGCCACCCCACTTTTCGGCCGCACCTTTAGTGAAAGCCACATGTCACCGGTGCACAAATGATTTTCTCTGCTTTTTTTATGGCAGTCATTAAAGAGAAACATATGCGCAGCTAATGTGCAGGAATGCCACGCAGCACGCAGGCAGGCACTCTATTAGTCGGCACGAGGGGACCTTAAAAAGTACGTGAGCCACATGTGCACCATGCCAGGACGGTGGTCCATACAAGTGAATTGACTTCACCTTTATGGCATGTGAACTTTTATAACTCTTTCTGAGTGGCACCTCTGGGGACGACGTTTGAGAGGTCTCACTTCTCACAGCTCTGTTTGTCTCCTAATGCTCCTTGTTTGCAGAGATTTATGTGACCTCTTACCTGGAGCAGTTTTCACAGTCCACAGTGCCTCTGAATGACAGGTTGGATGACTCAAACAAGTACTGAGTTTGCTCTGTGATACACACTTCTTTGAGCATGGCATCTGATAGCTTATCATCCATTTCAGCTGGGAAACAAAACGCATTAATCAGTATTCATTTCAAATAAGTAAATGATGTACAGACAGGTCAAATATCAAACTTAAGAGACAGGAAGGCTTAAAGGGTTTTTAAACTGTCCAGGTGACACCTGTGCATATATTACACATTTACAGTCAGGGTATTGAGTTATTTATCAGGTGTAGAGTGGTTTCTTACATGATAATAATAATAATGATAATAATAATGATAATATAATGACAATAATAATAATAATAATAATAATAATAATAATAATAATAATAATAATAATAATAATAATAATAATAATAATAATAATGACAGAAACTTACCAGCTTCTAGGTAGGAAGGCAATGTGATGCTGACTAATAACTGCTGCAACATAGACCTACAAATAGAGACCACCAGTGCTGTCATATGCACATATCAAAAACATGTGTATATGTCAACATGATGCACTTCATGTTAAGTATTAAACTCACCAAGCTGCTGCAGTTGCCCACCAACCAACACTCAGGATATCTGCAATGGTAGGCTGAAAAGAGTAATATTATTATCAACTGCAAACTGCACTTATGTGTTTTGTCAGTATGGATGATGAAATTATTAAACCTGATATGTAAATATAAATGTAGAGAAAAACACAGTTACAACAGGTCTGAACATGTTGCTTTGATTATGGCTAGCATGCGAGGGCCTTGTTTTGGTGAATCAGTGCAGCGTCCTTTCACTGTAGTCTGTGCTGTGTTGAGTCATCCAGGAGTTCAAACTAACCGTGTTAAAGGCATCGCTCAGTGTTCAGTAGGTCTTTGATCACTCACATCTTCATCTTTCATCTCACTTTGGTGACTAGAGCGTGTTGCACACATGTACTACAAGTCGGTAAATTACGTGGTTACAGCTGTCAATTAGTGCTGGGAAATAGGGACCTGTGAACTACAACTGTTTTTCTTTCTATTGCAGCCATCATCTTATGGCCCTAACACTCAGCACATGTACAATGCTTTCTGTATGTCTTCAGTATCATTACCACTGGATGTCTGCAGCCAATTTTTCATAATTTCAAAGTTGTGTGTTTTGGAAGTGATGAAAAACAGCACATGTTACAAAATCAGTTTTTGTGTGTTGGCTCAGTGTGCAGGACCACCTAATCCTGTTACTGTTACAGATCTCCTCTCTGTTGCTTTCACCATCCCCTGAGCTTCTTATCTGCTCAGTCTAGATTTATAGTTCTCTAGAGGGGAACCTTAGTTCTGTATTTGAGTGATGTAGCAATTGACTCTCTATGGCTACGTGGGTCAGTTCAGTGTTTCTGATCTAGTATTTATATGAATCATTATCTTAATGTCTCAATATGGTGGTGTGACAAGTTGTCTCTGGCTTATATAACTCACCACATAGACAGAGCGCAGACCTGCAGCCGCTTTGCTCTCCTTCACCGGGTCACACAGAGACTGGTAGTCGAAGGTCTTCTTAAAGGTGAACAATGATGAGTTCACAAGGCTCACCATCAGGATGGGATCAATAACACCAAAGAATTTTCCAATCTAAAACACAAACATCATTCCATAAAAACCTATGTAGAATGAAAAACACCTTTATTAGATTTTAACACAAGCATGAACACACAAAGATCTCAGAAATCAAAGGGAAATGATTCATAATATAGCTGAAGAATACTTTTTGCATTCAACTTGTTGCATGTCTAAAGACATAGATAGTTTGATTTGATTGTGATTAAAAGGTCTTAAACACACCCAATAAATTTCACAGAACCAGGCTGACTGACAGCATAGCCTAATGGGCAGCCTTAAATAATAACTGGGGAGGGGAATGTTTATCTGGTGATTATGGTGTGACAAGACGTGTTGAAGTATTCGTCTGTCCAGTGGGAGGGTGTGAGATATGAGGTAAACAGCAGCACTCATCAGGTGTGTGAGCTGCAGATATGTGTCTGCACTTGTGAGCAGAGGAAGTGTAATGCACCCCTTTCCTTCCATTTAGTAAGGTCACTGCTAACAACCCATCCTCTTCAGTCTGACGGCCAAAGGATACATAAATCTTCCAATCTATAAGGTAAAGAGAGACTCCACTCCATTCCCTGTGCAATAACACAAATAATGAATTAACAGTCACAGGCCTGGCTGCAGACTCCCTGAGGACTTCAGAGAAAGAAAAGAATGAGCTGCAGAGAGAAGACATAAATATAAAGAGTAAGCGAGAAGCTTGTAGCAAAGCAGAAACTTTGCTCCTGTAGGAAATATGATTGAGGGCACACTGCCTTCTCCAAACACGGCCTTAGGTCCCTGGGTTTTAGTGCCGCTGCCAAACTTCAGAGGGACTGATTTATCCAGCGCACACCCAGCTCTGATTAGGAAGGAGCCGCAGCATGAAAAAACATTTACTCAGACACCAGCAGGGGCCCAACTCAGCGTTTAACATGGGGCAACAGGGAAATGGTGCACACTTACTGTATGTCAAACAGGGGGTTCCTGATACAATTATACCACCACTGAAACATAATAGCTCCAGCAAATCACTGCCTAAGACATGTGTGACAGTTTGATTTGCATTTAATACTGATTACAAGATATTGTCCAGCTATATGGAAATAAAAATTTGAATTTCCCAAATTCCTTGAGGATTAAGTTTTCTGGCTCCCCTTAGACTACCAAGGTTAAATTTCATAATGTTTCCTTAATGAGCCACAGATCACTGACAAAGAGATATTCAGAGTAGTTGGCATAGTATGTAACTACAGGGAATTGTGAACAGTGAAAATAATACTTGCCTGATCAATATATATGTCCCTGTTAGACATCACCAGGAATCCGCCATCATCGAGAATGACACAGTCTACATACTGCAACACAATACCATTGCATTATTGGTGTCCAAACAGTTTGGAGTGGAAACAATAACAGTTTAAATTGTACCTCATCATTTCTTTGGCAGCCACAAATCTCATCATTGCACTAAAAATGCAACATTAAAGTAATTAGATAAGTAACAGATAACTAGATTAAGACACTAAAGGAAATGTACTCACGTCCAGTTTCTGTGTAGTGTTAATGAAATTGGACATCCAGGTATTGATGTCCAACTTCACTCCTACCACTGCGATCAAACAGAGAGAGCAGACATCCAAGATCATAGCCAACCCCTGAGTCAACTTTACTCTTTGAACTCTGCGAATGCTAACTTGGCGCGACATCACAGGCTAGTAGACAATGTGATGTGTGGTTAGTATGCATTTGTTTGTGTGCATATGTCAGAAGGAGAGCGAGAAAAAGACAAAGGCTTCTCTGGCTGTAAAGGCCAAGTCCCTGGTGTGTGTCAGGTGTAAGTTTAATAAGGTTAACGCCTCAGGGTAGCAAATGATGATGACAATATGACAAAACAAATGTGATTAGTAACGGAAAGTCACTGGTTTATTTGAATGGTCTTACCAGCCGGTTTGACTGTGATGTTTTTAAGAGTAAGATCCACTGCTCTGCTCACAAGAATAGAGTCATCACTTGCTATATGGAAAATGTAGAAATACTGTATTAGTATACAAAAAGTAAAGTAAGTAGTTGTAAGAAAGTGCAGTAACGCATGCCATACAATTCTCTCTGTCAATGAAAGGTGTTGGAGTAAAAATATACAGGTCATTGTCCAAACTTCTCTTGTAGAAACTTGACTCATAGGTCTCTGCGTCCTCTTTCCAGTTAAGGCCAGCACTGTCAAACAAATTACAATTAAACTAAGAATGTAAACATAACATGCAATGGTAGAATTTACAATCTAAAAATGTACATCTTTTTATCATATTAATAGAAAACTTACTTTTTTGGATAGACTCTAGTGATGCCTCCATCAGTGGCCACAAATCTGGCAGTCACACCATTCCTAACATACAACAGATACAGTAAGTATTTAAACTATGAATAAAGACAGTATACAGGACATTTAGTTACATATATAACCTGCAGTGTACAAGAAAGGCTACTCACGGCATCTCAGTCTTTCTCCAAACTTTTATTAGATCAGAGGTGATGCCTGCATCCAAAAGCAGTCGGTTCAACAGTTCAACGTTACCTAAGCAGAAATATTAACAATTAAAACATAACAGGGATTCATACTCAGGTTGACTTTTTTAACCTATTCTAAATAGTTGTAGGTGGTAGGCTAGGCTGAGTGTAAAAAATTATTTTCCAAGACGTCTGACACGACCACATGACTAACATAACAGGTGATAAAAGGCGCTGGTCCGTCCCTTTGCAGCGCGCAGGCACTTTGAACTCTCCCAAAACTTGCTCCAGTCCATTAACATCCAGGCTCGTTGATCCCTCCACCACCTTCTCCGATCTTTATAACACACCACACACATCAGAGAGAACAGCTGCTCTAACGCTTTATTCCCCGCCACACCACCTACCCAGCGCCCGCCGTGGTTTTCATTAAGGATATCTTTATTGAAGGCAGCCCACAAATTCCTAATGTACTTATAACTTCTGCAGTGGCTTAACCGAGTAAAAAGTGTAACAATACTTGAGCCCCCAAATAGCCCACATGGGTCTAACGTAACCACTCTATTTGTTCTCACTGTGGACTCCATTAAACTGGCAGCTAATCATGGCAAAAATAATATTTTACTTTGTGGTTTTATAGGCTGGTTAAATGTGCGAAGCGTATAATGAACAAACCAACATTCTGTAAATACAGCACAATTCTTATTTTCCATTAGGCCTTTCCCTTCAAGGATTGTCTCATGAGATAGTTTTCCTTCTTGTGCCAAAGAATTTGTGGGATTTTTATATGTAATATTCATTCTCCTTCTATTATCTGAGCTCAAGACAGGCCAAAAATGTGTTAGCAAAAATAATTTACTGTAACCAAGATAAAAAATATGATGTAAAGGATTTAACAGGTGTAAAGGACTCAATATTGTATTCAAATGAAATGCATTGGTAAAGACATAATACCTGGGTCAAATGTTAAAAGGAAGGCCCAGTGGTCCCTGATTGGTGTTTTATTGGTCCACTCGTACTCCTTGCCTGACGTGTCCTGCTCTTTCTCACAAACACACAGTAATTGGATGAGGTCGAGCAGCTATGGGCGGAGTGTGGAAGGCATATTAGGCGTGAATACTGTGTGTGTGGGTGAGTGTGTCACATCTAAGCATGTGCACTGAGCCGTGTGATGGTTGGACTTTAAACGCTATAGCATCAAATGGGTAACAGTAAGAACACAGGATTTCCATATAATAATGCCTTGCTTGGTCATGCACAACAAAACCACTTAACCAGACCAGTATTTCACTGCAACAAGTCACTCATATAGTGTATCTGTTGTCCATTAAAAACTCCAATTGTAGTTCAAATGTGGGGCCATAGCAAACCTATACACCCAAGCAATCTATATTATAATTCTGGAGAGTATAACATTAAAACAGCAACAAAGACTTGGCTTATTTTATTTTGTACCTTTTTACCTCTTAACTATGTTATAATGCTGCATCTTTCTTTCAGGTTTCAGTAACCTTGCATATTTTTCCATGTTTCTCTCCAGAACTCAAAACGTGTTCTCTGCACTTGTATGTGACTGCAGGTAGTGAATAAAGCTTCCATGTGTTTTTGAAGTCAAAAGTTTTTACTTGAGTAAAGACATCAAGTAAGATCTCAAAAAGTAATGGATAATGGATAATAAAGGTTTAAAGGTTAAAAGTTAATTTTAACTAATTACAGTGACTTACACATGGGATTGTTTGGCGTCTCTGTATCAATGTAATTGTTGAACTCCATCAGGAATTCTGTGTTATTGGTGTCCTTGTCTGGTGTCTTCAAGTCCTTGCAGTATTCTCTGTGGAGGAATAAATAATTATAGATACATTTATTGTAGAACATCAGCCAAAACCTTGTTCTTACCTTGGTGCAATAAATGTGTAGCCATACTCATCAAACTTGTCTGCAAGAAGACTTTCAGAAACTGGTATAAAACAGGAAAGATTGTCAAGTTAATATTGAAAAGCAAACAAAGGGGTATATTGTCATTATAAAACAATTATAATTATATATTATATAATAATAAAACATTCAAAACATCACCTTATTTTACATTTAAATTGTAAGTTCTATGCATATACTCATTCTAAAGTTATCTGTAGTGTCAGTCAGAAACCCGTCAATTTAGAATAATAAAAGGCATACTGGTATAGGTCAGATACAGTATGTTGTATTGAGGTCTGACACAGCTCAAGAACAAGAGGAATGAGATGAAAGTAAAGAAAAAAAATACTTGCCCTCTTTCCCTGGAGTGGAAAATAATCCCAGCAGAGAGAGAGAGTGGGTGAGAGAGGGTCGTCCCAGGGGAGGTGAAGACAAGAGGGGAGAGAGAGGCAGAAGAGACAGGGTGTAACCACAAGGTTTAAAGGTGGCACAATATTTTATTCACAGAGCGAGTCCTGAATAGAAATATTGCTCCCAATCAAACGGTTTGAGGCCTTTGGATGCACATGAAGACAGCACTGATGGGGGCACAAAGAGAAGCCTGTAATGTGGTCTGGGCTAAGTCATCATTTAGATGTGATTTTAGCATTTTTATTAAAATTCCTTTTGTGACAAAGTAAATCCATGGACTTAACCAACTTCAGTCATGTATTTGCATTATAGTGTCATGTGCACATCTGATCAAACTATGAGATATTAACCACAGGCCAGTTCTGCATAAACCAAACATTGCTCTGACATTGCACCAGGCACGTTATGTTGACAACTGTATTACAGTGTACTACAATTTCAACTCAGATGACGACATGGGCTACCCCTTGTCCTCTTTGGTGGCCATGACTGTGATGTAATTGTAGCCATGTGCTTTTCTTTGCTTACAAAGTGCTTAGAAATCTAACCAAGTGTGGTAGTTATCACAGACAGATAGCAAGTACTTATACAAGCTTGGTTAAGTAGAGAAAGTTTTATGCAAGCTAATACAAAATATGTGCTGGAAATATCAAACATGAAAAAATAAAATGTGCATGCTAAATCCATTATACAAAAAAACATCTTGTGTTTGGAGTATTTGAAGACCACTGGAACAGTAAAAATGAATGTAACCACATTAGCATATTTTGAGCAGCAGGTGTCAGCTGGCATCATTATGACAAAACCGTCTGTTATAGCAAAAGACACTAATGATAAGGGCAAAATGGAGCTTTATAGGAGGGGTATGTACATGTACATCCAAAAAAATATGAATTTTAATTAACAACGTATAGTAGGAAATACACAAGAGGAGAATACTTGCCCAAAAATGCTGCAGGAGGATCCAACATACCAGGATCAGGAATAAGCAGGGTCAGGAGAGACAAGAGGAGGTGAAGACATCAGGAAGGGAGAAAGGGAAATGAAAAAGAAAGAAAGGGGGTTTCCAATATTTTATTCAGATTTGAATAAGAATATTGCAAACAACTAGTAGCACAAAAATCAATTAGACTAAACACATACAACAGCTATTTTAACTACAATTGAGCAGCAACACTTGGTGAGTCAAATATTTTTGTCATTATGACACATGGCTTTCAGTCTCAGCATTTAAGCATTTGAGTTCTGTAATAAAACTATTAATGTCATGAATTATTAACTGCTAAGTAATGTACATGAGGCGGACTAACAACCTAACAGACAGACAGAAAAACAGGGTCTAATCAAGCATGGCTCCATCTTCACTGCAGTCAGTACACTATAAAACAGTCCTTTGAGTAACACTATGAGTCAGTGACATCTTTTACAAGCGAGAACAGACCCAGCACAAAGAGACATAAAAGCATAATGGGGCCATATTGAAGTTTGGTTTGAATGCATAATATCTCACAGTGTCACATGTAGACACACAACTACATTTATGAAACAGGAGACCCAAGCCACTCTCCCTGCTGTCTGGTAACAAGGCTTTGAACATCACCACAACTGAGAGTAGATTAGTCAATTTGAATGTATATGTGCTAATAGCTGATATAAACCATAAGAACTGTATATCTCAAACTTGTACAGAGTAAGTATGGGACTGCTGGAGTACATTAGCAGTCATTTTCCAGGCAGAACTATTTGTCTACTGTCTGTGAAAATGAAACACAAATGTTACAGAGCAGAGACAAGAATCGAGGCTGGACTTACATTTGGCTTGGGTGATAGTGTCTCCAATTTTGGCCTGGATGTAGTGCTTACTGTACTCAGGGAGAACCAGGGCAAGACTGAACAAACACATATGCAAAAAACATGATTATATATTTTGTCCAAAGACATTCACATCAATATTAATAATAAGTTGATAGAGTTACCTATAATCTGTTGACTTCACAGGAGCGTATGTGTATGTCCTCTTCCCAATGTCCATGTAGCGCTTTAAAGATACACAAAATAGAACAATGATAAATATAGATCCATTGTATGAAGCTCATAATCTTTAGAGTTATACAATTACCTCATCTTGGGATTTGACAAAAGTAGTCATTGTGTATTGCCCTTTGTTGCCATCAATCATGTTTCTTCTCATCTGTCAACAAAACATGTCTACATAAATATACAATGTTAAAGGGAAAAAAATTATAATGAGTTTAACTTGTACATAAAGTTTCTGTTTTTATTTCCAAACCTCCACTTTGTCTTCATTTTCCATCTCAGCATCCAGGAAATCCAGAGTTACAGGTTCATCAAACTTGGCAGTCTGCATGGAAATACACCTAATTAGCCACACATTACACATTGCTAATTTGTACTAATGCACTAATGTACTGATTGTACTAATGTGATTTCTAATTTGTACTATGTTTTCAGTCATTCTGGTTTATGCAGAATTCAGCATGACAAAACAGATCATTGAGTCTGTAAATAATGAAGATAAATATGACACACCAGAGGCTGGAGATTTGGGTGAAGCAGCACGTAGCCATTTGGGTCAATAGCAAAGTAATATCCATTTGGTCCAAACTAGACAGAGGGAAAAGAGAGCGGAGTTTTGTATATGAGTGAAGAAGAAAATTACATGCATACATATTTAAAAAAATAAAATACTGTACAGAGATACATTCAAAATTCAAATCATAGCTAAGGAAAAGGCATGTGTAAGTCCTGGTGTAAGCCTGATCTCCTGCTCATTTTGTTATAGTTTAACAGCGGTTAAGGGTGCGTTCACGTTTGGGTTCATGTCATTTTGGCAGTTGTTTTGGTCCTGTTCTAGTTCTAATCTGGTCCAGGTTTAGTCCAAGGTTTCATATCAGTTTTCATGTGGTGTGTGTGAACGCACCCTTAACCACAATTTAGTCCTAACTGAATTTGTATTCAAAGGTACACTGCGCAACCTACTTGTCCCCTACCTACTTGTCTCTCTGTTAGTGCCATATGAACCATCTCGCACTCTGAGGACCACAGAGCACGACCTACTGCTGGTGCCCAGAGTCAGGACTAAACACGGGCAGTCAAGCGTTTCAGATTCATGCAGCTAAAACCTGAAACAGTCTTCATGAACATGTGAGACAAACCTCTACTTTGATGTTGTTTAAATCCAGGCTCAAAACAGTTCTGTTTAGCTGCATATGACAGAAAGGTTTTCATTCTGCACTCTTCAATCATTTAATGTCTCTCTTTTTGATTTTATGAAGATTATTTATGTTTTGATTTGTTTGTATTGTGATTGTAATGTCTTTTTTATTCTGTAAATTACTTTGTGTACGAATTGTGCTATACAAATAAACTTGCCTTACCTTGTCCCCATGGAGATGTTATTGCTTTCTCTGGACTGTTCCATGGTATGACATATATGTCAAGCATATATGTCAAGCATTTACTAATTTACTAACTGTTTCTATTGCTCAAATTCCTTCTGTGAATAGGGGCGACTCTCCACACATCTGAATCATAATGTAGCGTAGTGCTGTATGTAGCCTGCTTAGATAGTTTTAATCGATACTGTGGAATATTCAGGACAAAGGAATAACATTTCCATGGAGATAAGCAGGTGGTGACTCTCCATTAGAAATGTTACGCAGTGCACCTTTGCACCTTTAAATTAGCCTTGGTGACTATACATGTACTGTATCTAAAATACACATGTAAACATATTCACTTACAGTAAACCGAGGAGTAAGGCGTTTTATGTCCTCCAAGGAAACATCAACAGCCACGACTCCAAGGATGAGCTGGTTTTGTGATTTCTGAAAGCAAACACAACAGAGACCCGCGTCAGAGGAAGATAACCTTCTTTCTGCGAGACCGACTTCAGATCTCTGTTGTTCTTTCTGGATGAGTCAAATCCCTCGGCGTGTTCTGAATGACTTCAAGGAAATGGACAACATTTGAAATCTGGACAGTCTCATTCCCAAAAGCTTTACATGCTGCCATGACTCACAGACAAGGCATTTCCACTCTCACTTCAGTCACAGCCGAAGTAACCCCCAACTCCTTCGAGGTTGACATGAAAACTCATCTTGAACTATTTAGCTACCGGATCATTTGTCTCTGTGATTTGCAGGTTTGATCGCTTGTATGATTTTTGCTTTGACATCCTAGTTCCTCTTCCTGTTGGTGCACATGGGAGGTTTTGGATATACAAAGGAAACAATAGGCAGCCACAACAAAACAGGAGATAAAAGTAAAAAATGGGATGGTAAATGAGTATTCATGTTGAAAGTTTATATGTTAGTCTGGTTAAAATTATGGTGTGATGCAAATCTAATGACTTGCAATTGTGGATCATAACATCAGCTGCACAGTAAATTTTGTCAAGAGAAGATTTATGCAGTGGACAGATACAGACAGAGTGACTGAGTAGGGGGAGGCTAAGTCCTTTAACGCCATAAAGGCAAACTCAAAGGCTAAAGAAGTAATTGAGGTTAAGTGAAGAAACATATGGGTGTATCCCTCTGTGTACCTTTGAGCCAGTGTTGGTCTTGTTGAAAACAGGCATGGTCCCAGTGATGACAAGGCCAAGCTCCTACATCATAACAAACATTACATTGCAGAGTGCACAGAGATTAAAAAATGAAAAAGAAACACATTAATTTAAAGGTATACCCATACTATGTAACTTTTTAGATGGAGGGTACACCATCTGCTTGTCCTCAATTCGATGTTATTAGAACATACCACAGTACTGTAAAGTATTAAAATTATGCATCTCTTTGGAGACAAAGAGACAATGCCACAAGGCCAAGTTACATGTCAAATATGTGGAGAGCATCCCTAGCCACTGCAAGAATGCATCTTTTTCAAGTACTTTTGAAGAATAAGGCAAAGCAAAGGACCATTATGTAAATGAGGACAAGCAGGACAGTGATTTAAGAGTGCACCTTTACACAGCTTTTTAAAAAACATATAATTTTCACAAACAACACAGATATTTCTGTTGTGGATCAAGCTGATCAGTGATGAAAGCTGACAGAGTGTTATCTCTTAAACTAATGGACTGAACTTGCCTCAGAGCCCCAGACAGCTCTCACACTCACATAGTCGCCTGAGTGCAGATAAGAATATAAACATGACAAAAACAGCTACTGGGAGTATCTTTTAAAATCGAGTTTATCTTTAAATTTGTAATATTTCATCATATCCTGTTATTTGAGATTACACTAATAAGTTATTGCCAAAATATATTTAGAACAATAATGAAAATTAACATACTAGAGCATCCAAGTAGACATTGGTCCACTGAACCTGCTTGGCCCTTCTGTCAGCCTTAACCATCGGTCTGCCCAGAACATCTAGGTACTCCTTTGAAAAGAAAAATGGATTTGGTTGGCTGTTTTGACCACAAGAGGGAGCAGTTTGCAAATATTTCAAAGAACAGCAAAAACAGATCAGAAAGTACATTCTTACTTGGGTGTTGAGTCTGATGGCACCTATTGAGGGAATTTCATAGTAGTACCCTGTGAGAGAGAGCAAATAATACATATTTTACACTGATCAACACAATACATTATAGATAGAGAAATATTAGAAACACTGTGGGCCATAAAGTCAGAATAATGTACCCCTAAAAGTTAAATTTTATATTTAATGGACCCCAGGAAGTACAATAGTGGGGATCCAAAAGAGACATTATAATAAACCTCTAAAAACAGATATTACATGAGAAATTTACTCACTGAAATCACATAATTTACTATAAGGGTTAAACATGATAATGGTAAAAAGATCTTAATATAAGATATCTAATTATCATTTATCAACAGTCATAAATGATTATTTACATATGGGAGATTTACAGTACCTTTGTTAGCACAAGCCATCCATTGGATAGGTCCTTTGTCATAGTTATGCTGGCCAACTGAAAACGTAAAGATACGGACCTAAAAACAGAGAAAAGGAGAGAGAAATCCTGAATGATATATAATATAATTCACAAATCCAACAATAGAACATGTTTATACCGCTTGTTTGGGGTTATACTTCTCAAAAATCTCTTCAGCCCGCTCCTCACCTCCATCAGTAAAAAGCATGATTATTTTGTTACAATGGGCTCTTGAGATGTTCATCTACAGGAAAAGTGAAAGAAAAGAGAAACACATGTGAACATAATCTAAAAACAAGAACAGTGTAGGGAAAGGACTAACACATTTGAACAAAAATGTAATTTCAAAAACAACCAGCAGATGTCACTTTTATCTCACTTTTGACTGTTTGTGGATTCTTGTTTCTGTTTTGATTCTTGTTTCACTACTTAAGTAATTTCATAGTTGTGTATGAATTAAGTTGAACCCAGTTACCCTCAAAACAATTAAGATTTAAAGGGCCTATATTACACTATTTTCTAATCTATGTTATAATGTTGTTTCCTCACCAAAAACATACCTGGATGATCGGATGTTTAACACACAAACCATGCATACTTAAGCTCTGTTCTTTTTTCAAACAAAAAACACTCATCCCATGTGGTAATACAGGAAGTGCTTTTTGTTTTTAAACTCCATACATCTTCATTAAAATCAGCTTGATGATTTCAGCCCTGTGCCAGTCTCTACTGAAAAAAAGGTAAAAGAAGCTGTTCACTTGAAAACTACCACTACATGACATCACAAGGTGGAACAGAGCATTTGAGCTTTGGAGATGTGAACCGATAAATAATAAAAGATTACTCAAAGATGTGTGACTGAAACAAAACACAGCTCCAGGTTATTGTGTAATAAAGGACCTTTAACATTTTTGAAAATGTGCTGTGTAGAGAAAAATAGTGCTTGGTTTAACAGACTAACAGTGATGTCCAGTCAACCTCATACCCACAAACACAAACACTCCCACGTCCTCATGTTACACAACAGTGTTGCTGACACCTGTACCTGAGAGAGCTGCTGGAAGGCCAGTTCAAACCCTCCTTTGTAGTTGGTGATGCCCTTCGCTGTGATGGTCTGTACTGCGTCTTTCAGGATCCGCTTGTTGCGCACGTTGGCTTGGACCAGGTTGGAAAAACACGCTGCATCTTGGGCCTTCTCATTGAACTGGAGGGAGAGGGAATCAGGGTAAAGGGAAGAGAACAGGGATGGCACTAGCACATATTTCTGTTAAATATGTGGTTTTCCCTTTGTAGTAATGTAAATCAATTTATATGTAAACTATTTATGACGGACCTACAGAAATATTAAACTTTTACTAAAAAAAAAATAAAAAAATCTACAATGCACAAACCAAAGGGAGCTTTTGGACACAAGGAAAACAGTCAAAGGATAATAGGGTATGAAAGGAGATATATGATTAGTGCAAAATAGATAGGCATAGTGTGTACACACATATTGAAGACTAATGGAGATGGCAGATGGGTTTCTAACCAGATTTTCAATTTCTCTAGACACACAGAACTGAGATACAGCTCATTAATAGCTAGCATCTGTTTCAATCTTGCCTATACCTCACTAAATCTTGATTGTAAAATTTCTCTCCTGAAAAATTATGAAACTCTCATTACAGTTCTACAAATGGCAGTTTTGATCTGTGCATTTATTATATGATATGATACCTCTGTTATTTTCAGGCCACTACCAGATGGCTGTTGTACCCAAATTGTATTAAAGAAAGGCCAATATGAACTTAATGCCACCAATAAACAGATTCTGTCAGGATCTGCTTTAATTAACTATGAAAGCAATTTCATTTGGCAGATTGGAAAGCAGTGCACAAACCCCCCTCTATTAAGAAAAGAGGTAGAAGAGCGCAATGTGGTTGTAATTCATAAATGTTTAGAGGGCAAATTTAGAAATCCATTCACAAGTTACTCAGGTTGAGACTGACAGTTAATTTGCTGGTGCTGCAGATAACTAGTACTATGATGATACAAATTAACTATTTTATAAAATGTTTCCACAGTATAATCCATCATATACATACATGTATTTCTGAATGTCTTTTTTATATATCGTGTATGTATTTATAACCCCATGCATTCAAAATATGTTTTACACCTCCCCTCACGGGAAGTATCATAAACAGATTATTATCACATTTTTGGAGATTTGAAGAGGGAAATTCTTAAAATTACAAGTACACATTAAAATCATCTAAATTCTTTCTGATCACAGTCCCTCTAATTACTCGCATCAGATTTTGCAAGTTGCATGTTAATAAAATGATCTAAAAGGTTCAGAAATCAGAAAATAATCAGATTTTAACATGTGAACGAAGTCAGTGTCAGTGGAGGCTAATATGCTGCACATAATCTTTAACATAATTTGTGACATTTTAGCATCTTATACTAGTATTACTGCCCCATTAGGCATATGGGCTTTAGTGTAAGATTTAACTTCACCTCAGAATCTTGCCAATAATTCTATAGTTATAAATGCAAGCTAATACAAAATATGTACTGGAAATATTACACATAAAATAATTAAATTTTGGTTATTCTGCATTTACAGGTCAATAATCAAAATGAAAAATCCATGTTAATATTGAAAAACACAAAAAACAAAAAAAAACAAAAAAACAGGGTAGCAACCTTTTCACTGACAGTGTTCTCTGATATAAAAAAGTAAAGGTAAATAACATCTATTTACATGGTAGAATATTTCCAGCTTTTATTCTGAAAATCGTAAGTGCACAGTGAAAACAGTCACACTTACATAGACCACATTGACATAGTCGTCGTCTGAGAGAGTCTCCAGCATCCTGCTGACAGACTGTCGGATCAGCTTCAGAGTGAGACCAGACACACTGCCACTCCTGAAATTCAAAACCATACAATCACAAACAGATATGCATTTTAATATGAAATTATTTGGGAACGTTGATTGTAATACATGTGCATAGAAGGTTCTGCTAAGGGAAAGCTTGTACAAATTAGAAAAACCTAACACTAGGTTTAAGCATAAATTTGTCACTCACGCATCCACCAAAATCAGCATGTCTTTTGGTGAGGCTGCTCCTTGAATGTACCTAGGGTTGAACAGTACACAAGATTTACAAATGACTGAAGAAGTAATATGCTACAATCACACATATCATAATTCAACTAAATCATATCTTTAAATTTGCAAAGCAGAACACAGATGAAAACATACACATAACACAGATCAGCCTCATCACTATTATTTCAGAGTATGAACACATTTTAATTATTTAGATAAAACATATCAAGGTATTTTTTATATTTATCAGTTCTCTTTTACATGTCTTTAATAAACAGCTGTGTTTCTTTGTTCTGGGCGAAGAGAGCTTTGTAGCTTGCAGGGCTTTTGAGGTAGTGAAATTTAATAACGTGGGTAAAGGACCAATGCTGGCTGCAAGCCAGATGTTAATCAGTTTTAGGAAGGAGACTACTGAAGTCTTTGTATTGCACACTTTGATCTGGTATGGCCAGATCACTGTGTACTGAAGTGTCTGGGTCCAGTCCTTCCTTTAATTGCATTATATGTATATTAGTGCACTTAAATGTACTGTGTCTTACAGAGGTATAACTAAAGCAATAAAGTAGTTAAGTGACAATAGTTTGTGAATTAAATTTTCAGTATAACGATGCTATTCAATACAAGTTAATAATGTCACAATATTGATCAAACAATAAAAATAACTCACCACGGACGCCGGCGTACATCATAAAGGTCAATTTTTGTGGCTGCATTGCCTAAGTCAATCCAGGGAGATGCTGCAAGTGTGTTGGAATAGGAAATGTAAAAATTGCTAAACTTCCATCAAGCTAAAATACAGTTACTTATTACTGCTACAAATTATGCTGATTACCTGGAAAATATCGTAGTAATCCAGTGGCTGAGCCAAAAACTTGCCAGAGCAGGGATGGGTCCTCCTCTTTGTTTTTCCGGAAAACATTCTCCAAACCCTGAGTCCAGTTCAGCTCATTTAAAATGATGGCGGCTAAAGAATACACAAACACACAATAATAAAGCAAAATGTCTTTGGTGAAAACAAAGAGTTATATGGACAAGAGTATTATGTCTTAAAGCATAAATAACAATTAGCAAAAATATCAAACTTACTAACATTCCTCTTGTTTACTGGCATCTACACTCCTGGACAATGAGTTTAAGGAAACATATGGGCAAGCTTACAATGGCTCCCAGTGGAGTTGTAGAGCAAAGCTTGTCCCAATGATAAGTGGTGACAATTTGCTCAGCCCTGATCCCTCTGCTCTCTGAGGATGTCCCTTAATGGATTACTCTCACTACTTTCAATGACATTAGTGACAGGAAGTCACAAGGTAACGGGGTTGTTGTCACTGTTGTGTGTTTCTGTTCTGTACATACAAATATAAATCATTATTGCCACAGATTGAGTGGTTTTATGGTATGTCTTTATAATGAAGCCACAGCCATTAAAATATCACATAAATAGACCCATGCCACAGAGAGAAATGCATTAATACATTACATCTAAAAAAAATCCATTCATGTGCTTTTATCTTGGAAAGTCTGGATTTTGATGTCAGCATCAATAAATTCACTGAGCCCGCTCAATAACGATGCAAAAGAGCTAACCAGTCTTTTCAGAACTAAATGTTAGGTTATTTGTTTACTTCAGCTAGTTAATGTTACATCAGTAATTAATTAAACTGTTATAGTTTACTGCTGTAGCTCTTTCTTGCAGATCCAATGTGTTTATGATATGGTTGACTGACAGCTAACCCCTAAATGTACTAACTGTTAGTCAAAGAGCTCAAATGTGCAGGTTTTCTTTTATCTGCATGGAGCAGGTAGCATCCGGTGTGAGAGTCAGGCAGAGGGTTTTGGCCTGAGTTCTGAGACTGATTTGTTTTTCCAACTTGTGCGAGTGTTTATGAGCATTTTTCAATGCTCCCAAGCTCCCGAGGACAGCATCACCACAATATTATTTGGAATTTTAAATTTTTAATGTATTTTTTAAGCATTTAAAAAAACATTTAACAATATAAATGCACACCTTGCTGGGTGACCTCAAGAAGAGAGAGGTACTAATAATACTGAATAGTATAGATTACTGATACTGATGCAAATCTCATTCATCTGATTAGTGCTTTCTGGGAAGGCATCCAACCCAGGACAAGGACAGAGGTGGAAGAGGAAGAAAAGGACTCCTTAGTCTTATTAAGGGGACAGCAGGGAACATTTTCTGGCACTGCTGTAAAACTTAACAGGAAGTGAATAAAAAAAAAAGAAGATTGTTGTTGTAAACTTTGCCACAGGGAGGGTGAGTTCAGCTTTGGTGCGGGGTGTCAGGGTATCTGAGCACTTCACTGTGTGTGCCTCTCTCACACTGACAGGTGCCACACAGGGTAGATGCAAACGGCCATCAGACCAGCCTCGGATCTACTGCCAAGGCCAACACTCTCTCTCCTCTCATCTCCACTCCACGCGGCCATGCCAATCTGCGTAATGAGCTCGGAGACACACACACAGCCTTCACATCCATATTCAGTCCAGTAGGTGCATGTGGTGGGAAAGGCACACACGCCCACTCTCACAGCCCAACTGTTTTTCCTTACAAACATGATTTATGCACTTAATCATGACAGAGATAAATCATATAATGCCATAACTAACAAGGAAAGTTTCAGATTTCAGTATTTAATATAGTTTTTACAGCGCTGACAATGGATCAGATTTTTTCACCTCAAATTAATTATTCTTTTAATATGACCATGTTGTCTTATACTAGCTCTGATATCAATTTCAGTAACATTCAGTAACTATTCATTCTATAACTACTTTGTTTTAGTACAGATACTTGAGTAACTAGTTTTAAATACATTTTTTTTATATCAGTTAGTATTTGGGTATTTTTAACAGCAGAATGAAAATGGTAAAGTGTTGCTATTGATTTGTGATTATTATTAATGATGCTTTTCCCTTTCCTATAAAACCACAAATAGTAAATACATTCAAAGAGAGTGTGATCGCCCACATTAGATCACCTGGGAAAATACTGTGACAATCAGTGGGATGAATGAGGGGGCGGACAACACATTTGTCTCAGTCTACTCTATTATGAATTCACTTATAAATCAAAAGACCTAGTGAAATGTAAGGTAGGAACATTGAAATCACTGTTAAAAAATAGAAATCCAAGGACAGTGTATGAGAACAAGAAGTGTTGTCTCGAGAATCTACTTCAATTAAAGCGGAGGAGGTGGATGACACATCTCTCCTTGAGCATCAGTAAAAGCCACAAGGACGCCAGCCTTGTCTAGACAAAGTCCCCTAATCAAGTTACCAGCGCTTTCCCTCCACACAACATGATGGAGCATTAGGGTGTGGCCAAGAGTGTGTCCTCCCTTTCTACACACAGGGGTAGATAGACATCACTATGGCAACTCAGACAGTCAAATTGACAGTCTGTCTTCGAGACTGAGAAAAGGCAATACTGCTGCTTAGGTTAAGCAAAGAAAGGACAGCATCCCAATGGCCACCCACAACCACATTCAAGACAGTACCCAGTGGATAAACAAGCACATTTTATTATCTGGATTGTTATTCACGTAGATAAGCTGTATTGTTCTCACATGAGAATCATTGCCTTTGCCTACTGAAGTACTTTTTGTTTGTATGTATTTTCAAAATCTCTTAAAATTCTTAACCTGTGTTCAATAGGAGTAAGTATAATATGTAATTAAAATCCATGTATTTATGGAATATGTATGAGACCATATTAGCCCATACTGTGATTGTATGTATGTGCTAATTTTATATATCCTGACTTTTGTTTTTCCTACATACACTGGGAAACTGATGTGTTAAGTTGGTCTGATGAGTCACATAAGAAACACCTCAGCCCCTCCTCCTCCAGCTCACATCATTATAACTGCTGCAGCCTGTAAAAATAACTGAGTACATTTGGCCATTTGGCAATGACAAAAATGTCTGCACAGTCAGACGCCTCAGAGGCCTGTCATTCTGCACATTTATAGTCCAACCTATGCTGAGAGACTCACTGTTACTGTGCAGATATCATGCAACAACTGCATTTGGGGAAACCACATGGACATTAGTCAGATCTTATATAATACTTATTATGTCAAGCTGAGGCTTCAGAATAAAGCCTCATACTGAGTGATTTGTAAATTTACGATCAGTTAAACATAAAATGTTATACTTTTTGTGTATTTAGTTTCTAAGCTGACAGTTCTTTTAGAGGTCCAAATTATGCATGTGTCCTCTCTTTGCACTCCCTCTGAACAAGGATATGTGCTTTAATAAGACACTTAGGATCCAACGACTATGAGCAAGTGTCCTTGTACATACCCAATTCCAGCTTACCTCAGTCAATCTGAAACAGTTATTACATGGCTAAAGTTATCTATATAATAATCTTATTATTAACTTAACTTTCAACTAAATTCCCATTCATAGCAAAAAGGCAAAGGAATATACAGTATGTAAAACAGTGACAATGTGCACAATGTCCCACTGTCTAGGATAGGAGGGACTTGAGCAGCTGGTGGTCAGTGAGAGGGGTGCAGAGGGGGAACTGGACTCTGGGCTAAAAATAGAGCCGAGTGGCCAAGCCTGGATGTGGAGCTGTTCTTGTGTAGGCTGTGCTAGAAGGCTAAGCAGCAGTGCATCATGTGACTATACTGTACTTGACATTGTGTTGACAGGGACAGATAGAGACAGAAGGCAGGGTAGGGGTTACTTCTACAAGTGTTGAACAACCTGGAAGGTGGCTGCAGAGTGTATATCTATGTACATCTATGTGTTAACTTACATCCTTCATATATGTCCGTCGGGATATGCACCGCTGTGGTGTTGTAGGAGACCAGGCGCTTAAAATCAGGGTCAATATGGAAGTCATCAGGGACGTAACGGTTCTTCATGTCAGTTTGATTAAGCTACAGATGGATAAAGACAGAACTTTATGAAGCTTTCATGAGGAAATAAATACATGCATTTTAGTTAATACATATTTATAAAATGAACTATAAATGTAGAAATCTACATTATTGGAGTGAGCGTTTGACTGAGTGTGTCAGTCAAACTGCGAGTGACATAAGTGTGTTGTGGGAGTGTGATTTCTTCCCTCTGAGACAGTGTTGAGAATCAGAGACCGATCCTATATCAACAGAGCACAAATATGACGTCTATGGCGGCTTTATGGATTGGTTGCCACAGGGAATCTGCGGCATGGTATTTCTTACATCAGAACAGCATTACTTAGATGGGAGTGAAGTGTCTTATTGAGGGACACAAGAATATGTGCTCAGGGAGGGTATGAACTGGTGGCCCTGGTTTCCACTGCTGCATTGAGGCCCTCACAAACAGTGAATGAAGGCAATGCAACAGTGGCCAAAATCTGATTTTAATCTAATTTCTGGACATTTAAAATTTAAATATCTGAGAAAAGTGATGACAGAAATCTGAAGGACCATCATCAGAAATTTGACAATTTTGCTTTTAACATTTCATTTAAATAATCTTCCAAAATCTGATATTAATCAGATCTTGAGTGTGCATGTAACCACAGTCAGTGTTTCCACTGTACTCTCCATAACCAAGATAAAACAAAGAAATACTTACATCATCTTTGGCATTGTAGTAAACAATATCATCACTCTGTAACAGAAACACCCACTGTTATCACAGTTTGTGCGCATTTGAATTAAATAAGGTATGTGGTTTAGTTCAGTTTAGTTTAGCTTATTAAAATCCCCATTCTAAAATATCATATTCTTCCTGGGGTCTTTTCAAATACATAACATACATTTTATTATATAATTGAACACACACGCACGCACACACACGCACACACACAGACACACACACACACACACACACACACACACACACACACACACACACATGCACACACAATATCAATAGATGAAAGCCCAATGTATAGGTGAAAAATGAATCAAAACTCATTTTAATTTGTATTCATAATTAATTAATGAGCCTATTAAGAAATAATAATAATAATAATAATAATAATAATAATAATAAAGTAATTAAGCATTGTGTAAAAAGGAACAACTTTTAGCTTTGGTTTATGACAGCAGTTCCTGTTTTTATTAGCACAGATATTTAGAAACTGTAATGTTAAAGGGTAAATCTGCCTACCACCTCTATAGCTCCAAACAAACAGGAAATCAACAGTGATCATCCATTGTTATTGTTACAGTGTTTAGTCAGACAGAAGTTACATCATTGCCGATGATCAGACTTGAGTAAAGTGCCAAGTAGTGCCATCTGCTAACTGTCTTGCTTTTAAACTGCTCCATACTGAAGTAGAAAATTAGAGCATCTAAGGTAGTAACACTCAGAGCCAATTCAATTCAAGCATAAAATAACAATATTATGATGCAAATAATTGGATTACAACCTATTAATAACATGCCCCACATAAAGTACTTCATTTTCATGCAAAAAAAAAAAAAAAAAAAAAAAAAAAAAAAAAGCATAATTAAAGTCATCGAAGCTTGACATCCTCTGAGAAAAGAGCTCAGTAGTCCTGGCCTAGTTGTTAAAGGTGATTTATAGATAATGTACTGTTACATAGATCTACATGCAAATCTAATTTTCTACTAAACCAAAAATGTTTAAACAATTTTTGTTTATATAACCAAGACAAGCAATTACATATGAAAAGAACACAACATTTATTTTAGTGGCTTAATTTTAAACAACTTTAATTAACAGTTCAGAATATACATAATGAATAATTTAATTTAACTAAATAAATCCATGCTGGTTTGGCACACGCAATGGCGTCCTGAAGGTAATAGTAACAAAGTCAATTCTACATACTGCATGTCTCATATTACTACTGCTGTCTGGGATAGTTCCAAGCAGTTGCTAATGTGCCTAAATGGACAAAATGGGGCATCCCGCTGGGTTGTAACTTTATAGTTCTCATCCAATACAACATCTATATTGTATTAAAAGGCATTGGTGATTTGTCTTTTTTTTTTTTTTTTTTAACATAGATACTTTTACAACACACTGTTTTATGCTAGGTGTGTTTTCCTGAACTAGATGAAAAGGCACATGGCCTTGAAGTGCTTGTGTTGTATGGCAAATACCCTATCCCTAGAAAGTATACGTGTACTCATATACACCCAGTTTTATTGTTTGAAAAAGAGTTTGACTTAACATGTATGTATGTATGTATGTATGTATGTATGAATTAAATGTTATTAACTGGGCTCACCTCTGTTTCAAGGCTCCATTTGTGATTCATCTGAAGTAGTTCTGCTTCTTTTACCAGTTTCTGTAAACAGAAAAATTATCAAAACAGAATTAACTGAAAATCACATACACAATTCCTATGGGAGACACTTTCGAAGTGAAACCCTCATTACTGTTACAGTGTACTAAAATTAGAGCCTCTTTTTCTGTCTTTCTTTAGATCTAGTCCTAATGACTTTGTTAATGTATTTATAATGGATTCGACTTTTAATCTCTACCTGATCCAAAAACACACTGTACTATTAATTTCCCATGGGAAATATCAAACCAAATAGTTTCTACTCAGGGATGTGACACTGGAGGCTACCAGTCACTTAGAGAAAGGTGTGGTGTATCCAAGAACTAAATTAATTTATGAAATGAGAGGAGATAAAGGCCAGAAGAAAGAAGGGGAATATGAATACTTTTTACAATGCATCTTAACAAGACAATGAATGAAAACTCCATCTCTTTGTGAATGACATTTTACAAATTTTATGGAATGAGTCACTACTGTGTGCAATGTCAACAGGAAACTGAGGCACTTAATCGATAAGCCCAACATACTGTTAAACCTTAGCATTGAGCTGCCTGCATTGTCATCATATTCAGTTAAATCCACATCTTTCCAGTCTTTGCACTTCAATCTCATCTTACTATTATAACTGTTCAGTTCAGTTACAAAATGAATACCATGTTTTTTTTTGTTTTGTTTTTTTTATCTTGAATCACATGTCAAATTGCATTTACTTATGATGCTGCTGTTGTATATTTCTTGTAATCTATATATGGTAAATGGTCACATTTTTCTATAGCGCTTTTCCACCTTCAAGGCACTCAAAGCGCTTTACAACAAGGAACCACTCACCCATTCACACACCAGTGTACACAGACACTGTGGGCAAGGTGGGTTAAGTGTCTTACCCAAGGACACAACAACAGCATTCATCTGTGGGAGGTGGAATCACATCAGCCAACCTAAGGGTCAGTAGACCTGACCGCTCAACCTGTACTGTTTTATGTCGAGAACTGGATTTGAACCACCAACCTTCAGAGCAGTAGGCAAATGCTCTACTGAGCTACTGCCGCCCCATATCACAAATTCATTTTTTAAATGCAAACACATACACTAGTAAATATAGCCTTTAACTGTAATTTGCATATAAACAAGACAGACTTTCAATAACTGCACTTAAAAATAGTCCAAATGTATTTCCTACAAAATCTAAACCTGTAGACCTCTTGATTAAAGGTCCTATATTTTGCAAATTTGATTCTTGTGAGCTTTAGAACGTTAGAATTGTGTTACCTCCTCAAAAACGTACCCAGTTGTGTTTTTTTTATCAGTCTGTCTACATCTCCAAAGCTGAAAATGTTATTTTCCATCTTGCAATGTTGTGTAGTGGTAGTTAATAGACAATTTACATTTAGCTCAGTAGAGACTGGCAAATCCAGGGCTGAAATGATCCAAATGATTCTAGTGAAGATGTATGAAGTTTAAAAACACAGTGGAGAACTTCCTGTATTACCACTTGACATTACAAGGTGGTGTTGTCCTTCCTTTGTGTACTCCATGTATGTTTTTGATGTCAACATCATAATATCATAACTTGGATTAATTAGAAAATAGTACAATTTGGGCCACTTAAAATGCCCCAAGATGATCACTTACAATTTGAAATGTTTGATCCTCATTGGACTGAAATACAAACCAACACCAATACATCCTTTTTACATCTACAGATAAAAGTGAAAGCTGGTCCACTCACAGGGCAATGCTCATGTCTGTTTGATGTTAGGTCAGCTGAGCTGCATTCAAAAACACATGTCCTTTCAACAACAAAAACATTTGTTTTGGAGAGGTGTACTAAAAAACATGATTTCCATTTTGCTGCAAATTCTCTTAGCTAATTAAAAAATAAGCATTTAAGATTTGTCCTTCATGCAACACAGGGCTACCTGTGGGTACAAATAGTTATGAAAAAGGTACAAATTTGATGTAAGTAATGAGTATAACAAGAGTGACTCATGACTTACATAAACTTCAGTACTGCAATAGCTGCATAATGTCAAATGTGAGCACACTAGAGATACTGAGCAGACAGTGGAGATGATGGTCTGCTATAGCAGTGATGTCGTTTATTCTCAAATTTAGAGACTCTGGAGTAACTATGCAGTGAACTGTGAATGGAAAAGTATAATATATGGGGTTAAATAAGCTTAATTTAACCAAAAATATTAAAGAAGTAAACAAGTATTATCCAAAATGGGAAAGTACCACAGATAAAGCAGTGTAACAGGCCCCTAGCTTGTTGTTCTGACACACATTCTGGAGAGCGCATGAAGCCCGCCCAGCACACACACTAATGCACACCTGCCATCTGACTGATGTGTGAGCGGGGGAGAGCAGGAAGCTCCAGCATCTGCTGTTGTGACTGGCAACACTTTAGTCAGATCTATCCTCATCCTCCAGGGACCCAGGAGGAGAGGAAAGACCATCTCATACATGCCCATCAGGACAGAAATATGACATTTAAATCAACCTCTGTCAAGAGAGAATTCCCAACACCACAATTCTCTGTGATTTTACAAGGCGTTTATTCAGCTAGGAACTGAAAAACTAAGAACTCATGTTTCTTGCAGCAAATTATTCCACCCATGCATGCAATCTGTGTCATTTGGCAACTAAGAACATCCAAATGGCAACAATTTGCATGTCATCATTTTCTTAGATCCTACAGGATATTTTTTTGTAACTACAAATCATGCGTCTTGTTGCTTTTAAGGGGCCATTAAAGCTATCTGTTACTTTTGAGAATTCCAACATCTTTGTGGTGGGCTGAATCCATCTGTCATGCACGCAGAGCAGAATAAGCACTTGAACAATTAGACCATTGGGACGGAAACTGTAAATTTGAGATGTGAGCTGCATTAAGCAAACATCACTTCATAAAAACAAAAACAAAAAACAAAACAAAAAAAACAAAAAAACAAAAACAAAAAAACCCCCTTTGTACCCAGTTCGTTTTAATGTCTGATCCGTTATCCATAATGTCTGTTTTTAAAGGTCTACCATGTAACTTTTCCAGTGGCGGGTCCACCACCTGCTTATGTCAGAAGGAGAATATTGCCTGGAATGTTCTTTGCCACATTGAGATTCAATTACATGTATTTATTGCTAAGAAATGCCCTGAAAAGCATATATTCTAGTTTGAGTGATACCGTCTCTCCACAGTTCTGACCAGAAACTTTGCCTGATGACAGACTTGTTTAACGCCATAGTGTGGAACATTCCAGCAAAGCCTTACACCAAGTTACATAGTGCACCTTTGAGGAAACTAACTAAAGAAACCATGAAGAAAGGCATTAACATGTATTATATTGTATGTTATGTGTTTGTACATTGTAGGATTGAAAAGGTCTGTTCTGAAATATAATACTTGGTCTCCTCTGTGTATCAGAATTTTAATATAGCAGACAAAGATAATAAACAGAAAGCTGGCAAACTCTGAGACCTGCTAGGATTGAAACAGCTGGTCTGATAAAAGCAGGCAGCTCCTGGAAGTGACTCACCACAAAGAGAAGCCTTTTAAAATTATTACAGATCATTTGTAGAGATAGAAGAAAGGTCTGTGTGGGCTGCTCTGCAATGTTGTCTGTGGTCTTCACAACACAGACCACCTCAGCTATGTGTGACCGTTGGCTGTGGGTCTTTAAATACGAGTGACAGCAATATTTTATGGCTCATTTGGTAAATGAAATGCCCTATTGACCAATGCAGTGATGAATGAGCACAGATTTTTGGCATGTGGCAGCAAAATATGTTGTTAGCTCAGCAAATAAAATTATGTAAATGATTTCACTATTCTGGCAGCTTGACATAATAAAAATCTTAACAGTTTAACAAAATAAAACAAAATAGCATTATATTTTTGAGACCTTCCTTACATTTCCATTACAAATATAGTATATATATAAACTTGACATTTACTAGTAATTACCTTTTGGACTAGTTTTCAGACACCATAATTTTACTTACTTTACTTCTTAAAGAGTATATTTTACAGTGTAACAGTTATTTAGGGTCAGAGTGTTTTGAGACTCATTCATGAATCTTTTCTTTAAAAAATGTTAGTAACTTTCACTTTAAGAAGATGCTGAGAGAGAGCCAGATTCACAAAGTGTTCTTAAGCTCCCACATTCCTTCTTAAATGACAGGTGCGCCTACACTCACCTACGAACACCTTTACATCAAAACACACGCTCATTTACATCTAATTTACATAGAAAATTTACTTGTACTTGGTTGGAAATGCCCTCTAAACATCCAAATATGGCCAATATGGGTTTGGTATTATGGCATGTGGAAGAGGAAGAGTGATGAGGAAGTGAGGTGGAGGGCATCTACAGACTATGTCTGTTTAACAGCTTTAGCTGCGATTTCAAACGTCCAATCTCACATGAACACAGTCAGTGAGGGAATATGGGATGGAGGTGCATAATAGTGCGCTCTGGTCATGGGGTCAGGGGAGTGTTGGGGTGTCAGGGGTGGTAATGGGGGTGATGATGGGGTCCAGCGCTGTGACCAGGCGCAGGACTATGACAGTGGCCCATATGGAGAGCACTGAGGCTGGGACTGTCTGTATAAAGTTTGTTAGACCCAACAGTCCACATGCTTTATAAAACACATCATAAATGTTATTGGATATTTTTAGAGGAAATAATTTAAGAAAATATATAACTTACCATCATGGAGGAATTCACATTTTTTTGTTTTATCAGAGTAATAATGTCTTATGAGTGGTCCTGGCTGTTCATAGTATTTGTTCTTACAGAAGAACATTTGTTTGAAAGTCTACAAGTGACAAAAGCTTTATGTTGAACATGTTTTATGCACCACTCCTGAAGATATAATTTAGTTTTCTTGTTCTTGTGGTCAATCCGTTAAATATGCCAGAATTTATTTGGATTATTATTATTACGTGATTTAATGTTTTGTCAGTCTAGTTACAGTAACTTCAAATAATAAATAAATCACTATATCATAGCTTCCCAGTTTTACTGTTCCTTGAGTAATTTTTTGAACTATTAGTTTTAGTAATTGCATTTCTGGCTACTCTGCACATAAAATTCTGTAAATGCTATCTACATTGTGACTTACATTGAGTTACTCTTTGATGATCAGATAACATTTTATGGTGAGGGCCATTAAAGTAAATTTATAGAGCTGGAGGAACCCACTCTGGTTTTAGCAAAAGCAGGAGTGTGTGAGTGGTCTGTAATGAGCTGTTGAGAGTGTGAGCTGCTGTGATTAGGGCTTAAACAGTAAAGTCTAATGAGTCACAGCATGTCACTGACTGTCGTTTTAATAACACACTTTCACACACAAGAGATCAGTGACTCCATGGTAATTATACTCCCCACATAAGCACAAATAGGAGCTCTGAGTAAGATCACATATTTCATTATCATGACTTTCTTCCGAAGCTAATGTGTTCATGTAATATTACATGACATTTTAAGTCGCGAAACTAATAAAATTAATGTATTATTAGGGGATTTTTAGGAATCTGTTTATGATGCTCACGTTGCTAAGCAATTGCGGTGTCATGGAAACCCATTGCATCTGTGGACCTGCTCTTTAGAAACAGCAACATCCGAAACAACAGTTGGATTATTTTAAAAGCTGAAGAAAACTCAACCATTTTTAGCAATTGCAACAAAATGTCAAGCAACATCTTCCAACTTCAATGACTCATAATTACAAACATCTTTCTCTCAAACGTGATATTAAATCAGCAAAGAGACAACTTTGGAAAACAAATTACATTCACTTTCCAAAATAGATGCAGTCCATGCCTAGTCCACTCTGGTGGATAGCCAAAGCTTTTTAGATATTTTGGCAAAGTGCTAATGCAATCCCAAGACTCACTCTCAAAAATCCATAATCCAACATGGCTCTTCTGTGCGGGCGGCTCTCCTTCTCCTGTAGCTCTCCATCCCTTTGTGCTAAACAGAGGCATCTATCATTTTCAATTTAACTTACAATTGAAAAGGTCAATTTTGTGTTGTCCTTTACTTTCACTGAATTCTGTTGATATTATTGTCTGGGTCAAACAGAATATTTTGCTTGCTGGTCAGAGTGTACCAGGGCCTAAAATACATTTCTACTGAAATCTATCCAGATAACTCAATTGTATTGTTTTTGTGACTGGTTGTTTGTTTTTCTAAATGGATTCTGTCAGTGTTGGTCTCATGTTGTGCCCATTTATTCCAACTTGAAAAATTAGCCCTTTGTTTTAAATGTGTTTGGTCAAGCTTGAATTTGATCACGACATCTCTCTTACTCTCATGGAAAGGTCTTGGTTTACTGTCACATCTCAGTGAACAGGTGCTTTTTGCCAAAACCAATAACCCACAAGCTTTTAGTAAACCCTAGAATAACCTCCCTAGTCTTGAAACCAATGTCTTTTGTTACAGCTGGAGAAAAGTCAACATAGCCAGACTTCATGTAATACAATTCTCTTTTTAGTTTTATAATTGGTAGCAAAAGTTCAGGGTTTAGGAAAAAAAGATACCCAGACACCACTGATACTAAAACTAGATTCTTAAAAAAATACATGAATAAGACAAAATTCTAACTTTCCTATGTAGTTTTAGCACATCTTTCATCTATATCAAAACTAGTATAAGACCAGATGAAGAAACTAGAAAGATTTCGCTTTGAAAATAAAATTTTATTGGCACAAAAGTAATCATTATTTGGTATTGTGGGACTGAGTATGAAAACTTTTTAAGTATCAACATTGTATTTGAAGATTTAGTATTATGACAGCACTGTTAACTCACAGATATTTTCCCCTTGCAGCTGAGAGCCTCTCCGAACAGTGTAATATAACAAACAGAGCCTTGTGTAAAAAGATAAATGATGTTTTCCACTGGGGCAGTAACTAAAGGTCTCGTCAAAAAGGCCCTCTAAAGGATGTGTTTTAATTATTAATGAGAGGAAAGTCAGGTAAGTCAAAGGTGGCCTGGATATCACAGACAGTCGCAGCTAAAGGTTAAAAAGAAGGAAATTGACAAATTAGATCTGGCATTTAAGAACCCAAAGTAAACGGTGCAGAGACAAAGGTCTCTTTCCTGTTCACTGCTGTATGCTTTCAAGCAAACCAATTATATTCAGAACAAGGCATGGTGTTAATGGAAATTATTATTATTTTACATTTTAAAGTTTTTAGAGGTAGAATCTACAAACACAACAACAAATAAATAATGAACAATAATTCATGATATGTACTAGTTACTTCTTGTTTGGATTTTAACATAGTAAAACTTAGTGAATTATTTTAATCACTTGTGTTAGTTTTGTTAACAGTGCTATCTTCTCTAATCTAACTTCCTTAATATCAGATTTTTACTATATGACAAGTATGTCATATAGTCATAGAGTATGTGACAAGAAATAAGGGCCACAACATTTTAGTATAGTATATTATGAACATTTTCACTGAATTCACTGTGCTTTATGCCCAAAATATATATAAAACTGGGCTAATGTGACTGTTAGCCACTGTTTTCAAACCAATGATGTTTCACGTGTTGTGTTATTTGTAAGCATCCACAGCCTTACAGAGAACACATGCATGTAGCTGGAGGAGACACTTTCACCTGGTGTAAAGAGCAATAGTGAGAGGGACAGTGTCTTTCCTAATAATTTCAACAAGCTCAAACATGGATGTAAAGCTGCAGGTACAGGGAGAAACAACAAAGTTATATGGAGGATTTTCGTTATTTGCTAGCCCTTTCTGCAAGACATGGTGTGAATATAACATAATAATACAATGTCATAGAACAATAAATAAATAAATAAATAAATAAAGACTTACTTACTTACTTACATATGTAACATTTGTATGGCATGGTTCAGTGCCATTTTCTGTATTAATAACTACAAGTGGCAGTGCAAATAGCAAAGATATGCATTACTCAAGTACTGTTTGTATTCAAGTAGTAAAAATCTGCTGAGGTCCATTACTTCTACAAGTAATAGATTTTGCAGTAAAATATGAATTCTGATAATCCAATGTGTTCAGCTTGTGGCGGTAGGACATGAGAGCTATAAATCAAACAGAGGACATTTGTGAAGGTCGTTAATCAGGGTGCACACTGAAGTAGAACATCAGATTAACCTACAGGTTAGATAATGGACATTACTTCAGCTATAACCATCTTTCCTATGCCCTTTTAAATTCATAGATCTCTAAAGTGGTTAGGCAAATAGTTATGGTCCCTCTTTGAGCTGTAATAAGCCTGGCTCTACGCCACTTCATTACAGCCTCACAATCCTGTTACAGAAGCATGTCCTAAGATACTATCTAGTGTATTTTGAAATACAAAAAAAATATGCTGCAGATGTTGTCCACTATTCTGTAAGAACAATGACACCAGGTTAATGAGCAGCAGCAGAACAACATTAAAACTAGATGTTCCTTGTCCCTTAACCATTATGGTGAAGTTAAAGCAGTGTGTGGCCGATTGATAGAGAAATCAATGACAATGTAACTATGGCAACATGCTGTCATGACTTAATTGGATATCGCTGTCTCCCGGAGCTAGATTGATCTGGACCAGCGGCCCACGCAGATCCTAATTGAGTTACTTACTGGTTTGCTGTTGTGCTTAAACCAATGCAAGTTGCCCCTGCTTTTTTAAGCACTAATGATGTTTATAACAAGAGAAAAACGTCTGTAACTGACATTTGTGCAACTTTTCAGTGTTTAAGTCACACCTTTACCTTTGGGTGGTTACCCTCGAATGAAACCCTTAACTGACACAAACCATCTGCCTCATTTCGTGTTTTACACCAGAAGGCCTTAATTTATCAGTGTTTGGGGCAGGCACAAAAAGAACCCCTTGATACCTTGAGAGGATAATTACATAAATATAACCAATGATGTATGTATGTATGTATTAGGGATGGGCATTCCATTAAATTTTCTTAATCGATCGTCGGGAGAATTAACGATGGATTATCGATTAATCATTAACGTTTTTATATTAAAATTGTCATCATTATTATTACTGTCTGTACTACTAATCTGCATAAATAAATTCAACTTTACTTTGAGATTATAATGTGTTTAATGCAGATTTGCGCAACTCTCACAGAAACGAAACTTAAAACCACATGACTAATTTGCATAAACAAAAAAAAAAGCTCTTGTGCGGGGATACAGCACGACTCAGTGGAATACAGGTTACAGTGACAGGTTGCGTTTGTCAAAACCAGGACACCATACGGGGGGTGTGAGGTGGGGACTCGTCATCGACATTGCGCGACTCTCACCTGGTGAGCTATTTTCCACTGGACACCGAAACATATCTGCCTGCTTTGTACACTGTGCACATGGACTCCCACTTGTCCTGACCGTAACGGAAAACGTGGAATTTCTTGTACAAGTCATCGTTAAATACGCATTTGCGCTTCGGCACGCTGCAGGCTGACCTACTGTTTCTGTCTGCTCGCTTCTTCTGAGTGCAGAGAGCTACATGTACGGACCCCTGTTTGGTCACCCTATGCTACGCACAGCAACCTACATTCGGTTTGTTGATTAAAATGAATGTAACTGATGAAATTCTTAATGATCAATTATCGATTAATCATGCCCATCCCTAGTATGTATGTATGTATGTATGTACGTATATTTTCGAAATAAGCAATGTAAGTAAGTAAGAGCATTTTTGTTACTGGTAATGCAAGTCTCATGGGTACAGATCACTAAGTAAGTAACAAATACAGACGCTAAACGCTCAAAATCGGGGCACAAATCTCTTTCTTTTGTTTTTGCCTTTTGTCATGCAGCATTACCGACTGGTAATCTGCATTAAATCATCTGGCTGGAGGATGTCTGCTTACATCTGATCACTGTAAAGCCCCGAGCTATGGCCATGCTCCAGTGTCTTCTGTCATAAAATGAACAGATTGTTCCTGTGTGTTTTTCAGTGGGCTATACAAAGAGAAACTAACATATGATCCATGGCATAATCACAACCCTAAACTAAAAATCCATGCCAACAGAAGACTACAAAATCATCAGCTACTATATACTATAAATTGAACTGTGACAACAAATGAGAGTTTGGTGCTAAAGTTTTACTCACCCTGAGGGCTTCAGAGCGCTTTGCAAGCAGTCTCTCAATTTCCCCTGCAGCCTTGGCTACCAGCTCAGTTGCATTATTGTGCTCCACACTGAAGCGCTTTTCGTGTTTGTGATATATCTATGAACAAATAAAACAGTGAGACAAATCATTTTAGCAGAGTTAGTATACAGAACATAGCTCTTTTTACGCTATTAATCAAAACTACCTGTACATGTATATGCCCGACTTTTATCAAAGAACATTACTATAATATTGGGTAAGAAAGTATAAATATTTTATTACTTTGTGATCATTAAGCAAAGAGCTGCATAACAAAAATAATTTACTGTTCTGTAGAATATGCTGAAAAGAGAAAAAAAGAAAAGTCAGAAGAGACAAAAATAAGGGCCACAAACGCCAAACAACCAATTATATAGCAGCCTGGAGCAATGTCTTCAACACACATTCACCCACTGATCTATGCATTATTAGATGTTCTTTATGTTTGGCATCTTATGGGTTAGTACAGTGATGGACCATGAAGTAAAAAAAATATATATATAATAATAATAATTTTTCACTGAATATGCATAAACCATGGGGACTGACAGTTGTCCACTTAAATAAAGCAATTCCCATGGACCATAGACTTATGGCATATCCATTATGTTGTATATCATAACTGTCACTCGAAGTAATTTAAGATGTTATAATGAATCTTTTTTTATTCTTTAAAATATCAAATTGAAATTGATTCTAAAAATGGATTTCACATGTTGCCACCAACAGACGCACCACTAATGATAATATGCATTAGGGCCATAATGCATGAAGTGTCATTTTTCATTTAAATACATATTTTTTTATGACTAAAAATGTCCATTAAAGTAGAGTGGTTACCACTTTATTTCTCAGTAATATATTAATAAGACTAGAAGAAGTAGATAAAGATGGACACAATTACTCTGAAGACTGTCATTCTCCATTATATTGGTTAAACGTGCATTACCTGATTTTCAAAACACAAAAGGAGGAAAAGGGTATTTAACTCTTACACTCTCTAACTTGTTTCTAATTCTCAAATCCCTTCTCTTAAATCCCTTTGGCATTGCTACTATGAATAACAATACTAATATTAATACTACTACTACTACTACTACTACTACTACTACTACTACTACTACTACTACTAATAATAATAATAATAATAATAAAAATAATAATGTATTTCTAAATTTCACATTTTTTAAGTATTACCAAATTCTAATTATGGATTATAACTATCTCTGTTTCACTGCATATACATTTAAATGTAATATTTTTATATTACTTCCCTTAGGTAACCTTAGGTACATGGGGCTTGCTGAATGAAATGAAGATGTGTTGCCTAACATAAAGCTGCTATAGATAGTAAGGTTATATCATATGTGTTTTGACAGCTGAAGCGCAAACAGCATTAATGACTGCAATACATTACTTGCTGTCTTCTCTATTTCAAAGCTGTCACAAAAATGCACAGTGTATTCTATGGAAACACATGAGCATTTTATATATATATATATAAAATGCTCATGTGTTTCCATAGAATATATATATATTTTTCCTTACCTCCACTAGGTTCTGCATGCCACTGGCTGAGTCTGTTAATGTGATTAAATCCTTTTGTATCTGGTCGACCCATTCTTTTATCCTGAGAACATAAAAACAATCAATTAGACAACATTTCCACAGCCAATGAGAGCTTCCAAATCTCTTACATCTTCTCATCAAAGTAATTGAGCTTCAGTAATTTTATTCAGTCTAGATAAGCATCCGACTCAAACTGAATGTTAATGCTACAGATTATCTGCTGAAGAAAACCCAGTGCAGCTTTAATGGAAAATGAACAATATTTGCCAAACCAGAGAAAATTTCCCTCTAGACTAATAGTATCTATCTATCCAGGAGACTGCTGTGATGCTGCAGAACATTTGGTTATTCCTCGCCTCAAACTGCACTGACACAATTCTGCTGACCCTACCTGACCAGACCTTTGACTGAGACACAGAGGCGAATAAGAAGCACAGTGTAAATGTTGCTGCAGCAAAACTTGAATTTCCCTCGGGATCAATAAAGTATCTCTCTCTCTAATCTATCTATCTATCTATCTATCTATCTATCTATCTACAAATATAATGCTTTTGTTGTTTGCATGCACTATAAAACTTATTGCAAAAATAACACAATACTGGAACTCAGTAAGATGTTGAGTCATGTAAACGTTTCCGTGTTATATTTTCTCATTTATGTAACTTGAGGCTGATTCGGTACATTTCTTTAAAATGAAAACATGCTACATATGCATATCATTATCACCAGTGGTGAACCTACACTGACTGATGTGCGTGTTGAACAATCGCAATTTTTTCTTGTACCCCATGCAATTCCGCCCAGAGCGGCTGCCCTGTTGGCCCATGCCTAGGACCACCCCTGATTATCACATATTTTATAATCATGATTTATACCCCTACTTTTACATACTCATTTTAATATTATTTTTTGATTTGAACAACTTTTTACAACCTGTTTATTTTTATTCTAAAATATATAATCAGTAATACATTTTGCATATCTCTAAAACAGCCAATAGATCTCCCCCATCTGTAAGGAGGTAATAACAGTAATTAATAAATCCTTAATAGACCTTAAGCACTGCAGACCCCTTTAGTTCAGCTCAGGTTAACCATGTGAGTGTTTAATGTGTGAAACTAATATGATAATTTCACTGACTGTCAAAACATGAGATTAATCTGCACCTGACACATGGACCTGTTACACGATATAGACACACTCATTACAGTACAGAGGTAACTAAGTTCATGTCGGCCTTTTTTTTTAGTGCTATGAAGGAACCAGTCATCACATTGAGTATATGTTTAGTCCATGTTATTTCTGACACCTCTTTATATAACAGAGTCCCTCACCCTGATCTTTTACAAGACTAAATATATAATACATGACAGAATCCATAAAGTAAATGATCCTTTCTGGCCGAGAGTAAATTAACCTCTTAACCTGGTACTGTGGTGAGAGGCCTTTGACATATGAACCCTGTCTGTGTTTTCTTATTCAAAAACATACACTGTAATGTGAGATACAAGCTAAAGTGTGTGGCATGGAGATCACATACTATTTGTTGTGTGTAGCAGTCCATAGATCCTTAAGATCTGGCAGCTTCTTAAATATGGAGTATAAGAAACTATGAAATGTAACATTGTCCATTTAAACATTACATACAACACATTTTGTAGAGGTCAAGTATAAAATTCAGACTCTGATGTCGGCTTGTCACGATAACACATTTTGAAGTGTGATATATTGCTGAAGTAAATACAGATGATAAAAGATAATAGCGAATCCAAACCCTAAAGCGAAATTATCCCCTAAAAAGTATTCTAAGTGTACAATATTGTTAAAAAATATTACCTGCAAAAAATAGATAACAGAATGCAACACTTAAGCAGTTAGTTTGCATCTATCTATGAGTCATAGAAATTCATAATTCAACCTTCTATGGCTCAAAATAACCAACATTTTCCCATTAGTGCAAAGAAAAGGTACACACGATAAATGTTCACCAAACTAGGACTAAACCATGAAGTAGACCAGGACTAAAACAGAACCACAACAGGATTGAACCAAGTCCTATAAATACACCAAGAATACAGATTGACCCAACTGTCTTTCTGTTATGAAATAAGCCTGGAGTGTGAATGTAAAATGATCTACCATAAAATAAGATTATATGGTCCGCAAGTCAGAACCAGGACAAGTGTGACAGCACCATAAGACTGTAATGGTGCATTCACACTTGTCCTGGCTCTGACTTGATGCCAGTCTCCTTGAGATGTACACAGTGTTTAATGGTGGTCTAATCCAGGTTTTGTTCCAAATTTAGTCCCAGTTAAGGTTCAGTTTCGATGTGTCGTTGGTATGGAAATGTGAACACCGCCTTAGTTGCAAATATATCACCCAAAGCTCACAAGGAAAGCAAAATCCCACCAACAACCATGGCATGTCCCCTTAAAGTGTCCCTTTCCTGTTGTTATCACTCTGTATCTCACTGGTCCAACCCCAAACCAGCTTTAACTGTGAGCTTTTTAAACAGATAAACATCTTTCTCTCATCAGTAAAACACGGCATATTCCTACTATAGAAAGAAAAACATAAGAAAGAACTTATAACTGGGCCGTGTGAGTTTGACCATTGGTAAAATTAGATGATCTTGATGCCCACCCTGTAACCCTTCTCATGCTTCCTCTCCGGTGGGAATGGGAGTATGTGGAGGGGAAGCAGACCTCCAAAATGGCTGGTGAGGTCACATAGTGCCACAGCGTCTCTGAAACTGAATCCGCGACCAACAGGAATCACAAGCATCTTTTTTCTGACATATTAATAACACACACTTATTTTTCCTTTTTACAACTGACTAGGTCGTGACTGCACTTCGTTATTCCAGGGCTTGCTTTAGCCTTTAATAGTGAAAGTAAAGGAAAAGAAAAAAGTAAGTTCCGCTAATGCATTTTTCTACAAGCTTAAACATTTGCTACAATCTTAAAAAATAAAAAAAATATATAATTTTAACTACGAATTTCATGGCCATAATATAGTCTTTTAATAAGTGCAGTTTAACACAAAAATAGTCAAATTTCCAAAATACAAAAAATAAAAAAAACACATCCTTTTACAGGCTCTGGACCTCTTGATTAAAATGATCCAATCATATCATTGACAATTAAACATTAATGAATCTCAATCTCAATTAAAATTCTATTAATTGCCCAGTCCTACTCTCCATAGTTAAAAGTCCAACTTTTAGTTAAAAGTCCAACTTTTAACCGTGGAGAGTAGGAGTAAAAGTCCTGTTTAAAATGTAATGCAGATTTGAGGAAAAAAATGAGAAACCCTGGTACATTGAAGCACAAAACTAAAATAAATTTGAAGAAGACCTCTGTCTTCAGAAAGAAGCACAGATGGGTCACGGAGGTGTGCTACTAGCCGAGGTGCTGCAGTCCAGTGCAAGTATTACAGCCTCTAAATCCACAGACAGGAATACTGTGGTTAGTGGGCAGACAATAGTGCCTTTCCCCCTTTTTCATCACCTGCACAGGATGCATCCATCACAACAGTTGTCAGCTCTGTGTGGGTGTGTCCATGTGTGTAACGGAGCACCGGACTTATAAAGGGACAGCAGGGGGCAGCTAAGGGTCAAAGGTCATGGCACAGGTGCAACTCTATTGCAAAAGCACTTAATCTAATGAAGAGGGCGGTCTGTTAGTGTACGAGCAGGCTCAGTATTATATGACCCCTCATTTACGGGGGGTCCTGACTGAGTGAGAACAAAACCATACATAACACAGTGTAATGATCGCAAATCTTAATGTGATTTCCCAAACAAATTTCTCCAAATAAGTGAAGCTGATGTTTAGATTGTTGTCTCAACATTTTAATAATCATGTTAAAAAAGGAGTCTACAATTAGATCAATTAGTCACTGTGTAAATTAGACTCATCTGGCTGAACTTCAAAACTTCAAATAACAGCATCACTGATCAGCTGTGTCAACCAGAGCAATGAAATGTGTAGAACTTTTCATGTTTCAAGAAAGCCCTCACTCACAAGAACACACTGCAATAAAAATTATCCCTTCGTCCAATCAGAGCGCATGGTCCCACTGAATGGGGAAGTGGCTCTAATCCTAGAATAGAGAGCATGACTCAGCACATGGACCCCTGCGGCCAGCATTAGTATGTGACTGTGGAGGAGGCCCTTCATGTGCTCTTGTCCTTGTGTGTCCACCATTCATACACACTGCTTGTAGTACCTATCACATGCTTTTGATTTTGTATAGTGTGAAACTAGGCCTGAACAATTTAGGAAAGGTATTACTATTTAGATGTGATTTCTCTGACAAGCTTTCCAGTTGTGATTAGATTGGAAATGTGTGTTTAATAAGTAGGATTCTGTTTAGGTCACATAAAAAAACACACACAGAAGTGTTTTGAGAGAAAAAAAAGCTTCTAAATATAATCACAAATATAGGAATTAGATGCATTTCAGAAAATGTTTGAAGAGGTCTAAACTACAAGATGGGCTATTTGCTAATAACGAATTGAGATATTGATTTGATTTTGTGTGGATTAGATTCTCATTCTTTTTGCTTAGACACAATTGATGTCTTCAAGTAAAAGAAAAAAAAAAACTATATCCAGATCGCAATGCCCTTGAGTATTTTGAAGAACTTTGCCAGTTCAACTTAACAATAGCTTTTAGAGGTTCTTCCCAGGTGTATATTATGAGGAGGTTTAAAAGAAAATGACTCGGTCTGAATTTAAAATCTAAACAACTAAAGAAGTTTGTAACACTTTGCAGACTTCTTCTTGCCCTTGGCAATTTATACTGGTTTCTATCTTCATATGATTTTGAACATTTTTATGCGTGCCTTTTACAGTCACTTGGGATTAGAAATCTTCAAGACCATCATGCAGGCAGGTAGGTCAACTTTCTCCTAGTTTTTTATGAAAGGTACATTTTTAAAGAACTTCATAATATAACTGGTGCACCAGGAATTTTAAACTAACACTGAAATGGTTATGTCTCCCAACCCCAACCTCTGATCAGAATCAAGACCAAACTACAAAAACACTGTTGGAAAGTTAGAAACAACTTTCTACTGTCAACTCCACAGTTCCTCACGACTTACTCAGAAGGACAGTTTGAAATCTTAAATCCTTCTCTAATAGTAGTAATTTAGCACTTCTAATCTGTTCCTCGACAGAGACAGGCTGACAGTATGTGGAGAGGAGAGATGTGCAGCAAAGATAGTAATGTTTGAAGAAAGCGTGGATGTAATTGTGCCACAGGGGGATAGTTAATAAGAGCTTTGACGATGAAGCCAGGCATCTAATAAGCAACTATCATAGTGACAGAGCAGCAGGAAGCTATCACCACTTTTCTTCTGTTTTATCTCCTTTCACTGAGAATCACATACTTTTTTTTTACAGTTTTAGAGCACTAGTCTCATATTTTTTCAGCAGTCCTTAAATGCTCCTTTTTCATACAGTAATAAACAAACATAATACATATTCTGTCCTCAGACTAAGAAGTGAGAGAAGTCATTATTACCACACTGGTTGTTTTTCAATTTTGCTAAATTATGAAAAAAAGTAGAGCAAGGTTGTAAAAAGAGTTGATTAAACACACTTGTGTAAACAGAACAGTCAAATGTATTCACATTTTATGGTGTTTGAACCTCAACCTCAACACATTTATTATAATCTATGACACAAACATAGTAAATAATTATTTCCCATTGTCAACAATCACTTATTAAAAGGATCTTATACTGGGATCCACTGACCCCAGAACAGAAGCCCAACTGCCCTTTAATTCTATGTCACTCAAATTGTGTCTGTGCTTTCATAAACTCACTGTTCATCGATCAGTGGTCTTTTTCATTTGTCATTTTTCATGTGTGTAAAATGATCATACATAGTCAGTTAAATTACAAAAGTTAGTTAGCAAGTATTTTCTGCTTCATTATGGTTTTCCCCACTTCCCATCACGTATCATCACAAGACCAAGTGTTGCTGTCTGTTTCACTGAGGTCAATAACAGCATGATTACAGGCTTTGTAAATGTCTTGTACCCTCATTATCGTCTATGGTGAGACATTATTGATGTTTCTGCCTGTCGGTTTTTCCTCTCAAGCTGAAGAGTCACATTTAAACAGGCCTCCACAACAGGATCTGTCTGCCCTGTTACACTGTCATGTTTGGGCTATCACAGCACGATGACCTGATGCAGTCATCATTATCAAATGATCAGGCAGTGCCTCTGAGAAAACGATGAAGACTAGAATGGTGCACGTTAAGGTAAGCCATCACCAAATGCATATTTTTCAGGCTTATTAAAAAAAAAAAAAAAAAAAAAAAGCCAATATACTCACAGAGCCTAAAGTCAGGAGTCAGAGTAAAACCATAATAGTAATGTATTGTTTTTATAGTGATAGTGATTTTCTAGATACTCAATGTTCCTTCAGATTGCATTATTCATAAATGATGTTGGAAGACTCGTTCTAATATAACTGCCCTAACACTGACTGACTGCCCAACTCCAACAGAGGTGGGTAGTACTCAGTTACATTTACTTGAGTAACTTTAAAAAAAAATTCTACTTCACAGATACCTCACTTACTTTTAATTCAACTTGGAATATTGTATACAGTGCGGTTACTTGAGTAGATATTTTGGTTATTTTCTCACTCTGAGTATCTCTACAAGTAAAAAATGTTATGATTTTGTTTTTTCATTGTTTAGTCTAGCCTCTCAGTCTATCAGTTTTAAGCATTATTTTGTATTATTCATGTATCTTATGGTTTGTTTGTCAGATGTTACATTTAGACATTTACTGTTAATTGGGTGTAGTTGTGCATACTTTTTATTCTTACTTTTTCATAATTTCTTGGGCCACTACTTTGTACTTGAGTAATATCATTTTGAAGTAATTTATTAGAGCAATCTTTGCATATTCTGTTCGCTTCTTTTGCACATCACGCAACCCTAATTCCTGGGTCCTTGTAGCTCAGTGTCAGTCTGGTCCACACTATCCCAACGAGCAGCAGACACAGTCTGACAGTATTCACAACTTCCATTGTCTCAGCTCTGTGTACAGGTGTTGGAGTGAGTTAAATCAAACCAAACACAATAGTTGTGACAAGTGTTTGTTCCTGTTGTGGAGCATTCACACCTGTTGCTTCTGAAACTCCATTTGTTTTATTTGTTTTTACATTATTCTGTTGCCCTCTCCTAAAATTGTCATGATGTCAAAATTAATCAAAATTGCAATTCACATTTTGGTTCAGTCACAATGAGTCAATAACAATTATTTAGGTTATGACATGGGTAATAAACTGTTCTTAAAAGAGGACACAATTCCCATGTCCTCTTCCAACATGCTCTTAAATGTATGTTATGCATTGTATAGTCAATCTTCTCTCAAAGGATAATGCTCTGGGACATGTTTGAAATAGGATCTTGAGTGAAGGATGAACATTAAAAATCTAATCAGAACTGAAAATTGCATTCAACTGTACTTGTTATGTTTTGCATAAGTGCACTGCTTCCCCTTGATCTAGACTCTATTCCATCTGAACTGTTTTCTTATATGCACTGTTGTATGTTCATTACTCACTGTGCATCAAACAACAATTGACTTTTTATGTGTCTACTACTTCATCTTTTTTGTATATTTTCATGTTCACTGACATGTTTATTTTCATACCAACTCTCAAAACCCTCAGTAATTTCAAACCTTCACAATAACTTGTAACATATGTTCGTATTATTTCTTTGGTTTTATCATTCTTACTTCCTCCCTGCAAGTTATTATTATGAACTATTCTCCCAAGACAAGCCCAGTGCCACCAGCCTCAGCCTGGCACTCACAGTCTCTTAACACTAGTTCATACATTTGCCTGGACACTTTGTTTCACACTTAAATACAATCTTTGCATCAGACTGAGTTCATGTGAGATTAAAAAAGCCCTTGGCTAAAATGTCCAATTAATGTCAGTCTGTACGCCCACACAAGCAGACCACTACTGTTGTACTACCACTGCACAGAGAATCACCCTTACTGCCAGCAGCAGGCAGGGAGCACAAAGACCAGCACTCACAGTACCAGATCATACTTATTATAAGTTACTCGAATGTTCAAATGAGCAGAAAAACAAAACATTCAGGCAAATGATACGGATTTAATGAATATTTACATTTTTTAAAATCTGAAGACTAAGCATTTCACCAAATGTATAGTTAACATTAATGAATTTAAGATTTTACAAAAAACAAACAAACAAAAAAACAGACATTTTTTTAAAAAAGTTTACAGTTTCACTTAATTTTACTTAATTTTATTTATTTGGTCCATTTTTATTTATGACATAGACATTGGGACTTAACTCTGCACTACTTCCTGTATTTTATATTCAAAACAATATTTACAATATAACCAGTGATTTGATTTAGTGTTTAATAAAACATTTGAAATTGCCTCCATTACAAACACTACACTTCCCATGATGCATCCTTAACAGTAAGGATCACATCCAAACAGCTGTTAGCCATTCCCTGTTTTTCCCTCCAGGAAGCCGTGTAATGGAAACTCTCTGGGATTTGTTTTACTGGGTTGTGAATAACTAAGACATAAAGACTGGCTTCTTTTTCCTGTGGAGAAAAGTTAGCTAAGGAAATCCAGTCTTCTCACTTTACACATGCATGGCCACTGTTCAGAGGTAAAACATACCCACATCTCAATAAGGACACCCCTTCTTCAGCACAGTTTTTCTAAATATAGCCAAGTGGAAAAAGAAAGCAAAGGAGAACAAGTGGTCATGGCCAGAGTTAAAGGGGGGCGACTCTACAAGAAGCAAAACAAAACAGTATGGGTGAAGAGAATGTAGAGCAACAAGCACTACAAAATGTGTAACAGATATATGCCACCAGCTGTTAAACTCTAATTAATAGCGTGCATCCTGAAATATACCTGGTTGCATTCACTCCCCTGTGGCAAAGTTACTAAACAGAGAAATAGGATGATTTCCTATAACCATAGGCATGTTATTTTGATAAAATTTTAAGATTTCATCAATATGTCTGATGTATATGTCATTTCATATATCAGCTTTTCATTCTGTATATTTTAATTGCACTTCAGAGAAATGTTTTTTGGCAATGTGGTCAGATTTAAACCATAGAAGCTTGAAATAATAACTTCTATGACTCATTACAGATGCAATCTAAACTGTGTTTAACAATATTTTACATTAACAAAAGGTTGTTTTTTTTTTGGTTTAAATCTGCTCTTATTGTTATCGTGACAGGCCTATGTAGGGGACTGTTCTATTTTAGGATTGTTTGTGAATTATCAAACTTAAAAATGCAGATGACAGTTAAAATACATTTCCAGAGATTTCAGTTTTGAACTTTGAAATTCTGATGAATGAGCAATGTCTGATATGTCTATCATGGTCCATACTATTACACCACCAGTGATAACAAAATCAGCATTAGAAAGATACAGCTCTTAATCCGGTTAAGCATGAAATCTATTTATCTTAACCAAAAGAGGGAGAAGGGATGGCGCCAGAATCAGAGTAAAAGCAAATACAGACATAGACAATAGTATTCAAGAGGAAACATAGAGCTCATTTATAATTATAGACAAAAATGCCTTTAATAAACTGATTTTCAATCCTCAGTCAATTAATGCATATGGTTCGGATGTCAGACAAAGTGACTACTTTTTTGTGTTAAATGACATGAATTACATAAAAAGTATAAAAAGTCTGTATACTGTCTATGTTCAAGATGTGTTGACAGCCATTTGTTTTAGATAAAACAAAATAAAAATGTAATAATGATTTTTTTTAAATTTTTTTTTGCCGTATCAGCACTATATAGAACACATCTGAAAAAAGTCTGTTTTTCATTCTTTCATCTTTTCTTTTCATCCTCCTGGTTTCAGAGTAAATAACAGGAGCCGAGACCTTCAGGACACAGTCTGTGACATCAGGCTTTGCATTTCAGATTTGATGATGTTAATCATCTGCCTTCAGGCCGCAAAGAAAAGAGAGAGAGGCATTATATATACAGACACAACGTGAAGATGGACAAGATGCACGAGGAAGATGCTAGAACAGAGATTGGCATGCAGGGACAAAGAGGGGGTAGCGTCTTTTGAAGCTCACACAAGTTGACAGTCCACAAAGAAAATCTGAGATGCTTTTAGCCATGACAGATGAATGTAAAGCGAAGGAAACAAGGATTTTTTTTTTTTTTCAAAATCGTAAATCAATTCTTCTTGTTATTGTGTTTTATCTCTCTTTTATAACAGCTGAAGGGAGCCATCCTGGGTCACTCTTTCAATTTCTGCCCTTCTAGTATTTCTCTGTCACTTACACCTCCAGGAGTCAATGTGAAGCTTGTCACTCACAATCACCATCGCTATAAATGTACCACACTACTGACTCGACTGGAAACCACCAACACTTCACTTCTACGGATCACCTTGCTATGCTGTGGCTATATTAAAACTGTTTTGACTGACAAGATAATATTATATTAGGTTAACTTTATGTGTGATAAAATATAATAAATACAGACTGTTATCACACTTAAATGGCATTATACATGTAACATCAAACATAGTATTATTTGTGGAGCCGGATAGCTCAGGAAGTAGAGCTGTGTGTCTGTAAGAGCTGCATATCCAGTCTGTGTGAATATTATGTACACAACCCACAGGATCAATCCACTTAGTGCCCATAAAATAAAGGGAGTGGGCAGGCTACTCTTCTAGTCTGACATCATAGCACTCGGCCATTAGGCTGAGTGCCATCATGGCTTACCATCACTGTAGGGGACCACTGAGCTTCAAACGAACCAAATGCAGTTCACCATTTGTTACAACCATCTGCAGTGTCTTAAACCTGTTGATCGAGTGTGAGGTGTGAAATTTGGGCTGGACAGGCAAAAACAACTACAAACTATTTAAAATTTTAAATTACAATGTGACTGTAGAAGCATCATCTGCTATCACTATAAATGTAGCATTTCAAATATAGATTTGGGAGTCATATTCAAACTGATCTTGTGATATCTGAACTGCCAATTGCATGCATATGACAACATCCCATGTGTGAAATATCAATGATATAGATTAACTTATCTTACTATATAACTTAATCAACTTTTTTACTATGTATAATTAACTAATGGGTTCAGGTTTAATCTATTTTAACCAGTTATTCACAGACAAAAATAAATAAACAAACTCTGCAGCCAGGTTTCTGTGTATTTCATTAGGTTTGCAGGTTTTAAGTGAAAAAAAAAATAAAGTTAAGCAAAACGTAGCCTATACCTGCTTGTGGGAACCTTCGCAAACCTTGAGAGCGCTCTGTTAAACCGGCATAATTCGCATGACAGCCAACCACATGTCTCTCTACTGTGAGCAAGCCACAAATGGACAGTGGCCTAAATATAATGGTTCACAAGGCAAACTTGTCGCACAATGTCAAATGTCACAAAATTATGCTTGAAAACACTATTTTCAGTCTACTGTCAGAAAGACTAATATCGATACAAATATATATATATATATATATATATATATATATATATATATATATATATATATATATATATATATACACACACACACACACACACACACACACACATATATGCCTAAAACAGAAGTATTTTACAGTGGTCCATTAAAAAGAACAGTAGCATAATATTGTAGTTTGAAAGCCCATGAACGCACTTTCTCAAACAGCAGCGGTACTTACGTCTGCGCTGTTGGGAATTGCCCTGCCGACACTGACGCGAACGTGGCGAGAAGTAAAAGTACAGCAACTGAATAATCCATAGTTTAAGTTGTTATACTTCCAGTCCGATCCACATGGAGAACATCACAAATCCTCTGCTGCTCGGTCTCCTCTGGCAAACGCCTCACACCGCCATCGGTGCGCGTTTGGAAACAAATCTCATCTGGTATCTAAGTCCCTCCCTCCCCACCGGTGGACCAAGGAGGGGTCTCTCAACGCGTGAGACTAGGACGCAGGCGACGCTGAAACTTTGATATAGTCAATTCAAATTAAAGTCTGTAAAAGGAGATTGTAAATTCACACAAGCGACACAGCTCGACGCGCAGAAAAATAACCCAAACTATCTTCCTTCGCGTCTCCAACAGTTGCGGTCTCTGTAAAAACGGATGAGCCGGATGTCAGGCAGACATTTTATTTGTTCAGTCGCTAAGTAGCCTACAGTAGGCCTAATTAAACAGTTTTAATTAATTTGTGTGGCCATCGTTTCTTTTCCTTATGCTATCATCCCAGCAGATAACAACAATTACGCAGCCTTTCAGGCACCATGCACCTCCCACAGTAAACCCGCTAACACACAACAGAACTTTTCTGAAAGATATGAACAGAAGCAACATAGCACCTTCTCTAAATAACTGAGGCACATAGCCCAGGTCCCCTTGGAGATGTCAATAATGAATTCAGATTTCTTGAAGGTTTGAGCAATATAAATAGTTTCTGTTATTTTGACATCAAGTGCAAAAGACTGTCCAGAGTACCAAAGTACTCTTTCATTAATCTGTTCCCTGAGAAAATTTTTATATTTTCTTTGTTTTACTGTGGTTTAGTGTGGACTCTAGAAACCCTTGATGATTCCTGTAAGTACTTGTTTTTAGGCAAATAAGTTCACAAAGCGTCACAAAGCGTCTAGAGGACAAATCACACAGCTGCACATTTGCTATCATAAATCAGACCAACAGAATTGCTGTGCAAATAGCAGTCCAGGTCCCTGACTCAGGTTACACTTCATCTTCTGAAAGCAGATAAATAGGAAGCCAGAAAGAGCAGCTAGATAGCATGGGCATGGGATTGGCAAGTTATAGAAACTATCAACAGAAATGTCAAATTCTGCTTTTCTTAAACGTGAGAGCAACAATATGTATAAATGTGGCACCACTCAAGTATTATTTCAAAATAATAGTAACTTTCCAGAGGTAAACCTGCACTTTACTTTGTGCCTCTGTTGATTGCGCAGAACAGTTAATATGTTGAGAAGGCATCATGCTGATGTGTTCCTTGCATAATAAAGCATGTGTGCGCCGACAGCAGGTGTGGCCTGTTCTGCTCCATCCCTCCCACCTGTCCAGGGAATTGCCCTGCTGCCGTTGCCTAGCAACCGTTCTCTGCCTCCAAACCAACTGGAGCCACAAGGCTGTTGTTTTTAGACAGTCAGGGCACATCTTACATCTTACATGTCGTGTCCACTCAGAGGAGCCAAACAAAACTACTAAAAAGACAAGATGTTTGCTCAGGTGGTAGAGCTGTCTTATAAAATAAAGTTTGAATCCAAATTGAAGTTGGAATCCAGCTCAAGCTGGTTCATACTGTTATTATGTCCTTGGGCAAGACACTTCACTCACTTAAACCATGTGGATTTGTTGTGTGAGTGATTGGTGGTCACTCACACCAACAACGCTGATTCTCAGCCATGTATTCATCAGTCATTTCTAAGGCAGCAGTGGCTAAAGAAATAACTTTTCAAACTCTGAATATGGGGAGTGGATAAAAAAAAATGGTTACAATAAAAACAAGACACATTAACACACCTCACCATTCTATATGCTATTTTTATTATCTATACTGTATGCTAAAATACCCTTGTGAGAACTGTCTTCATGCAAAAATATGGCAACATAGTACGAATCCTCCTCTCATTTCCCACTGGCTGCCAAGTGCAATTAATTTATTAAATGTCCTGGGCGAGTATGTTGCCCTGGCAACAAATGATTTCCAATTTAAAGTTTAATCTGAATTTCTTCTGCTCTGTGTACTTGGCAGGATGGACTATGGCTTCATCGAAGACAGATATAATTCTGACTCAGAGATACTGTGCTGTAACATTATGTGTGCTCTGACAGGACATATGAAAAATATTTAACAAGACAACATCTTTGCCTTTTTCAGATCCCATCATATTCATACAGAAGAGATTTGTTTCACAATCTTTGTCCTATTTCACACTTTGCACAAACAAAAATAATCACATTTTTAGAAAATACACTGAGACAGTGGATTTGCTGGAGCTATACTCCTCTGAGAGAGGAGTGATGGCGAGTGTGTGTGATTTGATGTCTCAATCAGGACAGGGACAGCCTCAGTCCCCTCTGTGCACTGACTGAGCACATTACTATTACCCAAACTCCTCTGTCAGGAGGAGAAGTTACGGGCCAGTGAGGGAAGACCATGGGCTGAAACAGCCATCTAGTGTCACAGAGCTGGCCTCAGGGGGATTTGGGGATGATTGGATGTGAACACTCAGCGCTGTCCTGTTAGTTTTTCAAGTTGCAAATGCTGTTTCAAGATATTTTCTGAACTTACCACATAGCATAAAGATGCATGAGCTTTAACTATGTTGTTTGGAATTTTGTTCCTTTGAACAAATATATCTAAATAGAAATATAAATAAAACCAAGGCATTTCTTAGAACTTCTAGATTTGTGCTTTTTGCTAACATCTTCTGGTATTACTCTGGGCTCTAGAGTGATATAAAAAAAAAAACTGGGTCCTCATAACTCAGATCAGATGTTTTCTTTGGCTTTTGCTGTTTCAATAATTGCATTCTTCACTGTGATACTCTGTTGTATTTTATCTTTATGCATAGCACTTTGGTTGAATTAGTGTTTTTGATAATGCTTCATGAATAAACTGGATTGGTATTTAAACACTCTCTTATCAATTCTGTTTTTCAGTCTCACCTCAGGATGATTCTGGCCCCTTGACAGATGTGTAATGTCCTCGAAGGCTGCATTTACTAAGGTCACTGAAATAAAAGCACAAACATTATAACATATCTATTTAAAGATTTATTATTTCAGTCTCCATTACCATAAACAACCAATTTTAGGAAGATCTGACTCAAGTGACTCACCAACCACATATCATTAATTCTAAAAATACAGTGACTGCTAAACTATTTACACACACTGCTGAGGCCTCTGTGGCATCTGCAACAGATGGTCATTATCCTGCATTATAAGTAACCACACTGACAATGATTATGCTTAACTCTGGCTTGTATAGCTGTGGTATGTAATGTAAACATTAGGTGTAGGTCACAGTTTAATAAGGTAATAATAAGGCAAAGGTGCACTATGTACATTTTTATAACGTTTAATGCCATACAGTGGAACATTGACTTCAGGCAAAGTAAATTCATCTCCAGGACTGAACCCAGAAGCGGACTCCTACCAAAAAAGTTACATTGCGCCTTTAACATTCACTTTTATCTATATATGAGATCAAGGAGTAGGGAAAATTATGAGGCCTTTTTACTTGGTGTTATGTAAAGTAAAGTGATTAATCGCTACCACTACAATTTTTAGACATCACGGAACAATTCAATAGGCTATGCTTTGTCAAGGCCCGGTTAAATTCATAATTCGACTTACTATCACGTGTCTGTGTTCTGTAGTTCTGTAGCGCAGAGAACACAGCTGAGGATGAGAAGGAAAATATCGCCATCTGGCGGACACTGTAGGCACCGCTCTTCGTGCATATAGGGGTTCCCCGACACTTATCTACACCAAAAATTTAACTTTGTGGTAACTTAAAGCATATATATTTGTAAGTAACACACACCACAGATTTGATAAAACAATAATGACAAAGTGAAACCCATCTCAGAATCATTGCCATGAACCTACCCAAACCTGCAGCCTAAAAACAACCAAAAATGAAAAACCTGTAGCCTACTTTTACGGCTCTATCTGCATACGTGCACTCACTCTAAAACAGTAGTGCCGCTTACTGGCGGGAAGAAGGAAAAAAAAAAAAAAATTAATTAATTTTAAAAAATGGCGGGAAGAAGGAAAAAAAAAACAAAAAACTTTTTTTTTTTTTAAACAATAAAGACTGCATGATTGCGGATGCTGCATATTTTAGTATGTTGCCAGGGTCATTGATTTGGAACTGTACAGACTTTTGTGTTGTTTTATTTGTTTCTAACCCTTCATCACTATTCTCATTAAGCACGTCACAAAATATAATCGGGAACCTATTCAGCATAGACTATAAATGAAACTCTAGACACAAATTAAGTTGTATTGATATTTAATATTGACACATGGGGCAACAGCCATTTTTACAGCACAATTTGCATAATTCATCAATACCTCCTGTATACAATCACAAAACCATGACAGTATGTCAGTATACTTTACAAGAGGAAAACCGGGACAGGTTTACAAGCATATCTTTGTACAGTCAGCATACAATATCATATATTATTTGCCTCTATATCTATTTCCCTCAATATCCTTCTACTTCAGTCATTTTTTCATTAATATCTGGACACAAAAATAGTATGAACCACCAACAAAACATGCAACATCCAGTGAGGGCACATTTAAATCTCCTTGTTAAGATTTGTGTTAGTTAGACTATGATAATGCTTTAGTGTTTGGTATGAGGGGGGTTGATGAATCTCAGTCCATAAAGACAGAAGGCTTATTCTTTTATCTCATCACTGTACATTATTCAAGTCAATTGTACCTAGTTGTCTGCCATGAACCATTTGCCCACAAAACCCAGTACAAAACATGTATTTACAAAGTTGGAAATAGAGATGACAGTTGTATGGGGTACATGAAAGTGTATTTTCATCTTTAGTGTCACGAAAAATGCAAAAATAAAACAAACCACAGTTTAAGAAAAATATATATGAGCCAATGGCATGCATGGACTTAGTATGAAGATGCTATACGTACAAGCACATAGATACAAAAATAACAGGTAGAACCAATAAACATTTTATGCAGAGTTTACCCTTTTATACAATTGTTATGGATATGTTACTGAGCAATGAAACTAGCCAAATGAAAAGTGTATGATAAGTACATTTCTACCTGTGAAGTTGAGTTTTTGCAAGTATTTGTTTGTAAAAGAAAATGGAATTAGTTCTCTGAGTTTTTAGGCCCTCTAAATATTGTAAACAAACATCACCAAGTATAAAAACCTCACTTCTTATCTAAAGCTGATCTGTGAATAAATAAATAAAAATAATTTGATAATTTAAAAACACAACATGGATTTTAATGTAATAAAACAATATTAACAAAACTAATTGCAAACTATAACCAAAAGTGAAATTTCTCAATTAGAGATATACTTGCTGTCCAATGTTGCATAGAAGCCACTCAGTTTTGTTTTTTTGTTTTTTATTCAATGAAAGAGTAACTTATAAAGCCACTGATTCACTCCTGACTTCCAAGTGCACACTGAATGGCCTTCTTCAGATGCTGCAAGATCAACTCAACATTGTAATATTACGTTAGGACAGCATGTACAAGGAACATAAACACATAAATGTCTTACTGCCACTGTTCTAAGTGATGTATTTTATTACACGATCTTTGTAAGCCAATGTAGTATAACATTGGTTCGTTTGAAACCCTTCCTCATTCCTTTAAACGTAAACACATATATGGATATGTAATTTAAAGCAGAATGACCATGTTACCTTTACATTCTGAGCAAAAAGTGCAAAATAGTACAAAAGCAGTCTAGTCTAAACGTTGTGTGCTTGGATCTCCTGACAAAAACACATGTAAATGCCAAATGCTGAATTAAGGACTCACATTTGGAGGGGCATTGTGGATAAATAAAAGCTCTATCACAATCATTAACACTCGATTGTCTGTGATAAAGATAACTCTATCTATATATTCTATATATCTATCAGTATAGTTAAACTTCCAGTGTTAACATTTTATTCACTATTTACAAAGTGAACCATTGAGGTCTTCTGTGCAGAACATGTGGCACTGCAAACCGAATACTCATGCGCACAATATATAGTATAATATCAAGACTCATATATCAGATAGTATGAATATTGACTATATCAAATAATAATTATTATTATTTCATCACCTTAAACTTACTTAAGAAACACAATCGGTTCTCAGGAGCGATAATTAAATACATGCTGTAGGATTCTTTTTCTCTTTCTGTGGAATGCTAGACAGTGTTACAAAATAGACTATCCTTCCCAAGGAGACAACAAATAAAGTCTCTGCTATTGTTATAATATAAAAATAAATAAGAGAACTTTATAAAGCAGTAAATAAAATTTAGATGTTTTGTAAATCAGTAAACTCTGTAGATAATAAATCCATGGGATATGGTGTAATAGTGGCTTTCAAACAATTTAACGAATAAAATATGCAAGTTCTACAATAACTGTTATGTCTATTCCCTGTTTCTAGTAAACTTTAGTATTATTTTTAGTGTCAGTGAATGTGTGTTAGTGACTGAAAGTGTATATGTAACATATACATATCATGAATCTGTTAAAATGTGACGTACCTGGTTGATTACTCTTGACCTTTGACCCTGGTTACACTATGCTGTGCATTCTGTAAACATGTCAACAGTCTCTTCTAGAAAACATTTATCGATCATCTCTCTTTTATTGTCCATTGTTGCACTGCATCCAGAATTTAGTTTGCCCATCGTATATTGATAGATGTTTAATAAAATCGAGGTCACTGGCATTTCTGTGTCCTTCTATGAGTGGATTTGGGCAGTACTAGCGTGCAGCTTGTGCCAGCTCACCACCCGTTTACGTAGATCCACTTTGTCCAACCACACGTAGGCCTCACCGATTAGGGTCTTCTTCACAAACTTGCCTCCATTAGATACCAGGAACAACTGTTTGAAGGTACAGTCAGTACTTAATAATGCATACATACACATTTCTGTCATTTGTATGGTATAAAAAACAAAATCACCTGTAGGGCATGGCCTGTGGGGTTCATGCAGAAGCGGAAGGTCTCATTGAAAGATGGCTCTCGGTCATGGCGGCACACTCTGGTCTTCTTCTTTATGATCCTTTTCTGAGTAGCAATGTTGACTACATACAGCTTCACATAAAGGTCTGTAAGTACAAATACAGATCAGTTTAAATACTCTTTTGCTGGGCAAATCTGACCAACATTTGCTTGAGTACTGTCAGTCATGTATCTTTATTGTTTTATACTGGATGTGTCATGTTTACATATCATCAGCATAATGGTTAATTAAATTCAAATGTCAGTTTTACCTGGCAGGTGGTCCGGAGTTTTGAATTTATAGGTGATATTGCGACATTGAAGAATTTCCAAGACCAGATGGTCACCTTCAGTTTTAACCTCCTTCTTCAGAGCAATTTTAATTTCCCCCATCACATGAGACTTACCTGCACACACACACACCACATATTACAAAGAGACTGCAGTACACACATAGATGAGCGAGAATGACAGGTGACCTCTGGTGGACCCTAAGAGAATTGTCACAATGAGTAATACCAAACACTGACCAAAAAGCAATAATAGGGTTTGCTCAGACCTTAGTTGCCTTAGCAACTCAATAGAAATTGGCCTTTGGAATAAAGGGTCAAAAAGACCTGACAACACTGCATTCTGAAAACCCGCGCTATTCTGGCTAAAGATTAGAATTAAAGTAACTGTAGTCAAATCTGTGTATCATTCTTCATTCATTTCAGATTACATTATTACAAATGAAAACTACAACAGGAAAGCTGTTTTTATATGCAGTAATTCACACATTTTAATTAATGATTGGTGTGATTTAGAACCTTGAGAAAGTAAGATACAAACAACAATTTAAGATGTGTAAATTTCTTTGTGGTCATACAAAAAAAAGTTCTTTTACCTTCACCATTATTGTGCCCCATGGAAGATTTCACCATGTCTGTGCCATTTGGGATTTTCCCACTAGAATAAAGTTTAAAGGAAACCATCAGTATTAGAATATTAGTTTTACATTGTTCATGTGAGTAAGTGAGGTCTTACAATCTGGGCACTTGGAAAATGGCACTGTCCACCTCATTGGCTTCTGCTTCTTCATCCAGCAGGCTGTAGACACTCCCACTCAGCCCACTGTCCAGAGAGGCTGCTGTGACCGGAGTTTCCCCAGATCTGTAGGCTGAGCGGGCTGCACAAATGCCACAACAACGTATATGAAATATTGCACTACTACTGGGAAATTGGGAATTCCTACACATTGTTATAGTGGACACAAGAGTATAAAAATGAATCACACAAACAGTGAAGAGCAGCAAGAAGCACACAATGTCATTATCTCAGACAGACAATGTAGTAATGTGACATTACATTAAGAGTAAATCTGAAACATTACATTTATAAGAGCATGTTTTAACAAGAGGCACCTAAACTATTTAACATTGTTAGTAGGTATATGAATGTATTTAAATGTAACATAACTTTTGTTTCATTATATTTGTTTATCTTTTGTATTGATTGATTTCCTTCCTCCCTCCTGTATACAGTCTAAAATGTATGAATGAGGTGAAGTATGTCCATGAGACTCAAGATTTATGTTAAATACATCACTTTCTGACCACTCAACACAAAGTAACTGTGAGATCATAAGACCAGTGCATGTGAAAGCCAAGATGAGAGAATTATATTCTGACATTATAACTGCGTGGTAGTAATGAACTGTGTTGGTGGGCTATTAAGGAGTGTGTTTAATTGCATGAATCTTGGGCAATTTAATTCAACTCAAGTTTTCTCATGATTTTATTAAGTGTATAGGATGTCCCTCACTTTTTGCAGGTGTGTGTTAGTAGTACAGCATTTCTCTCACACATTTTCCGTGCTCCCTCAGGGCATTGGTCTCTGCTCTCACCTCCGCAGCTCTGGGGCCTCTCCTCTGACCAGGCCTTCCTGAGAGTCACATGTCTGCCATCCGGAGGGCGTCTCAGGGCCACAGGCGGCAAGGTGGGCAGCCAGTCGGACTGGGCTCTCTGAATGGTGAGCACACCCACTACGCTGTGCCTTTGGGGCCTCAGTGAAAAACGACCTCTATTTCCTGGATCCATTAGTTTGTGTGGGCGCAGGTCACAAGTGAAGGATCAAAACCAGGTAACAAAGGTCATGGTTCCAGTCCAAGATGGAGGAGGGAGGAGCAAGATGGAGATTCAGAGAGTGGGACAGTGTCTCTTCACCATGGATACCAACGTCATGCAGCCACAGTGAGCAGTGTACATTGGCGCCACCTGCATGTCTCTGTGAGGCAGGCTGTGCAGCATGGGCTGAGGGGCATGGTGCTCAGTAGTTCATTAAACAAAGATGGAGGGAGGTAACCAACTGCATGCACAGCAGTCCCCATCAAAGGGGAAACTTGTATGTTGTTTGTTAATAGACTTAAAGACATTTTTAACACCCCCAAAGGGGGAAAAAAGTTAAATAGAAATATCAATGCGGGTTGATATTATCTATTGAAAAAGGTTGGGGTGCAACTTTCTTCTGTCATTGGTGCCATATTTATGGATTTATTGAGTAATTTCACTCATGTAAAAGTTAGTCTAATTCAGCTGAAGTATCTTTATATTATTTATACTATTTTTAATAAAATAAATGATTATTTAAAATGAGATATTAGAATATTTTTACAAATCTTTAATCTAAAGATTTTATGTGTAAATGTAGTATTGCTTGTGACATACTGCTTGTAATTTAGAAAAAAATTAGTTGAAAATAAATTAAATAAAGTGCCATAGTGCATATCAGGGCTTGGTCTATCATATTTACATACAGAAGAGAAGTGTGAGGGCTGGCACACTTTGAAAACAGGGGAAGCACCAGGGGTCGTGGTGAGAGGGGCAAGAATCCAAAGAAAACCAAAGGAAGTGAAAATAAATAAGTGAACAGAAGGCTGAACAGATGAATGCGAGGAAGCCATGCTGCGTGGGCTTTATTTGCGTCTTGGTTTACTTGGTTGGAGGCGTTGCGGTGGCTGCTGCTGTGACTGCTCAGGAGTATCGCCTGTAGCTATGGTACTTCCTCTGCCGCTGTCCTGATGGTGCCGTGTGGTGCTTTTGGTATGAGCACCGTGTGAGCGCGAGTGTTGGCTGTGTCCATGACTCTGGCCCTCAGACTGGGCAGGCTTCGCTGTGCCAGGGCTACTGTGAGATTTCTCAATAGAGGGCGCCTGTGTATCTAAAACAACCAGATTAACCAGATTATTATTTGTCTACAATGTCTAGATTACTTTAAAGCAAAAGAGCTTTAGGGTTGCACCACTTCAAGACTATATATTTGAAAATACCAACACTAGGAACTATTTATCGGCCATGCTCTCCTCTGTGTTAGATTTTAATTAGAGGGACGCTAGAGGTAGGTCTTAGACTTTTTTGACATTATGACAACCAAGAAAACAGACTATGACAAAGCAAAAAAGCATGAATATTGTGAGCGATGCAAAAGAATGAGTGCAGAAGCAGGGCAAGCTCTTAAGTGAGAAACTTTTGGACAGATGTAACACCACTTCTCAAAGCAATAAAAGACATAAGAGACTACAGATAAATGATACAACTGAAAAGAATTGTTCAGGGGATTTCATGGTGAGAGTGCTAAGGTCTAGCAGGCAAGTGGTGTTTATGCTTTCCTACCCTTTGCTGGATCTGGAAAGACACCATGACTGCGACTCTTGGTGACAGATGATTTAGGTGAATCCTGGATATCGTGCGTTGAACCAGTTTTTGGTGAGGAATGCTGTGAAGAGGTTTTGGAGCTGTGCCGACTTTGTCCTGAGTGAGATCGTCTGTGGTGGTCCCCTTCACTCTGTTCCTTCAGAGAAAGCCATCGGGGTACGTTGTCCAGTTGAGATGTATTGGAGAGGTCAATAAGAACCTAAAATTGTCAAAAAGGGTCAAAAAAAGGTAAAAAATACATGCATAGCTAAAAAAAAAAACATAGGCAAATTATTTAAAATTGTAAAATCAAGTTTACCTCTCCAAGAAAATCATTGGATGAGCACTTGTCATAGTCCCACACACTGACCTCCAGAGTCTTCTTTTTCAGCTGCAGCATGATTAGATTTAAATATTTGTGAATTGAGCCCAAACCAAATAATAAACAGGGTTATGTTCACATTCAAAGCAACACAGTTGTTTTATATTATCCAAGTCTCACCAGCAAAGTTTAGTTTTGCGAAATTGTTAAGAATTCAAATCTAATTTTAAAATCTTGCTCCTTGTCAAAATGTAACTTTGATACAACTGAAGTGTTTCTCCAATTCTTCAGTCCCATACTAAAGCCCTGTGTGACAGTCTCCTGTATGTACCTGCTCCAGATGGATGTTTTTGTAGATCACAGTCTGGTTCCACTCAGGGTTGATGCTCTTGCCAGCGGGTTTGGACCTCCTCTTGTTTTCAGCACTGGGAAAACACAATAACACAAAACATATTGTAGAAGGGGTCACTCATGAGCACTACCCATGTAGTTTACCAGACCACCAAAATGAGGTGAGAACAATGTAATCAGTACACAGGGTACAAAAGGGTGACAGCAAGGGGAAGTGAGGATGTTGACGCACATTGTTGGAGGAGTGCATGACGTGACAGGAACAATGTACGGACCTATGGGCAGTGGGTTACGATGTCAGGGAGTGCTGCAAAAAAGTCCACTTGGGATGACTCCTTCAACATGCTGTCTTATTTCAAGGGACTGTACAGTGTCGCACACTTGCTAAAATGGATGTTTTTTGCAGTACTGTACTGTATGTTTGGTTTAGGACTGAAGGCTGCAGGGCAAGTGGGATTCTTTCAATATTAGTTTGTTAAAGACAGGAGGGGTTTGAGGGTGTTGTTTTCTGAAATATGTGCGATTTGGATGAGTAGATAAGGTTAGGTATCTAGAATTAAATTACAGTTAAGTACTACAGAGGGAAAAAAACAGCTTGCACAACATTGTTTGGAGCATTATGTCTGTGTGTGTTTTTTAATAAATGAAGTTAATCCTGGTTAGTAACTTTTTACCTTCATAAAGTTGATATCGAGGAAGAAACAACTGCATTTCAACAGAACCAATGGATCAAAGTATAATAATTTATTTTGGCAATTCACATACCTGGCATTCTGGACAACCATGACCTGACTGAGGGGATCCAGCATGCATTAAATATAGAGAACAACATACAGAAACAATAGTCAGCGGGAGTGGGGGGTCAAATGAGTGCCCAAGGATTGTGGACGGTGCATAGCTTGGAAGAGGGTTTTCCCAGACTGTTGTTTTATCAGAAGGGGTTTCTATTGTGTAGTGCACTTGTGTGTATGAACAAAAACTGCATACAATGACAAGGCCTTTTTACAGCTACATCATATAGCCACAGTGATGGGCTGATGGATGGAAATAGATAATGACATTTATGGTATGATCAGCCATATAGACTGAATTTTTTTTATTTTTTATCATTATTATTGAAATATCTGCGCATTCTTAGTGTTGCTAATGAATTTGGGATAAAACTGAAAAAGGTGACATGTACCATAGCATAACATGCATGTTTCTGATCGATGATGTAAAATCAGCACTCTGCACGGAATGTAAAATAATGTTCTCTTGAAAGTATTTAGTACGTGACTGACCTCTTATCACAGAAATTAATGTGTAGAGAGGAAATGGAAATTTTGACTGAACAACACAATAATAGAATAATGATACAAAAATATTTGTGTAGTTTAACAATATATGATGAGCAAAGTAAAAATTACAAAATCATATTGTTTCTTTCTGTCATATATATTTTAAACAGAATGCAACAACAAGCAACAAGATAAAACTGTTTCCCTATTACCACCTTCAGTGTATTCCCATAACTACTTATGTGTGTAAAGTTTCCATCCCCTTGACTCACCCTCTCCCTGGAAGAAGATACACTTTGACAAATGGGTCAGAGTAGCCATTGTTGTCCCGTGGGGCAAGGTTTCGGGCCTGCAGGACATGAACGATCAGATTTCCCAGCTGTTTGTCATAGTGGATTTGAAGCTAAAACAGGAGACAGAAAATCAATAATTTTACTGGAGGAGATATTACATACAGGTAATTACTGAGAAAAAACATGGCACTGTAGTTTAGATGTAATCCTGCTGACATACCTGTATCTCTCCAGAGATGGGGTGTGAATGAGTCTTTGCTCCCTCTGCACTCTATAAAGATGAAAGCATAAAGCAACAGTTACGACTGGTGATGTACTAGTGATTGGTAGTGAATAATGGATCTTTTGTGTTCTGGCATTTGATTTGTAGTTGTTTTATAAAGACTCCTGCCTTGCTGCTATGGCGCTTCTTGCCGACAGACGGAGATCCTGGCTGGGCTGGGCTGGATATGGCAGAGGTGGTGGGGGGCAGAGCAGAGGGGGCCTGCTGCTGTGACACCTTTTGCAGCTCAGCGGCCAGCTGCTTAGGGTCAACGCCTGGAGACCTGGGAGGTCGCTCACCTGTCAGCGGGCACACATCATGTCACATGTCACCAATAGTTAATGAACAGGCACTGACAGCACATGTACAGCCAGGGTGCAACCGTGTTCATAGTAAAAACACAAAAACTCCACACAGACAATAAAGTAGAACATAGATCAGACAGAGCTTCAAGCAGATACTTGTGAACCTACTTCTACTGTGTTCCTGGAAATCCAAGTTCTGAGACGTCTCTGACTCAGCAAGCATATTAAGATCTCTGCAAAGTAAAACCAGTTCAATACAAAAGCAAATAGCACAGACAAATCTAAAATCTAATTCTTAGGGTTTCTACTCACAGTCTTACACACACTTCCGCCTCATTACAAGGCTGACCAACAAGTCCTTGCACCTCTTCATAGGTTTTCCCTGTCAGGAACACACCATTCCACTCCAGGACTTGCATTCCTGAAAACAGAGATTGTTAAATGCGAATGCCATAGCAACTGACATACTGGTATATGGAGTCTGGTTTGCTCAAAATGTACTTATTACCAAAAGTCACTGCAATCCAAGTATTACAACAGAGAGTGTAAAAGAGACACTTTCAGCCCATGGCCCAAACTTGCTTGTTAAGCAGAGGGGGGTTAAAAAGGTTAAATTCAATATATGAAAAATAGATCCACAGGCACACAGCAAACACACTGCACCCTTTAGGCACACCTGCAACATAGCAGGACTTACACGGTCTGAAGCAACTCATGAGCAGGTTCCTGTGTTTGTGGCGATACTCTCGAACTGAAGATGTGGGCGACAGGGAATATGCAGCAATTTAAAACACTAAAAATTATTTAAATTTGTTTTCATGTGACACTGAATAGTGATGGTTCCTTGACACAGTTGAGGGCTCATACAGTGTGCTCTGCAGCCGTTCTGTTCAGTGTTAATGACAGGACTGTTGTCATGGCTCACATGTCCTTGTAGCTATCAGCACCACAGATGTCAACTGACTCCTGACAACTTAAAATCACCAGTCATTGCACAAAACAGATATCAGACTTCAGCTCTGCTGTAGTGAATATAATGTGTATTTTACTCACTTAAATGTTTTATAATATTATTTAGCATACTTTAATATCAAAAATTATGTTCCTTTTTAAGGAAAGTGAGGCTCTTAAAGAAACGTCTTGAAAAATTTATCACAACAATCCCCAGAGCGTTCTGTCTACACTTCTTGCTGTGACAAAAAACACTATTTTTGGAAACATATTCATCACTTCTTGTTTTACACTGTGAAATCAATAATTATTTTAATCTCTGTTAATATTCCTCTCTAACTGTTCAACTTGAGTGTTTTGTGCATTTTTTATACTAGTAATAGTATAACATTTTTATACTACTAATAGCCTAAACTGAGTCATGGTTCTCTCTGAACAGGGCTGATAATTTAATCAGGACGTATTTTTAATACCGTCTTTCAGCTAATACAGTTGCAGCACTCTCTCAAATAGCAACCTAAGCATCTCGAAACATATAAAACCATATGTTTTTTTAACATGTGATTATGGGCTCTGGGTTTGCTTTCTATCTTCTTTGTGAAAGATCTTACCTTCAAGAATTTTTCCAGTTTGTTCTGCTGCTCCACCTGGTAAGACTTTGGCAACGTATGCTCCAATGTCCCCATTACTATTAGGAACTTCTTTACCTCCAACTATGCGGATACCCAGACCATTTCCTTGAAAGAAGGACAGTAACAAGGAGTTCGTTTAAACGCTATATGAAACCCATGCACCAGTAATTGTGCAGAATGGATTTTGGCCTTTCAGTTGCCACTTTGTTCAATGCATAAACAATTAAACATGTCTATGCATCATACCTATAACATGTGGCTCATATATAAACACATTCACATTTTGTCCTTTGCACTGCTTTATTATGCAGTGTATTACCTGAGACAGTGCGGTCCTTGGGATCTCTCTGTAGTTTAACCCTGAGGTGAGGGAAGGGGTAATAGGGGCCTTTTCCCTGTGGTGCATACACAATAGGCAGAGGAATTGGGTTAAATGTACATAAATAAATGGGCATGAATCACACACAGGAGCTGGCTGATCTCCATTTGCGAGGTATGCATTTACAGTAGGCCTGCATACAATAAGTATAGCGCTTCACCTGTCTCTTATCCACTCCGTCTGGTCGTCCATCTCGAGGTTTCTCAAACCAGTCTGTTTCTTCTCGTCTTAGGTGATATGCTTAGGGGACAAAAACACCTTCTTCTTTATGACCAGTTCAAATGACTATAGTTCTTTATAATAGAAATCAATTTGTATTTAGAACAAAGAGGAAAGAGTAGTCACCAACATGTGCAGAGAACAGTTAGTAGATAATTAAGATATTAGTATAGTATTAGTGGATATAATAATTGTAAATATGCCCTACACAGTTTTATCATATGTATGAATATTAATATTGTTTTTATATTTGATGCAAGTATATTGTTGTTACATTTCCTCTACTATTTAACATTTATGCAAAACTGCCCAACACTTCAATACACAGGTTTTTAAGTCCAATTAGTATTAGGCTTGCAAGTTAATGTGTTAGTTAGTACAAGCCTATGGAATAACCAATACCCTACCATGGGTTGTGTCGCCACTGCTCACAGTCATTGGATGTTCACTTAACGCTGAAATCAAGGAACATTGTTGTATTATTTATTAAAACGTAGTAACTAATTTCAATGCAAGTTTCAGTCACTTACACCACTACACTACTGCACAATAACACATACAAAAATAAAAATTTATGTGATAAGATAATTTTCATATGTGAGAGATGACAGCTGAAATAAATGGGAACATAATAAGTATATGTGTGTGGACAGGATACAGGAATATAGTGTATTAGATTAATTGTAAATGTATGAGCCCAGGAAACAACAATAGCCTGAATATGTCTAACAACAACAAAGCCCCATTGAAAAGAAAATATAGAACAGTAGAAGAAAAAATAGAAAAGAAAGATAAATAAAAAAAAAACATGCAAAAAGAAAATGAACAACTGCATGCAAGATTTATTACACACAACACAGTGATGACAGAGGAGGAGTACAATTTCTGATGTTGATTTCATATTTACAATATTTATCTTCAGAACACATTCATTACTATAAATAAATACACTTTATTAAAACTGCAACTTCTTTTTACTGTAATTGGAGGCACTTGATTTTCAATCTGAGAAATAACATAATAACTTTGGTTTTGAAATTAAGTAACTTTACTCTTAACATCTATAAAATGTAAAAATAAACATGCAAAACTAAATCAAGATAATTGGTAAATAAAGAGAAATTAAAGTTATGACAGTCATGCAAGATTTACAATACAAGTAAACTGTATTGACAATTCAGATATGAGACATACACACTTAAGAACAAACTATTGTTAAGCGACAGATACAGATATAACTAATCCCTTAGAACTCTGTGCATGCAAAACAAACACAAATAGGACAATTTTACCTTCACTATCTGACATGGTGCCCTGAAGATCATCCAGGAGCACAGAGCCCCTCCCTCTAGTGGGCTCCTCCCTGATATACTGCTGCTGCTGCTGTTGGGGGTCTTGTAGGGACAGGCATGACCCAAACTGATCCCTGGAGTCAGCTGAGATGGGTGGAAGAGGTCCAGCGGATGCACGAGCCATCCCCATTGGCTGCCCCACGGGGCTAAGTGGACTCTCTTCTTCTGAGTTTTGAGCTACTATTGGTATCCTTCCACGCCCACTCTGCACTATGGGAAGGCTGGTGGGTTTGGTGCGACCGGATGGTGTTTGATAACTGGAACCATCGCCTGATTCTCCATCCCCTTTAAGTCTCAGAGAAGAGCTTGATGGGTCTCTTTTGATTGATAGGTCAAGCCCATAGCAAGATGTAGGTCTGGATGGAGGTCTTGAGCGGCTACCACTGGGATAGGCAGAGTCTAAACCTAAGCTCTGACCTAAATTTAAAGATCCAGCTAGATTAGCCCCCAGGTTAGACCCCAAGTACTTCTGCTGCTCTGCAATGTTCTTCCTAAGACCAAATGTGATCTCGTCTTGCATAAGTCGACTTGTTCTAGGTGACCCACTGGAGCCTATATAACTAGTATACTCTGACTCTAGCCCCCTGTCGCCTATGGAAGAATATTTTGAAGATATCTTAGGATCTATCAGTGGTGTCTTGTGTTTTTGGTACAACATAGAAGCTGGAAGTTGTTTGGCTGCTTGCTTCTCCAGAGTTAGCCTGCTAATGCTGTACTTATCTGTTTTAGGATATTGCCTTTGGGAGTAACTGGATAGGCCTGTTGTGGGGGTATAATAATGCTGAGACATCCCTGATAACTGCTCAAGGCTTTCAGTGCCACCTGTACTTCTTCTGAACTCCTGCTTTAGCTGTTGTTTAAGAAGTTTTAGCTCATAGGGTTCCTCCATTGTATCCTCCTCGTCAGGTGTTTTACCATATGTGTGTAGCCTGGAGGTTGAACCCAGATAATCTGTAGACCCCAAATCAGCAGCACTCCTTCTAAGCAACTTTTCTGCTTTAGCAAGTTCTCTCTCTGCCAGACTATAAGATGACGACAGACCAGTGGACCCCTTAGCTATTTCTGCAGCATCTTCCAACAGCATATAACTACGAGGTGTATGGTGATCCACGTCTGGGTAGTAGGAATCAGACACAGCTGACATGGGTGTGCTCGCTATACTTCCCACATCAAGGGCTCTGAGGTCAAGATGGTTTCCGTATTTGTCGTACTTGACCCCTAGGTAAGCTGATGAGGTGGGATCAGGCTGCCGACTAATGACATCATATTTAGTCGCATCAAGTTCAGAGAGGAGAGCAGCCTGTCGAGCGGCTTTCTGTTGGAGAAGCAGCATCTGATGATAGCTCTGCTGTTGTGAGCTAGTTAGCGATGGCACAGAGGAGTAGATAGAAGGGGACTGGTATGACTGAGGTGTCTGGTATAGGGACTGGTACTGGCTTTGTGAATATGGATACTGAGAGTATTTATCATAGTCACCTTTGGTTTGAGCATTACCAAAGTCATCTAGCTCAGACTGAGGGGCAGTTCTGGGACGTTCTAAACCGTGTACTTCAATTTCTTCATCCTCCACTGCACCGATGACACTTCTAGTCTCACGTATATGACTAACTTCGCTGTCAGACATGTAGTCACGTTCATCTGCAACACTTTGTAAATATGCCCTCTCCCTCTTGTCTCTTTCCTTTAGTAGAGCATCCTTTCTTCGGTTGATGCCCATTTCTAGGTACCTAAGCTTGGCATCAATCTCTTTCTCCTCCTCATCTAATTCAGCTTGGCGTTTACGAAGTTTTGAAGATTCTCTCTCTACCATGTCTAATTCCCTGTCAATATCTTGGAGGATTTTGGCCCGTGCCATATTTGAGTTGCGACACATACGTCTCCTTGCTGAGTTAGTGCTGTATGCTGTCTGTCCAGTTGTAGTAGTGGCAGTGGTAGTTGTGGACTCCTCCTCTGATGGAGGATTAGGCAGTGTCCTCTTCACCTTCTTCTGAGTGCCTGTGGGGGTACTGGCTTTGCCCTGGTGATAAAGAAATAACAATTAGATTAAGGACTCAGTAAATGCATGGGTTTACTATAATATAATTTAATACAATTAGAATGGAAACTTCCAGAAATAGAAAGTAAAGATTAAAGGGAGGAGGGAGAATTTGTGTTAGTATTAGTATTATTAATATGTTAGTATAAGTGGTAGTATTAAAATAATAATATTAGTATTGCTGTTAGTATTAGGCCAAATCAAAATGTGTCAAAACTATAAATGCAAACAGCATTCAGATGACTTCTTTTTCATTTAGTTGTATGCCTTTTTTACCCCTGGCAAATCCCAGTAAAAGTAAATCTATTTTTAATCAATGTAATATTGCAATATTTCTTCTTCTCTATATATAAATATTCTATAAAGTGGCATTTATTAGCCAAACAATGAATTACAGTATATAAGATTATTGAATTGTGACTATTTCTTTTTTTTAATTGTTTAAACTTAAAAATAGGAGGAAAGAAAGAAAAGAAGTCCTCTGGTCAGGAGAAGCATTGCAGGTTTAAATGGGGTAATTGCATTACTCACAGAATAGCTATCACCATACTGGGTGCCAGATGTTGCCCTCTCCTCTGCTGTTGGACTCATGGGCTTAGGATCAGACAGGGATCTCTGCATGGATTTTCCCCTTGGACTTAGTTTTTGGGGGCTTGTACCACCCAGGGATACAAACTCAAGAGATTTACTAGGGGATATGCAGGGGGATAGGGGAGAGTATAGCACTTTGGGGGATTTGGGGGGTTGCAAAGTGGAGGGGTCAGCTTTGAGGTTTGCAGATTGGCCTATTTCTAATGGAGAGGGACGTTTCTTTGGTGAGGTTCGCTCAGAGTCAGATAACTCCAATCTGGATTCCATTCTAATATTGCCTTCTGTATCAGTTTGTATAGAGATTTCAGTGTGGACTTGGTGAGATACCTCTGACTGTGAACTCCTATCTCCTCTGGCAGTGCGTGGCCTCCGATTCCTGTTCTCCTCCCACTCTTCTTGATCCTCATCATCTGTCTGCACACAGCTATCCACACTCTTTTTAGCATTCTTCTTCTTTCTTGCTGTGTATGCATTGCTAATAGTCTCATCCTCTTCATCTGTCTGACATCCACTGTCTGTAATCTTACGGGCTAGCACTGTGCCATCTGGCCCCAGGACTACTGCCTCCTGTACACCATGACCAGTAACATCACCTGGATACATCTGTCTAAGCTTTTGCTCCTCTAGCTGCATACGAAGCTGCTCTTGAAGCCTCTGAATTTGTTCTAGTTGCTGCTGTTGTTGGGCATATGTCTCTTTTTGCATTAATAAATGAGCTTGCCGTTCCTCCTCTTGCTGATTCAAAATCTGTTGTTTCATGGCCTGCAACTCCTCCAGTTCTTTCTGCACTAGGAGTTGTTCATGTTCCCTGAAGCGCTGAATCTCCTGACGCTCCTTTTCAAGTTCCTCGGCCAGACGTTGTTGTTTGAGTTTCTCCATCTCTAGTCTTTCGCGCTCTGCCTGATACTGTCCATCTCCAGCGACCATGGGGGAGGACAGAGCTTCCAGAGAGGCAGCAATGGCCTCTAGGGATGCATCAGTGTAAGTGTCCAAAGACAGTGAAGCTGTGGTGATACTCTCTATGCCCGTGGTACCTGCTCTGGACAGCTCAAGATTAAGTGGGACCTCTGCGTCTGTTGTGGATATGGTAGAGAGGAAACTGTGTGATCTGGTTAGTGGCATGTTCTGGAGGTTGGAGAGTGAAGGCATGGTGTCACTTGTGTGCATACCAGACTGGTTGTTATAGGTAGTACTAAATATGGACCCTGGCTGAGTAGTGATGGCATATGTGGAAGGGTTAGGTGATCCCACAGAGGAATAGACTATTCCATTTGATGACCTCAGAACATTAGTTGTACCGAGAGCTGTACCAACTGCACTTGTGGCTCTTGCATCAGAGTATGGTGGTATTGTCATGCCTGCATACATTCCTTTTTTGGAGTAGTCAACAGCTTCACCTGTTAAAAGTCAAAAATATCAGTTGAAAACAATGCCGATTTACTTTTACGTGATTGTGGAGCAAACCATGCCAAAACCATAATAATAATAAAAAATGGAAATGAAAAAAAAAAATGGTGAGTGCAACAAGGTTACAAAAAGATGACAGTCACCGCATGCAGACACATGCAAAAAAATAACACAAAATGTTAAATGTCCATGCAAAATGAATAAAAATGCCATTTTAGCCATAGATGAGTGGCAACAGTTCGAAATGACATTTAAGAGAAAGGTCTGTAATATCATTCCACTGACCTGCATCAGAAATTTTAGCTGAAGTAAGATCTACTGCACCATCTGTAGTGCCACTGAAGTTGTAACTATTCTTACTCTTATAAAAAAAGAGCCCAGCCTCGGCCAGATTGGTGTCTGACATTGAAGGTTTAATTCCTCCAAACCCTCTCATTCCATATGGGGTTCGGTCATACTGATAATGGTCATCACGATATCCAAAGCGATCTTCAGGCAGAGGTGTGGTGGGCTGCTGACTCGTACAACTTCCTGCAAATGGGAGATTATACACAACATCACAGCACACAGCTCGTTTCCCTGCAGTTAAATCCACTGGTTTGCCATCATCATCTGTGATTACTGCTGTGACAACTTCAGAGGAGGCCCCATCCACTGACACCATTGTGCTGAATGGTTTAGCTGTGCTTAGGTCAACAGCTCCAGCCACTGTCGCTGTGCCTGTAGTGAGGCCATTGGCAGCACAACTTGAAGCACATGGGGGTACTGTAGTTATAGGAGCACTCTGATATGTACCTGCACCTGATCCAACTGACAGATTTATTGGAATTTCTGTTCCAGTTTGAACGGGGGGCTGTGAATCAACTGGTCGATAGATAATTTGAGAAACAGGTTCAAATGATTTGTTCTTTGTCAATTGAAGTGGCACTGAGGAGGTTGTTGTAGTGTCTGCACTGTCCCATCTTTGAATCGTGGCAGCACATGTGACAATGGTGATGCTGTCTGTCGTTATGGAAACAGTGGAGGATTCTGCACTGAGGTTGACAACAGGAGACTGTACAGCACTGTTCTGACGACTGGCATCCGTTACGTACGACTGGCGTCTTGAGTCAGGGCCAGAGGACAGGTCAACGCCATTCATGGTTGATTGTTGATCGACTTTCATTGTTCTTAGATCCACAACTTCACAAGGTTGGACAGTCTGAGTTGTCTGTGGGGGTATCTGTGGCTTAGACTTATCCAGAGGGACACCGTTTGCCCTCGGGGCTGGCACTGGTGGGGCTGCCCTCTCATGAACAACTGAGACTGTTGTTCTTTGGACTTCAGTGGTAACAACTTGGGAGATCAGATTTGGAGTTACCACAGGTGGCTGAGCTGAAGCAGATATTGCCTCAATTATATGACATGAACTTGACACATGTTTCTCTGGGCTGCAGATTTCTTGACTTTCAATAGATTCTGTGACTCGTGTGTAAGCTAAAGGTACTCTTGGAGGATGAGGTGGAACTTCATGCGGTGGATAGCCCTGTTGTTGTGTTTGTGGCTGGGAATAATTTTGGGGCGGTGCTTGGTGCAAGGGAGATGCTGGACCAGGACTGGAAGGTGCTTGGGTCGAAATGGTTTCTACTGGAGAGCTTGGCTGAGATGGCAGTGTTATAACCACATATGTGTCACGAAGATTACTGGCATATCTTGGAGATGGGGGAGATCTTGGCGATGGTTGAAATTGCTTTTGCTCAGAAGTGGGGCTCAGATTAAGAGCTATTTCAGCAGGACCAGTGGGTAGCATTGTCGGTCTTGGAGGATGAGGGACATGGGCTGGAGAAGTTGGATGTGATCCTGGTTTTGGTGCAATTGGTGGTTTGACACCATGTGCTACTCTTGGTCCTTCACTCATTCCAGAAGGTATGCATGGTTTAGGAGGAACAGGTGGAGGTACATGAGCTTTGTATGTTGGTGTAACTGTTGGCTGCCTTGAGGGCGATCCTTGAACTGCGGTCATTGCAACTGAATCATCTGGCATTACCGGAGATGTTGATGCCTGAGGTGGCAAAGGAACTGGTGCTTTTCTTGGAAATACAGTTGGTTTTGGTGGGGTAGGGGGAGGAGCAATCGGCATATCTGCACTGTCTTGAGAATTGCCTCTTCGCATGACATGTGGTTTAGGGGGCACAGGTGGGGCGGTTGACACTACACTCTGAACACCAGGAGTGTATTGGGGGACTGTGGGTAAGGGGGCCACACTACCCATCATAGGGGTGGTTCTTGATAGTGCAGATAAATCCACTGCAGCTTGAGTGGTTGTAACTGTGATTTTAGATGGTTCGGGGGGAGAAACTGGGCTAGACTCACTGACTGGTGGAGGTTCGGGTGTGTCTGGCTCTTCCTCTTTCTTATACAAACTCTCATCATCTGAAGACAGCTCTCCTGAAGAACACTGAGTCACTTTTAAATCTGGGATGGGGTGCAGTGCCCTCTTAAATGTACCAGTTCCCTCATCTTGGTCTTGTTGAGTCGGACTTGTTCCTGGGGTTAGCACTTTTTTCATTAGCTCTTCGTAGGCCGTATCAGCATCCAGCAAAGGCTTTCCATCTGTGCCTATTGTTACTGTAGTGGGTTTGTTGATATTCTCAGCAGGTTGCAATACAATCTCAGGAGTTGGACTTGGTTGTTCTTGTTTTGGTTGCAGTTTCTGATACTCCTCCTCAAGTTTCTGGAATTCTTTACGCTTCTTTAACATGTCTTCGTAAACCTCATCTGGAGACCTCAACTTTTTGGGTTGAGTCGGAACAACCATTTTATCAGGTTCTTCTCTCTCATTTGTTGAATTGTCAATAAGGGAAGTATAGGCATAGTCTTCAATTAGCATTCCCCCATAAAGTGCTTCTTTCTCTGGTTGGTTGTCAACTTTATCAGTGGTTGGAGACTTAGCCCTCAACATGATCTCTTCATAAGCCTCATCTGCAGATTTGAGTGGTTTCTTTTGTGTTTTATCTTCATTTAAAGAGTCAGCAGATACCGGAAGTTTATATGATTTTTGAACTGCTGCGATCTTTGAGGCATGAATTTCAAAACCTTCAGGGTCAGATTCAAGACTGGGGGAGAAATCAGAACAAGAAGACCGCCTTATCTCTTCCATTTCAGCCTCCTGTCGTAGCTCCTCGGTTGGCGATGCATCCTCAATCGGCGACAGGTTACTTGGTGGAGTTTTTGACCGTTCCCGTCTCCTGCTTTTGTCTTCTTTGTCTTTTTTAGACTTTTTCCCTGAGCCTTTCTGTTTCTCCTGTTCCCTGAGTAACTCCTCTTCCTCACGCAGCTCTTCTTCCTCAGACGAGTCTTCAATAGTCGGTAATTGCCCTGGTTGTCTGTGCTTAGCCTTTCTTTGTTGCTTACCTTCACCAGTAGACATATTACTGGGACTGCTGCTGTCACTGTCTTCGTCAAATGAAGACATGGATGTTGGAGATGTACCTGGGGTGAAACTGGATGCATGTAGACTGGATGACCCCTCCCCTTTCGACCTGTCATCTGGTGAGTCTGTGAGGCACTCCATCTCTACCTCCCCTTCAGATGTAGCTATTCTCATACTCGGTGTATTAAGCTCCATAGTCTGAAATTGTCGAACTGCTGTGCCACTTTCTTCTTGTTTAGATTCTTCTTGTTTAGATTCTTTGCTCTCTTCAGCTGGTTTACTCAGTGCATCCCCTAAATGTTTCTCCTCCTCATCATCAGGGCTTATAGTAGCTTTTTTAGTAAGACGTCGGGCTCTCCCTGATGCACTCTTTTCTACATTTTCACTTATCTTTTCTTGCTCTTTGATCTTTTGTCGAATAAGGTTTTCCTCGTCTGTAGGAGAAGCATCCTCATTCTCACTCATTTCAATGATTTGTTTTCTAATAAAGTCCTCATCATCTCCCGATATGGGGCTCTCCTTTCCAATGCTCTCACTGCTGTCCTCTAGAGAGTCACCCCTAATGTCCATAGGCACCAAGAGCTTCTTCTTTTCTGGTACTTTGACATTTTGCTCAGGGATTTCTCGGTCTTCCTCAGAACTTGGTGAGTCAGGCATAATAGGCAGAACCTCTAGTTTACGTCTTGTTTTGGGAGTGTCTATGCTTGTTTTCTCTTCTGGCTTTGGTTGTGCTTCAAGAATAGGAAGGACAGTGTTCTCTAGTTTGGTAAGATCTGATAAGCTTGTGGGGCTGCCTTCTTTAGTCATAGGTTCTTTCTCTGTAGGAGCTTGCTCTGCTGTTTTCACCTGTGAAAAAAAGAAAAGAAAGTGTCAATAAAAATGCCATGTGGAGGACACACACATGCACCTCAATAAACTGTATATAAACTGTGAAATGCTGATTCATTCTGGACTCTTAAAGATGCACTATGTAAGTTTTTTGGTGGGTGTTCCCCAACTTGCTAATCTTTCATTGATTCAGTTACAGATGTATTATTGCTAAAATGCCTTGCATTCTTACTACGAGTGGGGCCGCCTCTCTGCTAATCTCATGTATAATTTGATTTGGTTTATTACCAAACATTACCTTGAAACAGTTCATGCAAAGCAATAACAATCTCCATGGAAACAAGCAGGCCAACAAAAAGGTTTTATAGTGCACCTTTAAACATATTTTTTCAAAGGATGAAAATATCTGACTTGATCACTGTATACAATTCCATTTTGCAAAATGATACACAAAATGATACATGCGTGATTTTGGAAACACAATACCATAATAACAATTTCAACCTGAATACTATTTACAGCACGCTTACTATAAATACTAGTCACACTACATGCTACAGTACAGTCACCTCAGCTGTGTCTTCTTCACTAGGCTTTACCGAGGACTCTTCTGTTTTCTCTTCTTGGTTACTTTTGTCCAGTGAACTACACACTACTGAGTCTGGGATGTCAGGTTTTGCTAGAGGAGGTGTAGAATCTAATTGAGACACACTTTGATTTTGTTCAACCTGTGATATTGTGCTGTTCTCTATCTTACACTCTGCAGTGGCATCTTTCTCACCTGCTGTGACAGTGTCTGAAATAGATATCTTAAGATTTTCTGCAACAGGTTGTGACTCGACTACATTTGTGCCAAAATCTCTCTCCTGTTCTGTGACTGACACATTCTGCTCAGCGACTTCCTCGACTTGTTTCTCATCAGTTCCTGTCAAAGCTGAAGGATCATAGCTAACTTCATGTTGGCTTTCTGTGACAATGTTTGCGCTGCTCTGACCTGGATCCTCCTGTGAAATTTCACTTTTGACAGCTTCTGAAGTGACAGCTGGAACTTGTATGTTATCTTCACTTAGCAAGCATTCTTTAGTATTTGTAGTGTCTTCCTCATGAAGATAAGATGACCCGGTTTGTTCAGATGTGCCTAAATTTCCCTCAAAATGTGTATTTGCTTGGGCTACATCGTGGTTTGATTTCTCTATCACAACAGTATTATCTTCTGTTTTAGTCAATGATAAATTGGTGCATACTTCTTCATTAATCACAGTCCCTCCTAACTCTTCCTGTGTGTTCTTTACAACCTCTTCTACCTTTACCTGAACCGACTCCTCTGCCATCACCTCCTCTTGCTCAAATACCTTTCCATCATGTGATTTATCCATAGCTACAGGGCTCTCAATAGCACTCTGTTTGATAGTTTCCATTTTAACAACATCCTCCTCCACAGCACTGTTATTTCCAGGTGTTACCTCGACAATATTTTCTTTCCCTGGTTTTACCTCAGTGACTATATCCTCTGTAGGATTTTCAGTTTCTGGAGCTTGTTCAATTATGCTTTCAGTTCCCTTGTTTTCAATGCACTGGTGCCCTTTCTCTATAACAGTTTCAACGTCAGACTTGTTTTCTGTAATATTTTCTATTTTGGGATGACTTCCAGTTTCAGTATTTATGAAACTGTCATCCTTAACTTCAGCTGCTGCCTGACCCAAAGGTGTAGGCTGTGTATTCCCTATGTCTGGTTTTATTTCAGTAATGATTTCTGTTGGGGGGTCACAACCTTTTTCAGTCTCTACAATATTTTCACAAGAAGCTTCTGGTTGAGACTGATCTATTGGAGTGGACGGAACATTTTCAACTACCTGGGTTTCTTGCTGTTCTATTACATCAGCAGCTTTATTACAATAATTTGGAGTGACTAGAGTATCCTCTGCAGTCGTTGCTTCACCTGAGTTTGTTGTCTTGTCTAAAAGCGCATCTTGAGTAGATGACGCTTCTTCCTGCTTATCTGACGGAGCCTCACTCTGACTAATCTCAGGATTTGGCTGTGTCTCAGAAAGAGCTGTTGTTTTGTCTATTTCTGTTTTGCTCAATAGATTTAGCTTCTCACTTTCCTCTGAGATAGACTGAATGAGTGTGTTTTTGTCTTCCTGATCCCCTGCTACTACACTAACAGGTACGCAATGTTCAGTGTCTGTCTCAGGTTTAGGGCCAGCCTTCTCCCTCTCTAAGCTGTTCTGTTTTTGCATCACAGCTGGGAGTTCTGCGACATTCCCTGTAATACAGCCATCAGTTTGATCTTGTGCTATTTCCTGCTGAGGTATGCTGTCAGGAGGAGAGGTAACACTAGCATTGTCAAGTATGGGAGGGATTGGATCTTCTACCTTTGCTTCAGGAGCTGCAGGGTTCAAGTCAGCTGGTTCCACTACAGGTTGGCTATCTACAGAAGCAGGGGCAGCAGGGATTGGGGGGCTTGCAGGGGCTGGGGGGGTGGTAGAGGTGGGAGCAACAGGGACAGGAGCTGATGGTTGTTTCTTTGGAGACTCCATGGCTGGAGGTGGCACATCTCCCAGCTGACCTGACATGGCCCTCTGCGTCTGACAGTTGAGACACAGCCATTCTTTCTGCAAGAGAACAAGAAAGAACAGAAAACAACAAGTTAGTAGATATTCAAAGGTTATAGAAACATTTATGTCCACGTTTTTTCATTCTGTTCCAACTCCCAGCTAAAATATAATTGTTATCTGTCAGTTGCTTGGCATGATGTACTCGAAAGTCTACTTAATAGACCATAAAAAAAATGAAAATGCACTTTTTAAGTAGTTGCACAGTAAACATTTTACACAATCTTCTAGCTGTATCTGGTTTTATATCTAAAAGCTTTCAAAACTGAAAAAAAAGCAGATGTCGCTTACTTGAAAGGATTATTATAGTTACTTATTTTCTAAGAAGGCTTTATCAGATTGTTGTTATGTATTTACTACAAAACTTGTATGTTATCTTCACTTGGCAAGGGCTCTTTAGTATTTGTAGTGTTTTCCACATTTCTCATAAGCTGACCCAGTTTGCTCAGATGTGACTAAATTTTCATCAAAATGTGTACTTGCTTGGGTTGCATCCTGGTTTGATTGCTCTATCACAGCAATATTATCTCCCATTTTAGTCAGTGATAAATTGGTGCATAATTCTTCATTAATCACAGTCCCTCCTAACTCTTCCTGTGTGTTCTTTATTACCTCTTCCGCCTTTACCTGGGCCGACCTCTCTGCCATCACCTCCTCTTGCTCAAATACCTTTCCATCCTGTGATTTATCCATAACTACAGGGCTCTCAATAACACTCTGTTTGATAGTTTCCATTTTAACAACATCCTCCTCCACAGATGTCGCTTACTAGAGTAGAGACATACACTATGTTGCAACAGAAGTAGGTGTATGTAGGTCACAGTTTCCCACAAGCTGGTGATGGAACCCCCCTACTTAATCAATAAATATTGCATAGGTAAGTATTACTTACCTAACAATTTGAACACTTTTAGCATATTTTGTTGCACTGTCTGTTATATAACAATGAGTTGTATACATGTGGCATAAGCATTTTCAGTTTACAAAAAAAGTAAAATGTTAATAATGTTAGAGTTGGGACAAAAGAACATATCTACATCATTAAAACGTCAATGTGACCAAACACGCAGTAACTTCTTCTATTTCAAGGGGCTTTTACATCTATGGGACTCCAGAGATATGCGTATGCATAATACATGGTAATGGGACAGGGCTTCACCATGGCCTGACTCAGAGGGTTGAGCCTTCTTGAGCAGACAAAACATGCTCAGAGCACACTGAACTGGGTTAGAAGAGTATGTAAGATTTTTGAAACAGATGCTATAATTTATCATCAAAGACTAGAGCATCAGTTAAGCCTGTCAAATTTTTAAGTGCAGTATATGGCTTCCCCAAAATATTCAAAAAGTACAATATTGTACAAAAAAAATTATGTGCTGCTGAAAATAAATAGCAGAATGACGCACTGCAATTTAGTATCTACGAGTTATTTATTCACCTCCCTACAGCTCAAATCATGTTTTAAAAAAACAAAACAAAAACTCCCTCTCATAAAAAGTAAAAAAGCATTCACGATAAATACTGATACAAGTTATTATTCCATCATTTAAGTTGTTATTATCATAATGGACCGAGCATCAGTAAGAGAATAGGAATCACCTGTTAAATTATTAATATAAGCCGTTACATCAATATTATAACCATTAAAGTACTAAAATGATTGTTGTAGTTACTTATTTTCTAAGAGGGCTTTATACTGGTCTGACTATTGTTATGAATTTACTATGAATGCTTTATAAAAGTGCAGTAAGATAGTGCAGGGTGGTACTATATATACACTTTTAGATATAGATTCATAAAATATGGGGTAACTACAAAGTTGACTTTAACACAGGAACAGGATCTCCTCACGACATTAACAGTATTGAAAAACAAACCACTTTTTAACAGACAGCCTATTCAGAGTGGTAGTAGTCAGCAGCATGGTGTGTGACGTAAACACCTTATTTTACATTTCAGCACCCTCTCCCTCCTCTCCAACACGCCCCAGTGACGCTGGCATATGCATGAGCGCCATCAGCAGCTTAACGGAAGGCTTTGTGCTAAAGTCAGGCCTCAGAGAATATCACAGCTCCAGTGTTAAGCCCTGCCGCCGACAGCCATCTCCTCCTCTTCAGTTTAGAGTCGTAAGAGGAGAGTGGAGAGAGAAGGGAAAGCAGGTCAGATCAAGAAAGTGGTGCAGCAGTATGTAAATAAGGCATGAGACAGTGTGTCATGCTAGGACTGGAATAAAAGCAACATTGGTGTTGTTGTTAAAATGTTTAAGGTGAGCCACTCAGTTCAAGGTCAGCTATTCCGTGGACACTATCAGGTGTAAATTTTTATTACAGCCAACTTAGGGGTTGGCTATTATAAGGTAATATCATATATTTTAAGAGTGCTATTTAAATGACTGTTCACCATTCAGCCATTTCCTCTTCACTTGCACCTACTATGGTCACAAAGTAAGATTGTAAAGCTGTGTTCTAGGGTTGTCAAAAGCTCAAATACAAATCAATATTATAAATAGTATCAAAATTAGTTACTTATTTAAGCAAATTTATCTTAGCTTCATCCTAAAATGCCAACTCAGAGAAGACAGAAAAAAGGCAAAGTTCCAAAAAAAGGCAAACTAAAATAAGTTCCTTCGTCTGTATAGAGTGCTGACGTTAGTGAGTTGCATCCAATAACTTGACAGAAAATCCACTTAATCCAGAGACATGATGTGGACCAATGCCGTGATTCCCCATGGGGCGCACTGGAGAGTTTGTACAGCTTGACGGCTCTATCAGTTAAAACAGAGAGGAACAGGCACTGAGTGGAAGAGAGATGACCATAGATAGTGAATTTAGAAAAGATACTCAGTCAGATAGATAGATACTTGCTGACATTATCACACCATCTCAGTGAGGGCAATTAAAGATACACATTTTAGTGGTCTGGACAAAGACTTTATTTATTTATTTTTTCTTTCATGCCTCCTGGTTGGTCCTATGTATGTATGTGTGTGTATGTATGTATGTATGTATGTATGTATGTATGTATATATATATATATATATATATATATATATATATATATATATATATATATATATATATATATATATATATATATTCTAGACCAGCCAATTACACAGTGCATTAGGGATGACAAATACTGAACGTGTAAACGACTTTTGGCCTATATGATAGTTATTTCTTTTGTACCTGACTAAAAGGATTGGGAGCATGGTGCACGCCCACCGCATCTACAGCTGAGTGGACACGCCCAACACGTCTGGATCTGGAAGCAGGAGATGTAGTCTACCTGTTGTGTTCACAGCAAGATGTTGTGTAATATTTCACTCTGGGTGATTGTGTCAAAATGATCCAATGAGTCAGTCCCTATTTTGGTAGCAAATTGTGTGAACTAGATCATTATACACATTATATAAGCCTGTACATGTCTACACAAACACTACATTCATGACAGTGAAGACACGGACAGTATTTTGTGTTTGACCATGTTTATTTGTTACACGACATAGTGATATGGCACCTGTTATAGGAGCGTCTGGAGCAGCGAACAGATCAAGTCGTTGAGCGCGTTTATGCGCTGCAGTAAAGAACAACGTTTGTTATTTCAAACCAGGTCTTGATGGGAACATGTGCGGGATACATTTGGATTATTTTTCAATGGGGAAATAATACGCCACGATAAAGAAGGTTTAACGCGACAATACAGCTCTGGCAGTTTTGTGTCTCTATGGGAGTGAATGGAAGCGAGAGGACACGCCCCCCATGCTTCCAGATGTGGCCCCGCCTTTACCAGTTAAGCTGATCGCCAGACAATCCGGAACACCGGTCGCGATCGAAGCGGCTCTTAGTGCCGACTCTTTGAAGTGAACAACAGGAGCCTTTTTCTCACTTTTTCTCTTCATGCCGCATGTAGACCCATAGTTTGACAGCAGCAGCGGCTGATAACGAAACTTTCAGAAATCTGCGTGTGCATAGGATAAAAAAAAGTGCATATTTGGCTGCAGTTCAGCATAAAATGAATAAACCAGGACTAAACTTGGGCTTGAGTGAAGGAGAGAGATAGAAACCGAGTCCCGACACTCAGTCCTGGTTCAGTTCTGGTTTAGTCCTGCTTGCAACAAAACCATCTCAAGAGTCGCTTGGGAGCCGAAAGAGCCAGCTGCTTTAGTGAGCCGAGCCGGTTCTCAAAAAAAAAAACTGGAATAGAGCTCCGGGAGCTGACGTCATACCGGCTCGTCAGGCACAAGGTGTCGCCATTTTGGCAGTAATCGGCAGATCGGCTGACTCGCGCTGTACGACTCCAGCGCAATAACAGATTGTTCTCCAGACGCAGCCGCGATTCATTTCCGAATTATTTTGCCAACAATTTTCCAATACAGATAATGTAATACACAAAGATCAGAGCAAGAACCAATGTGCGAACGTGTGGCTCCAAAGTAGCAATCAGCAATTGTTATTTTAGGCTTATAATTAACCAAATAATTTTATGGAAATAGGCAATAGCTTATTCAATTGATTCAACTTTAAAAATGTCCTGCTTTTAGCCTAGTGTGAGAAATGCTACAGTCGGACTAGATCCAAACCAGAGTCCTGAACCAGCGGGAGAAGCTCCGGTTCAGGCCGGGCTCAGAGGAGCTACAGCGGGGAGTGGTGTCAGGAGCCTTGGCCTGACAAGAACGTTCCCCAGGAACAAAGAGCGCGGAGGTCGGACGCTCAGAACAACATATAACCCACCAAACTATTCACGCTTCTGTCCGGATGCTTTGCATCACCTCGGAACCAGCCGCAGTTCTTGACCGTCGGAGCGAACTGTCCAGACCTGTAGTCCACAGTGCATTCTCGCTTTTCCCGCAAGGAATCAGCGTGCAGACGATGACACGGCACAGCTCAGACCCAGCCCATCAAGCACTGGTCTTGCTCGCTACCGTCTGGAACCAGCACATGGAGGACGGAGCCTCCGGACCAAGGACCAGACCGCAGACCCCGTCCTGAGGGATCTGAGCTGCGGTGAGGGCTCCTCTTTATCGCTGTTGCTGCTGCTGTTACCCGTGCTTTTGTGTTTTACGAGTTCATGATGACTCTTGAGATGAGGATGTCCCAGGGAACATCTGTGTTGATAATTGGAGGTATTGCTGTTCTACCAGGAAACAGAGGCATGTCAATCGGACCAATTTTGGTTCATTTGGCGATGTACTGCGGATCTGGGACGTCTTCTTCAGCGGAAATATTTTTTAAAAACACCCCCGGGGCATTATACGGTCAATGTTTAATCCATTTAATTTTAAGCTCAATGTCTTGTGAATTAAAGTGAGTACTCCGATGGCTTGAAAAATTCAGCGGTGGCGCTATCCATTTTTACTGCCAAAATGGCGGCCCGCCCACCGTGAGTCATGTGGGGTCCGGAGCTCTATACCCATCACTCGCAGTGACAGTAACAGTAGCTAGAATGTGATGCAAAAATGCCATTAGGCCGACCTACTGTATGTAAATATGATGTAAAGAGTCAAAATAACAATAAATGTTGCCTAAATAAACCCAATTTAGAATCCACTAGAGCCAAACCTAAGTTTTTTAATCAATTCAAGATTTACAGTGAATTTTTACATACTAAATATATCGGCGATTATATCGGCTATCGGCAGCTCCAACTACCATTATATCGGTTTCATATCGGTCACAACAAAAATACATATCGGTAGGGCTCTAATATATATATATATATATATAGTTGTACTTTAGATTTGATATGTAGTAATTTATTGTCCCTATATGGAAAATATTTAACATGAACAAATATGAACTTTAAATCAGAGTATTTAACATTTTTAAGTGAGTTAGAACATTTAGTATTAACTTTGTAATATTTTTTCTTATTTTTATAAGATCAGTTTATGCTTTAAAACTTTTGAGGGAGTTAGAGATTGACTTCATGCATATTTAAATGTGTATTTGTTTGAGAAAGCAGAAACTTCTTATTTTTCTTATTTGTCAGATCAAGTACTCAGTTGTATGTAGTTGCTGATCGTAAGCTTGTCTCTTTGGAAGTGTCATGTTTTTGGTTTCAAAATGTTCTTGTTCTGTGGTGACAAGAGTGAGAGACTTTCTGCCTTTAATGAATCATACAAGCTGCTGTCTGAGCACACATCGCAGCAGCAACACACACACGAGCTGCAGGAGGTAAAGTGCTATGCAGAAATAAATAACTGGTTAATTATAGGGCTGTGTGAAAACAACACATCCACTTAAACGGTGTGAATTGTTGTTCTCTATTAATAAACTCCCCTGCAATATAAGATATGCTTTTACTTAGCAGGGTGGCTGAGTAGATACCACTCTAACAACAAAAGGTCCCAGTGTATACCTTTTGTTGTTTTGTATGCATGTTCTTCCTGTGTTTGGGTCATTATCTCAAAACATGGTCAGAAGGCAAATCCTCGAGCTAAGTAGTCCTGACCAAACCTAACTACCTAAGATCTGGAGATAGGTTGTTATACACTTGTTATACACTGTGGTCGCCCTTTGCACCTACAATTTTACACCTTCTACATCTTTATATTGGTTCAAACTTCCAAGCTGGGATCAACAAAAAGAGTCGTACTGAATAACTATCCATTTTCAGAGAGCAAAAATTAGTGGCACCTATGAGCAAGGAACACTTAAAATTACATTCCAGCCAGGACAAGTGGCCTGAGCTTAAATGTGGTATGATTTGTCTGGTGTATTATATCAAACAAATCTTCCTAGAAGGGCTAAAAAGGTAACAAGACGGACACACCTACAAAGACCACACAAATATATAAGCAGTAATATTATGGGCTTTCAAGTTCATTCATATGCACCCAATACGCCTTAAGTCACAAATCACCAGATTAAATACTGCTGATAAATGACTTCTGTCCTTTGTGCAGTGCAGTTCTACTAAACTTCCTGCTAAAATTAAAGTTTGTCGTCCATGCTCGTTCTTCAGTGATGAGAGCTGCTGAGTGGCCAACTTCATTAGGATGCACCAGAGCTTCAGTGGAACATAACAGCATCAGCTTCTTTACAAGCCCAAAAAAACACCTTTGTCCTCATAAATGTTCTGTACAAAAGAGGATTCCAGTCTGTGTTTGGACACTTATACTAATGTCCTCATGTGATTCTCAATTGCTCTGTGTAACTAAATGTTATACGAGCACAGATAGATGCCCCTAAGGTTGGGTAACTGGGCATAACATGAGGCAAGAGCAGTTTTTAACCCAATTAAGAGTGGGGAATCTGGGATAGGAAGCTGATAAAAGAAAACCATGTGAGAAAACTATTTTTAACCACCAAACTGTGTTACAGCAATTTAGCAATAGGGAATTCATTTACAAGTCTGTATTTTTGCACCATTTCAAAGTCTAGACAAAATGGACAGAAATTGGAAGGAAACCTGGTGCAGGGCTATTGGCATAAAATTAAAAAACAAGGTTTGCTGAAATGCCCCATCTAGAAGAATATAATAGTAGTTAAATAGTTCTGTTTAATTAAATATAAGTTATGCCAAATAACTTATATTTAAGTTATGCCACTCTATACAAAGGTTTTATTTTGTCTGCTAATTCAGAGTCTAAAATGTCACTGTTATGTGATATACAGGAAGAGAAAGAGACAAATGGAAGCACATAACCAGACAATGCAATATAATCTCTGTTAATCAGTGCTACTTTTGAATGTTCCAAATTTGACTGGATAGTTTTGTATTTTTAGCTTTCTATCAGGAGTACCAATCATGTTGCTGTAGTCCGTAGTGGGTGCTTCGGCTTGATGTGAAATCTTGCCTTCAGGTGTGACTCAGAGGCATGCATGACGAGTGCTAAAGCTAAGCACAGCGGTCAGGTTGGTCAGAGCGGCTTTGGGTATAAGGACAGGCACAAACATATTCAGTGACAGAGGCTTTGCTTTGCTCTGTCATCTTGGGCCTTTTTACTCAGGATCGTTCCCTATCCACTTAAATGCTAACATTATCTGCTAGTGTAGCTCCCATTATGTCCCATTTTCAGATTGGATACATTTGGTATGCAGTTTAACATAATTGTCTTGCGTTCACAGTTCTCAATTTGTAAATTAGGACTTATTAGAGCTCTTCAGTGGACTCTGGCTCTGCAGACTGAACTCTATTTTAAAATTATGTACATAAGTCCTGGTCACTTCAACAGCCTGTTTGCCCGTGGGAGTGAATCTCTCCTTCACTATGTTTGTTCTCATTTTCCCACTGAGATATTCCTGCTTTAGAGAAGTATCTAAGGGCAGAGGATGCCCATGGATGGACATGCATTTTTGTTTTCTGTGTGCTTGTCAGTCATGTTGTCTTATATTGACCAGTTACTATTGTATTTAATGATCTTCTACTGTTTATGTTGCAACAATTTTGTAAAGGCAACAATGGTTGTGACAGACTGGAGAAAGACACCAAAACTAAAATATATTCCATTTTACTTTTACCATCTCAGATATTTTTTTCCAAATTTGTATATATATCACACCACCAAAAAACAAAAGAAAAAAAATAATAATCACATGCAGTGGTTTGCTTATCTAGACAAGTGTTATGTACAGTTACTTCAGGTCACTCACAGCCATTACTGAGAGAGAATTGTGTCAGGAAGAGCACCTAGGGTAAAGCATACAAAATCAATATGCAAATGACAGCTCAACAGAAGGCAGATGCTGAACAGGGGGAAGCCTAAAGGAAGAAATAACGTACATTCTATGGATATCCTAAATTGGACAACAATAGTAGTTCAATGCATAAAAAATGACATTGAAAAATGGATACATGTAATTTGAATTTTCTAAAGAATGAGACACAATAAAAATATGAGTTTTGGATAGTGAATTTGGCCGGCATCAGTCAAACCCACTATTTCAAATGAATGTCATTGTCCTAAAGAGAGGACTGGACCTCTGAGGAGAAGCCAGTGCCAAGAAGTGTGGGTATGTGTGGCTGTCGGGCCCTGTCCTTGCCTGCCCCTCTGTCTCACCATCACTTCTCAGCACTAGAAAACAAGCGCTCCTCCTGGCTCCCCTTCTCTCCTCTCAGAGCCAATGGATTCAGTGGCTTAAACAGAGGCTTGGCTTGAGCACATGTAAGCACAAGTAAATAAGGATGGGAGTAATTGAAAATCATGCTGGAGCAAGGCTTATGGGGGCGCAGTGTAAAAACGATAAATTATTGTTTTCTCTGTGTGTGATTACAGTCTGCCACACTGTCAAACTCCTAAACAAGATTTATGTGATATAGAAGACTAATATAAACCACTATTTTCTTCAGATTTTGCCTTTCTGGCGCACCACAGTAAATATTTTTTCCTCCAACTGTGTGAAGTGGATTTTGGTGTATTGATTTTGCATGGGTTTTGTACCAGATGTCTTTCCACATGGCATGCAACACTTTCTTTTTAACCCAGCATGGGATGAGTGCAAAGAGTACTGGCACTGGACAAATTAAGAAAACATCTGCCACCTAGCAAGCAGTCATTTGAATATTGATTTGGAACATGTTTTAGATCGGATGCCCTACATTTCTGAGATGGGCAAGCTCTGGTAGTACACAATGACCTGAAGTTTGCCCATATTTTTTCTCATTGGGGTAAGTTCTTGGTTATAACTACCATGGCAAGACTAGTAGCATGGGCCAAACTGAGACTTGGTTATGGCCCTAATTTAAACTGTGAATAGTCTTGTTATAGACCTAGTTTAGACAGCCAAAGTGAACCAAATCTTATCTTACATGGTATTTGTTTATCTGTGAATATTTTGAGAGACATAGTCCTATATCACACAGTCCTATGTACCATTTATAGATTTTCTCATATCATCTATCACTAAATATAATCTTTAGAGGGTCAGTACTGTATTATAAAATAATATGACAAAGGAAAGCCATATAATACAGCGTTGCTATAACGCTAAGGGTGTCTGAGAGTGTAAGTGACTGAGAGCTGCCCTACAGCTGCTTGCCTTGTCCCCTTTATGGCTCTTTTGTGACTATAGCTATTTTTATATTCCTTGGGTTTGCAGGCACTTCAAGCAACAAAACAGTCTGTCTAACAAAATATGCACTTGATCAGGTTAAATTTCACATGTAGAAAAATAATAATTTGGGAATTGGGGAAAAAAGCTTATCATTAAGGAGCAAAATTTGTAGGCCAAAAAGACAACAGAGAATGATTGTTGACTGTAGACCACAGTTTGAAGGGTACAGACAGTGGGTGGAGAGACTGCTACAATGACAGAATAACAATGAGACAAGAGGAAGACACAATATAATATCCAAGATTTCATGCTAGTACTAATTTGTGAGGTGAATGAAGAAGCTCTGGTAGATTGGTAGACACTTGAGGAAAATAGATGTGATCACAATAGTGGATTTCTATGACCAAAAAGAGCAACAATAAAACTACTGTCCTCTTAAATAACACTTACTTACTTACTTAAGCAAGTTATGTTAAGTTTTTGTTAGTCCTGTTAACTATAATTATGTTGTCAATATTTAAATTATTATGCAATAAGGAAATACAATAATTGATGGTAATGGAAGTGTTAAAGTAATGAATAGTTGTTGACACAATTTTCAGCCCAATAGAGAACTAGATCATAAACTATATCACATAAGACTAACCCCAGTGATAGTGTTCAAAATCTAAAAATAATGATTGGTCTTATTAATAAATGTAGGCCGAAACCAGCTGAGTTCCCTTCATCTCCCTCTCAGTCTGGATCCTTTGACTCATGCTTGTTAGCAAAGTGGTGCCTCTCCCATTTTACGTAAGGCACGCTCATTATTGATAAGGGCGACATGACATGAAGCAGCAGTAGCTACAATAACAGTGCTATGGTACACTAGCACAGCACAAATCCTTCATTTTAAAAAGATGATCAATGGAGAGAAATATGGAGGCAGCTTGAGTATTACTATAAATATCCCAACGCAATAGAGTATCTGAGTCCCTCTCAATGACTGACCTATAAAACAAAAACATTATCATAAGTGTATTTCCTGCTCTGATGTCTATTTCCAACACTTATGAAGGGGGATTAAGACACCTTAGTCTAGGATCAAGCTCCCACACAAATGACTTCCTGTTAGCCTTTAAATCCTTTTAAGAAGTCCAGATTACTCTCACTCGCACACGTGATGTCATATGTGGGGAGTATGGGAGGGACACAAACATACAAGTGAATATTATAATATTATTATATTATATATTATCAAAAGGAAATTCCTTATGTATATCTAATTTCTTTGGTCAAATGTTTGTTTTTTTGTCTCACTTCTAAGGCTCTAAAAAGGTGGTTGGGTAGGTAGTAATATTGGTAGAAGTAACATCATTGTATTAATTACAGAATTGCTGGTAATTGCAGCAATTATGGTTGTGAATAGTAAACAGATACCAACAGATGACAATCCTTTACATTTAGTTTAGATGTTCAGATGTAATTCAGTTAATCAACTGTCATGATTACTGAGGTCACAATATTTGTAGACACTAACTAATAGTAATAATTGTGAGAATTTCAATCTAAATGTAAACCTACTCAAGGTACTAAACAAAAGCTTTCTATCTGGCTGTTTATATTACTTTTTCATATAGAACATTTGATTTCCATAAGCTGGTGGCATAATAAAGGTATGAAAATCTTGTGTGAATTAATGTAGATTAAGGTCATGATTTCAGTCATTGTGAATAATTATAAAATTATGTTTTATATAACAAAAACATATATTGTGAGTAGAGCCCGACCGATATGGATTTTGTTGTGGCCGATATGATACCGATATAATGGCGTTGGCGCTGCCGATATAATCGCCGATATATTTAGTGATGTAAAAATTCACTGTAAATCTTGAATTATTAAAAAAAAAACTTAGGTTTGGCTCTGGTGGATTTTAAACTGGGTTTATTTAGGCAGCATTTATTGTTATTCTGCCTCTTTACATGATATGTCATAGGACTAAACCAGGTCTAAACCAGAACTGAACCAGGACTAAACCAGGACTGAAAAAGTACTAAACCAGGACTAAAACAGATCTAAACCATGTGTAAAACAGGACTAAACCAGAACTTAACCAGGACTGAGTGTCGGGACTCGATCTCTATCGCTCTCCCTCTCTCGACCTCAAGATTAATCCTGGTTTATTTATTTTATGCTGAATATATTTATGCTTTTTTTTTTTTTTTTTTTTTTTTTACCCTATGCACACGCAGATTTTTTGAAAGTTTAGTTTTCAGCCGCTGCCGCTGTCAAACTACCACAAGTCTGCACGCCACGTGAAGAGAAAAAAAGTGAGAGAAAGAGAAAACACAGCTCCCAATAAGGATCAGGCTCCCGTCGTTTGCTTCAAAGAGCCGGTTCTAAGAGCCGCTTCGTTGGCGACCGACCCATAACTACTAGCGAGTAAATAAACTATCGCTATTAGCCTTTAGCCGTAAATGCTGCACGCCGCGGTAATTAATTATATGCATAAATGTGGATCATTCACACGTCTATTCACAGCTCATTTACATATCAATGCTGGTCCAGTAGCAAATATACGGCCAATGTAGTCACTTTACAATAGACCAATAGAAAACAGCCTGTTTATGTGCGGGAGCTACAGCAGATAATCGCTAACTAATCAGCTAGTTTCAAAGTCGATGTATTTCCAACACTCACCGCTCACACAGGCTCCTCCTCACATCACAAGTCTGCACTAATAAATGTCCTTTTAATCCAGACTCAAACCGATTGTCCGTAAAAAGAAAATAATCTCAGTGTTGCGCACATGGATCTGTTTCTGCGGCTGTAATCAAACACACGTGACTCTGGGGGGGTGTTCAGGGACAGTACGGACACAGACACAGACAAATTACACCGCAGATAAATACTGATGCGGAGCCACATATCTGGACATTTATCTGTCTGTAAATTGGATTAAATGAACAGAATGTAGAGAGTCTAATATTTATAACGAGGTATAACATGCCTATGTGAAATATCGGCCCCTATCAGCATATCAGCCGATAGCCGATATGCCTCCAGTTGCTCATACCGGCCGATAATATCGGCCAGCCGATATATCGGTCGGGCTCTAATTGTGAGAGTTCATTACTTTATAGTATAACTAAAAAATTTAAAAATTTAATTTACCATAGTTTTACTTGAGTACATCCCCCTCTGCTTAACACAATACTAAATTGCCACAACCAACAAATTACCACATGATGTGGGCAAATCTTGAACACCAGTGTAGCTTCATGGCTTCCCAGTCCATTACAACCCCCCACACAGTGTGACCCATTCGCATGCGTCAGCAAGTGAACCCTCGCTGACAGTCGACATCATGACAGGCACAGAGGCACAGTATGGAGGGGGCAGATGACTCAACCAAGGTGTTGTGTGTGAGTATCTTCTGAAGCAATTTGAGCGACTTGGTATATTTAACCACATGGATTAAATGTACCATAACATATTTGCTTGTTACTAAGTTCAGATTTTAAATTGTGGTTGTGCTGAAAAGACAAATCTTTATCCAATTATGGCATCAGTGCCTGAAATAGCCATCTGTAGCACACAATTACATTTTCTTCTCTGCTTGTTCTAATCTAAGTGATTGCAGTTCATTCTTTTATTCATTATTCATTATTCAGTAATACTGTGCAATTTAAAGGTGAAAAATGTAAGTACATTAAAGGATATAGAGTCACCATTTGTCCATGCTCAAATAAAAATAGCTATGCATGATGCATTGTAGGGAAATTATATTGTTTCTTTAGCAGAGTACTTCCAAAACAATAGTAGAGGAAATCTGACAGGGTCTTTAGGGTAGATGCATTTATACATAATTTGTTGCAATTTTGCTGAGTAACCAGTTAGATTTTCATCCACATTAAAAAGAAAATCAGTATGCCTCTGATTTACTTTTTAAATATAATATTAACTTAAAATCCTAAACTTTATATATCACATTTTAGAAACAAAACCGTTTCAAAAGTGCTGCACAGGGACAGATCATAAAGCCAACAAAAGGTATACATGCTAAATTTGATGGTACTACTCCTAAAATAATGAAAGCAGTAAAATAAAATTAGAGCATAGCTGTAATACCATAAAATAGCAATAAATAAGTAAAATAAATTAAAGTAAATTATTAAATGTTACTTGTATGCAAAGTTTATGTTACATTTGGGTCTTAGCTTAGCTCTTGGTGTGTAGTGAGAGGAGACCCTTTGCAGAGACAGAAATACCTCAAGGATTACTAATGACAGAACTGAACACGTGAATGCAGGATGTAGATTGACAAACGCACGTGAGGGCCAGCCAAGACCACTCTCTCTAACCTATGTCCTCAGGGGATTCCATCATTCATGCCTAGTAGTTTTCAATGGGATGGTACAGTAACCTACAATGTCTGCGATATAGGATCTTCAGTGGGTGTACAATATGTGTTCATCTTTATCATGCCTGCTGAGAATCCACTCATGCACAATCACTTTTTGGCCCCTTTTCACAGTGTACTAATGCCACATACACATTGCACCATCTGTTATGTTTTCAAAGTGGGCATGCAGATCAGACAACGCATAAAATGTACACCAGTAAGACCAGACATTTAAAAAGCAGGTTAAATGCCATGTGCAGGAGAGGGTGGGCTTGACATAGAAAATGTCAAAATCCAACTAATTTAAAAACGGAAATCCACATGCTAAATTGGGTCTAAATCAACATAATTACACAACTAAACCAGTATTAAAGTTTGCCATAACATCACCCTATATCAAACTGGATTAGCTCTAAGTCATTACTAAAACGAATTAGCCTGAAACAACATTAGCAAAGGGAATAGTCAAACCCTTTAGAAAGGTTCAAATAAAAACAAATGCAAATTTAAAAAGAACCCCCAAAAAACTAAAGCATCTTTTAGCTGACACACCCTAACATAAGTTGGAGTATCTTACCTCTAGATAATACAGCACTAAACCAAAGTGTGGTCACATGAAATTTAACTGATACATTTAAATGATAAAGAAGAATAGTGAGACAGTGTTAAAGCAGGACCTAAAAAAAAAAAAATTCAAAGTGAAATTTTATAGCATACCACCAAGAAGAAGCTAGTGAGGTGGCTTTTAAATGTATAATCAACAGCGATCTTAGTTAAGCCGGTCTTAGAACAACTGATACAAGTCTGTCACATCATAAAGGATTTATTATTCAACAGCCAAATTATGATGAATAAAGCTCAATAATTGCTCCAGAAATCACTGCTTTGCTCTTCCTCTTTTGATTATTGAAAATATGGGAAAAATACTGAGTAGAAAAGTCTCCCAGTGCTATCTTTCCAGTGACCTATTTCAACTACACAGTGCAGTGGATGTCTATGTTCTATTTATATATGATGGAACATAAATTACTGTTGTAGCAGAGTGGTGTTGCGTGAAAAGCTGTGCAAATCTTACCTCTCCTAAGTGCGGCGTGGGATTGAATCCACATAAGTTGCACACCGTCTTCTTACACTCGGTGCAGAGACTGTAGTTGGGCGTGTCAGACGATCCCACATTAAGTTCTATGTTGCAAAGAGGACAGCTTTGTTTTGGTGTAGCTGAAGCAGGTGTCTCCTCCTTATCCACAGACATGGACTTGGTTGGTTTAGTAAGTTTAGCGGGAGGAGTATCTGGAGCAGAGTCAGTGTCTGGGGGAGATCCTGGGGGGGAGAAGGGGGAGTCAGGGGGTGAACCGGGGCCAGAATCAGGAGGTGATCCTGGGCCAGAGTCAGCAGGAGACTGTGGAGGAGATCCAGAGGGTTCTGCTGGTTTACTGTCCTCTCCAGTGACAAGATTGGAGGCTGAGCTTAACAAAGATGACCCAAAGCTGAACATCTGAGAGGCAGCTGCTGGAGGTTTCGAGGATGAGTCGGACAACCCACCAAAACCGCTAAATAACTTCCCCGCTACAGACTCATCCTGTTTTGGTGCAGTTTGTGCTTGTGGCTTTGAAGTTTCCATCAAACCACCAAATCCACCAAACAGTTTGCCCGTAACAGATTCTGATTGTGAAGAAGTGGTGGAAGATTTTACTGAATCTGTTAGACCTCCAAGACCAAATCCACCAAAGAAACTAGACTCCTGTTTGGCTTTCGATGGAGACTGCTGTGGACTGGTCTTCTGCATGATAGGCTTTCCAGTTTTGGGGTCAATCTTTGGGGATCCTGACATGGATGAGCCCGGTGATGGTCCTGGTGATGTTGGACCAGGGGATTTTTGCCTGGGGGTGGTGGGCGGAGTCAAGCCCTGCTCGCTCTGGTGGCTCTGCTGCTTTATGAGGAGGTTGCCAGGTTTCCCAGGAGGCTGTTTCTGAGGGGATGGTGGGACAGAACCTTGTTTGGGATTTGGGGGGTCCATGCCTCCCATTGCTCGCTGCATTTGGCAGTTCAGACACAGCCATTCCTTTCCCTGGAAATGAAGAACACATGTATCAGAGCTTCAAGAAAATGCTATAACCATATTTTTTGTCTGTATATTATGATGCAATCAAAATCACAATTGTTTTCATGTAGATGATTATTATAAATCAAACTTCATAAGATTTGGCATTTAAAAAAATCTAAATATTACTGACTAATTTCTACTACCCACCAAGCATGAGTAATATTATGATGATGTATGAAATATCAGTAATTCATTGAAATACAGAGATTCTTGCTTGTCTTCACAAGTGGAAATAATCTACAAGTTGTGGTGTCTTTGGTATTTGGCCGTGCCATTAGTCCCCTTGAACAACATGGGCGCAGTTCCTACAGTCTAGGTTTATAATCTGAATGAACAGATACAACTTTTTTTATTTATTTTTTTTACATTGTGTTGATGGAAAATATTTGTAATTATAATACTATATGCAGTCTGTCATTACAAATTATATTTATTCTTTTTGTAAACTCCCCATTGAAATACAAATAAATGCAACAGAAAAAAATGTAGCAGAATAGGTAGTCTAGTCTTACCGCTGAGTCTGGAGGACTGAAGCCACACAGGCTGCACACCTGGTTCTTACACTCAGTGCAGTTGTTATAGTTTGGTGGTTCTTTAGCCCCAACATTCATCTGGGTGGTCTTACACAGTGGACAGGGCACATCTTTCCCAGCTCCCTGTTGGGCAGCAGGCCCAACACTTTTAGCTGGTCCAGGTTGACCTCCAGGACCAGATGGGCCCTGCTGTTTTGGACCAGCTCCCTGAGATGAAGGAGCAACACCCTTTTGCTGAGGAGGACCACCTTGTTTAGCCCCTGGGCCTGGGGGTCCTGGTCCTGTTTTGGGGCCCTGTTGTCCTGGAGGTCCCTGGGCTTGTTTGGGACCTTGTCCTGGAGACCCCTGTCCGGGCTTGGGTCCCTGTCCTGGAGGCCCCTGTCCAGGCTTGGGTCCCTGTCCTGGAGGCCCCTGTCCAGGCTTGGGTCCCTGTCCTGGAGGCCCCTGTCCAGGCTTGGGTCCCTGTCCTGGAGGTCCCTGCCCAGGTTTGGGTCCCTGTCCTGGAGGTCCCTGTCCCGTGGGAGCCTGAGCTTGTTTAGGACCTTGTCCTGGAGGTCCCTGGCCAGGTTTTTGTGGTGCTCCTTGTTGTGGACCTTTAGGGCCCTGCTGTTGAGGGCCTTTGGCTGGTGTATCACCCTCTTCTTCATCTCCAAATATTCCAAATTTAGGGATGGTGACGGCATCACCCATTGAGGATAAAGAAGAGGAAACTGAGGAGGTCATGGCACTCAGGGGGTTGGCCCCACTCAGGAAACTGGATCCGAACATGCCTGAGGATTTGCTTTCAGAGCTCTTTGGCTCTTGCCGAAATCGTGACTCAAAAAGGCTTAAGGATGACGGACTGCGGCCGGGGGAAGGCTTCCCAACTGGACCCTGGTTGAAAGCATCTATAGTGCGGCTCTTGCTGAGACCTGCTGAGCCCCTGGAGGCTCCAACCACCTGGGAACGCTGTTGGACATCACCTTGTGAGGGTCTGATGAGAAAAGAAAAGAGGGCCAGGGTTAGGTTCATGTCAGGATATGACTTTTTAAAAACTCTACAAATATCACATTTACTCAGCATCGAATCACAAGTCTCAGAGACCTGCTGTGCAAAATTATATAGGACCCCAAGTATAGCTTCAATCCAACAGGGAGCATTAATATGAATCCAGAACCCCTAAACATAACTGACAGAAAATGAATACCATCAAATAACCCACTGATCATGGAAAGAAAATGCCTGGCTACATGGCAGTAAGCTGAGACATCTCCACATAGTCTGAGAGCAGAGCAGAAACAAACACTGTAAACAGGGCCCTTGCTGATCATGTAAGTAAATAAATAATGTTATATGGTATTTAAAATGCATACAATACTTTTGTGGGCAGAGAGCAGTGTGATTAACTTCAAGATTGATTTAGAGTATTGGATAATCTCATGACTACTGGATGAGTCCGATGGTATAATGCTCTGTTGATGTATAAGGTACTGTGGGCCAATACTCTACCAGCTGGAGCCGCATTCAAGGCAGTGGGGAATTTCAGCACCATGGCCAGCGATCACACACTCAGTGCAGAACAACTACGCCACGAAGTTTGCTACTATAGTTTATAATTTGAAACTGAAAACTTACTGTAGGGGGACGTCTATAAAATATTGCATCATCGAAAGTAGTTCTATTTATAGACATATTAATATTGATGCCCCCTCCCCCCAGTCTCTAGCTATGACAAGCCTATAAATAACAATTCTCCCCCAATTGAAACTAATTAACAGGGACTCATCCCATGTTATCAGATCTAACAGACGGACGAAAGCCACTTTTTATTATCACTTGATAGAATTGTAGAACTAGCACATTGTTTACTATTGTGCATGCTCTGCTTAGGATCCTCCACTGGTGTGAAACTACACAACATATCACCGAACTATAAGACTGTGTGTTTGAAGAAGAGGTTAATCAGACAGACAAATGAGAAGGAGAAACTCGGTGCACGACAGATTTTCTTACCCAGCAGGCATTTCGAACAACTGTATTATCAAGTGGAAGTGTGTCTACTTCAGGAATCACCCACAGAGTATGGGAAATGAACAGAGTAATACAATAGACGAGAAATAATAATTTATAATAAAATGTTCAACGATAGGCTAGTCTAAACGACATGGTAACCTTTGTGTTGTAAACCTTTACCCAATTGTACAAATGTAAGACGTCCTGTGCACCAAGTGGCCTGTGATTGTAACTGTTGGTAACTGGATGGATTTCTTGTCCTACATAAGCTATAAAGGTTACATAGCCTACACTGTATGTTGACTAATAGTGTGTAGTAGTGTGTGTGTAAGGGTAGCGGGTGTTGAGAGCCGTGCCTTCGTGCTGCTCCTCCAGGCTGCCTGCCCTGCGCTCTCGCCATCGCGACTTCTAGTTGTTTTCTTTGCTCCTCGCTCAGTTCGCTCAGGTCCACCGGGTCTCCACCAGGAACACGCACAAATCCACCTTTCCCATCCGGAGCCAGCCCTTCGGGTAGCCCCTCTCCTCCTTCTAGACTCGCTTCATTCCCCATGATGGACCCCTCCCGTCTTCCTTACACCGATCAATGTGTTTTACGTCCAAAGCGCGGAGCGGACACGGCGTTCTTCGGTGCTTCGGATCATCATAAAAGACCAAGATTTACTGCTCACTCCGTTTTTCTGTTGCCGAGCTTTCATATCCTCGTTTCTCATTGTTTTTCTCTGTCGCGCATCTCTGCAGCTGTACCACAGTTACAACAGTTCTCACTGAGCAGGGTCTCCATATTACTACTGTAAAGGCTCACTAAAGCAACTTCCGGTTTACAAAATAGAGCAAATCCAATGAAATCCGTTTTTTCTTCCTTTAAGCTTATGGGAAAGAAATAATATGGATGCACGAGATTCTATTCCAAACAACAACTTGTTACCACATTTCCACGCAAGTTATCCTTCTCAATTGGCAGATAAATGCTCAATCGATTAGTATGGGAAATCATATACATTTAAATCATATTCTTGAAGCGTTTCTTTAAACATATTCTGCTGCACTATTTGTAAGCAAGATGGAAATATAAATGTAAACTGCTGCAAAACGCTTTATCATAAGACCAAGAGCTGCAGCTGGATTTGGGCAAACACTCGCCTAATTTAAGTCAACTCCCTTTAAAGGACGTTCTATATGTGGCTATATTATAGTTAAATAGGTAATTATTTTTTTCTACATATAAAAAAAACCAAAAACATTTCTATAAAGCATGTTGTTCACTTCCTTTTCAGTACAACACTTCAGTTAACTTGACGCTATTTCTCACCCACTTCGCTTTTAACGCGCATGCGCCTCTGGTGACAGGCCATCAGGAGACATCAGCAATGGAAATAGTGGTTTTAAAGCAGATTGACTCCACTTAAATCCCGCTTATGAGATAGTTTAAACAGGTGTAACATGGATAATCGGCTCATTTGGCCTGAGGGCCATCATTACACAGTTATATCTTACAAAATGTTGCTAGGGCTTCTAATAAGCCAATTTACCACAATGACACATGCATGGTGAATATAACTTATGCTCTATATTTTTTATGTGTAGGAGCACTGTGCATGCTATCCTAACTATACTCTATAAATACTTCCATAAGACTTTACTGTTCACTGACTTAACTTCATGTTCATGCAAGGCCTCGCTAACCATATTTTGACAAATATTAAGAAATTATAATGTAATATTAGTATTTACAAAAAAATAAAAAATGTATTAAGATTGCTTAATGAAAATACTCAATGTACCAAATGCTAAAATGAACCAGGCGATGTAACAAAATTACATAATCTACACCCACATGCGGAGCTGAAGGAGTGTGAAACAAATCTACAGCTAATGACTGTACAGATAGTATGCACAAGCTGCCACATGAAGAGACGTTAAAATACGTCTGTTCTGTTGTGCATCAAGCAGATGTGCAGCAATGTGACAGTGAGGGCTCATCCTTACTGTGGAGCTGAGGGGCACATGTGTCCTCACCATCTTTTGTAACCAAGCACAAATCAACAGGATCAACAGATATTAGACAAAGATTCAAGGCTCTTTGGTTCTCAGACAATTGGTTTACTACATGTTCTTTGTGTTCGGTCTTGTGTCACTTAACTACGTGTTTTCAGTGTTCCACTGTTTTCCAAACCATCTTGTTTTATCCACGCTGCAGTGGTCCCCAGCTAAACAAGTACCCTTTACTCCCCGTCTCACACTTAGCTGCAGTGTTTGACGAGTAATGCATGGTACACGAGCAATATGATTTTCATATTTTAAGATAGCTGTCATTAGTTATTTCATTGCACAGTACATAGCATTATAAATCATCAATGCTTCAACTGTTTCAGTGTAATTCCTCTTTTGTCCAGGAGTGGTCTATGGTAGAAAAGGTTTTAAAGGTATAGTGAGCTAATGTTTCTTCCATTTTTACCATTCCAGGGATTTTGTATTCTCTAATAACTTCCTAATCATATCTTTCTACAGTCTGCATAGTTGTGTAGGCTATAGCATCATTTCTTGAACAAACAATACTAGTAGCATTGGTTTATCTGCTTCTCACTTCAGTTTATTTCCCCCACTGATCGCTGAAGCATGGCCTGATTATCTATATGCTGTCAGGCAGAAACCAGTGTCTCACTCAGTGAAATGCATACAGGTGTAAAGTCACTGAGTCAAATATGGGGCCGATCCTATGGCCGCTGTCTGTCAAAGTCACAGCTGTAATGGGGGAAAGGTCACTATGGTTTTTCTGTCATTCTCACCATACACCTATAGTTCTTTCTGTTAGAAGAAAATGGCAGAGGTTGGTTACAGCAAACAAGCATATGGGATCAACAAGCTTGTGTCAGCTACTTCAAATAATAGTATGATTAAAATAATTCCCTTGCTTTCATTTGTGACACAATGTGACAAGAATAGACATTAAGTCAATGATGTGAAATAGGACAAGCTCACATGTGTGTTTTGCATCTTTGGCAATGTAACATGAGGAAGGTAACCAGAGAAGACACCGTGTGCTGTTCATTAAATTTGAATTGTCAGTAGCAGTGTAAGACCATTTCTTACAAAGACAAAGGCTAGAAAAATATGTATTTTGAATTTAAAAGAAAACATTTAAAAGGAAAGTTCGAGATTAGAAAACAAACCAGAAAATTAGACAGTATAAAAGGTAATCTATAGTGAAAAAGAATAACACAACACTGTATTTAAGATTGAAATAATCCTTTGAGAGCTTCCCCATGCACCAGAAACATCAGTATATTTATAAGCCAAAGCAAATAAAACATACCTTTTTGTTAAGCTTGCGTCTGAGAGGAGACTGCCGGTATCCTTGAAGCCAGTGAGTTCTGAGGTGACTCAAGTCCCCAGTGTACTTTGAGAGGCGTTTAATTTTTGCTACATTCAGATTGAGCCGCCCTCATCCTGATTAGCTACCTGGCATGCGCCCCAGTCCACCATCAACGGCAATTTGCTCCTGACCAGCGAGACACCCTGAACTAAAAATACCTTTCACAGCGAGTGCCTTCACTGTTGCCGTACTCTGTGGCATCTATACACTCCGGCACACGCACCTAGTAACAAAGACAGCCTCTTGCATGGACATAAGAAGACCAAGTAATCCTCTTTTCCTCTGAGAGATAGGCCAATCACACACTTCTCTACTGTAAGCCCTTTCCCTGTCCACACACTGCTGTAATTCCCATTGCAAGTTAACTCACTGGCTATCATCATATCAAATGAACACACAAAGAGATCAATTATTAATTCAGGATCATCCTAAGCTCACTAAAGACCTATAAAATTAAACATTAGCTATTAGCTTCTGTTGATGTAAATATAAACAGAAAGCAGATTGCTTTGTAGGTTATAAAAATGTACTTTACCAGTAGTATTGGGTAATTTTACTAACTTATCCCAAATATGCATTATTATACAACTGTCTTGAATACTTTTCTCTATTTCATGGGAAAGCTACTAAAATTGTATGACATCTCTGACCTTTACTATACAAAACATCAAATTCAATTCAAAAAAGGCTTGAGAAAAAGTACTGTATGCACTTCTTTTGTTTTGATAGTCACAGGTGAAAGGGCATAGGAAGGACAGTTTAACTGGGAACACAACTGCTAATAGGATTTATCAGTCTGGAGGCCAATCTGAAAAGCCACAGTTCACAGGACAACATTGCAGTTTGGAACAACAAAGATTAGTTTGCATTTAGTTTTATACTAATTGCACGCACCTCATCACTTGCAATTGTATTTCTTCTTTGTTGAGAATATTCAGACAGTAAAACATATCATTGCTCTGATGTCTTGTTCCTCAGAAATGTGAATTCCTGTGAGTATTGCAGTCTATCCACCGTCTGTGCAAGAGATCCAGCTTAATTAGCTGTGCTCCAGCTTCTCTGCCTTTTGTGGAAAAACTACATTTAATCTAGAAACTCAAATAAACCAACACAGCATAACTAAGGTGAAACTCAATATTTCATGCCAACATAATAACACCAGTTGTTAATGAATAAAAATAATACTCAGCAATTAAAAGCAGAATTGAATCTTACACTCTACAATTGCCCATCACCCATATAAAAATATGTAAGTGTGTCTGCAGATGAAAGAATGCTCTTTACTCCATCTAGTGGTAATTTATCTTCTCTACAATTCCTCTTTAGCTCTCCCTCCCTGTGCATCACGCTCTGTTTTAAGAGACTGACAGCAGTTGGCATCTTTGACTAATGTGCTTTAGTCCTAATAGCCTGATTCATTGTGGTGGGGGAGGTGTAGAGGATGGAATTTTTCAATGAGCACTTTTAAGTGAGAGAAAGATGAAAAATACTGTCAAGGTAAAAACGTATTTGCTTATGTGCAAATCAAGCGTCACCCACCCACTGTGCACATGAATCATTACACCTGTTACCTAGGCAGTGCGTCAGGCCTGGCAACGTCACTCCTTTATTCTTATGGGGGAAGGTCTCCAGAGTGTGTGCACATAGATGAGTCACACATGCTCACATTATGATGCTTAACAAGAGCACATTTATATATATGTACTTTAAGAAATTAACTGGAAACTGTAAGTCATTGGCCTTGAGCATTGTACCAAATACTAACGCTAATAAAATCTACCCCTTGGCTCATCACCATGTTGCAAAGGCACAACAGTAAAAAGCTTGTGATTTATCTAGTCCTTAACCGTAAGTTTGCAGTGAAACCACAAATCTCCACAGAGACAGACAAGTGTGAGGCATTGATCAGCTAATCAATCCCATGCAATCAGACAAAATGGCCGTAAGATGAGGTCAAGGCAGCGTCTTCTTTTATGTATGTGTGCATGTGCGTATGTGTGACTATCTCTCCTCTCACACGTGCAGCTGTGTTGATCGCCCAGGTTTATGACTACCAGTCTTGTAGCGATCTGTTGAGGAGGTGGGCCCATGGCTATAAATCATCCTTTCTCCACAACACACAGGGAAATTTATGTCCCAGATGGTGGTATACAAAGCAGGCTCAGATACACCATGTGATTAGGGAGTTAGAGGGAAAGGTAAACAAATTAAGATGCATTTCTGTACTGGCAAATATGATTGTAATATGGTGTGAACAACATTGTCAACATGGGCCTTTCCATTAGATTAGCTATTGACACAGAAAATGTTTAAGGGGCACTGTATATATTTTCTCTTATAAGGTCCAGCACCTTCTTATGTCTATAATGTTACTGTTTTGTCTGAAATGTTTCAAATATTGGCATAAACTAGGCAGGCACCATCAAACCAAGTATGTTTATGGCAATAAAAAATGTGAATCACAAAATAGTAACATCTTCCTGAGGGAAGTAAGTGGCAAAGTTACATAGTATACCTTCAACCTCAGTACTAATTATTTGTGTGTATTATTTGAATTTACACTAAATAGTATTTCTGTTGCATTATCCCGAGTAATTGATGATTAGATGCTGTATATCTGTATGAAGTAAAAAAAAAACTTGATTAAAAATAAAAGGCTTCTAGAATCAATATCACATAGGTGAAACAATAATCTGATTATTTTCAGAATAAAATGCATTTTCACTCTCACAAATAAGTGTATATTTTAAATTAAAACAGGCTATATTGTTGACAGTAATATAATTCTTCTAGTCTCTTAGTTGTTCATAAGAGCCCTTAATCTCCATGCAGACCAATAATCAATAGCAAACATCGCCAGTGATCAGTGGAGCTGTGTCACAATGGATCCCTCCTTGGTTGCCATGGTTTCAGCAGCAGATGCCACTCACCTTCAGGCTCCAACTGTGGTTTCTCTCCAAAAGCTGTGCACAGTACATGCAATGTACAATGTAAATGGCAAATATCAAGACACTAGCATACATTGTTTGGTACATAGTTTACATGTGATGCATATACAAAATGTTGTGTAAAAAATTTATAGATGCAAGTATTTCAAATATGTATATTTTAGTAACCTATTGTATTGTAACCACTAGTATAACTGCAGTTAAACTATAACAAACATCAGGGGGTGTGGCTAAAGATAAAATGCAAATGTTCCCATTTAAAAAATGCTATGAGCAAGTCATTCGATATATTTTATCTTGCCAGTGATCAAACTGTTTTCTCTTCATGCCCACGGTCTTGAGTTCCCACAGTCCTTTGAGTACTCATATAAGTAGGAAGCAATGAGTCAGAGCATTTGGATAGAAAGCACCATTTTCCTATTTGTGAGACGATTTACATATTAACACACAAAAGGAATACATATAATTTTGCATTCTGCACATTCTATAGGGGGCTTTTTGAATCCAAAAGAATGATGCATAGAAATAAGTGCAGGTTAAAATGAAATACAAAATATATTTTTAGCTAATAAATTGCATTGAGCTAGCTTCATGAGAAGGGTGAAGCAAAGGGTAGCTAACAAAATAGCTGTGAGACACTGCAGTGGACATGAGTCCTTGAGATGGCTCAGAGCTGCCTACAGCAAACCTCACATAACATAATGGTGAAGAAACCCTGTGTCTACTGCTCCAAATGTGAGTGTGTTTTTGGATCAAAGCACACATATACACAAGCTCACATGCTGAGTTTCCCAGCTTTTTGGGGACATTCATTCATTACATCACAAGGACCTGATTTTGTCCACATAAGGGAGACAGGTCTGATGTGAGTGTGTACAGATTTTAGTCCCCACAATGTGATACATATCCACCCACACAGGACATTCAAGGACAGTCGCCATGACAACCACAGAAGCAAATTTATTAACTGTGTGAAACTTGAAGACAGGCAACAGTTTAACACTTGAATCACCCTTACCGACGTCTGCACACTACAGCATGATTGTGGAGATGAGGGCAATCAGAAATCATCTGAATGTTTAAACAAAAGTAAGTTATGTGTGAAGACTTAAGAGGATGAAAAATGGTTCCAATAAGGCCTTGAGGAAAATTTGAGTTATGATGCTGCTCTACAGTGTCATCTTGTGGACGTGAAGTATAATGAAACGTACAGTACAAATAATGTTATTATGGCGGCATCTGATGGGAAACATGTGTATTGCATTCATATTGTATTTAAGTCAGGTAATAACCTGCAAAATGACACAAATTATGCAGTGTATGGCCACTGCATGTGCATATTGAACATAATGTTTTATAGATCTACGCAATACTTGTTAATGTATTGCTATATAGGCTATAGAAAGTGTGTGCAGAAATGAGAACAACTTATTTGTAACAGAGATGTTTATTTAGACAACTGAATGCATGCCAGAAAGTACTGTTACAGCAGCGGTAACTTTTAGCTCTCTCATTTGTCAAACAGGAGAGGACTGAAACAGGACTAGGTACATATCTGCACTAATTTATTGCACTGGCACGTGTTTTTGTAATGTGCTAGGAGAGAGGAAGACCAGCAGAGGGCGCTGCTGTATCATGGAGGACCATTCAACTTTGGCTGGAGAGTTGTTATTATCACTGTTTTGGCAAAAGGACAAAAGTATTTCACACCTTGTTTTAAGGGAACTTCACCTTTCACACAAAACACTAAGAGACACTAAAAAGATGCATTTACTGTAGGTAGCATTCACATGCAGAATAACATGTCTTCTCCTCAAACTAGATTTTACATTTTCTCCACTATTACAGAGATTCACAGCTAATCTTTTATCAGGTTGGGGTTTATTTTACACTCAATGGCAACTTGACAAATGAAAGATGTAGGGAAATGAAATAAAACAAACTTGTGCTTATTATTGTGGGAGCTAGAAAATGAGTGGCTCTTGTGTCAAGCCACTTGTGCATTTCTCATTCATTATACAGTATCTACAAAAAGGATTCCAGTTTCAGTTTGTTGGTCCATCCCACAGTTCATGGCCGTTGATGCCATTGCTTTGTCTTTATACTAATGAGCCAAAAATATCAAAAATAAATGTAACCCTTTCACATAACTATGAGCAATAAATAATAGTAATCAAGTGACGTTCTTGTGCTGTATAGGTACTGTATATACACAACGATACATTTGCATTATGTATGCACACAAATAACAGGGTTTTAGCATTTAGCCATGAACCATATGGAATCTATATTCTAGAAATCCCAGAGAAAACAATGACACAATAAGTTACATGGAAACCATATAAGAGCACAATGAGATTATGATGTATGTCTTGTCTGACATTCAAAGCACTGGTTTTGAAGGGAAAGTAAATATAAAAGAATTTAAGTTACATTTGGTAGGGCGTAAAAAACCTCTAATGTCAGTAAAATACCTAGCTTATTAAACATTGATTGATGATGACATGCACAATGCGTTTCTTTCCTCATGTCGAGTATAATAAAGCATTGTCCCAACACTGTGGCTGACTTGTGAATGATGCTTCAATATAATGGCCACTGATGGCAACCCCTTGTCCATCATTAAGGGCGCAATTGTTGCTCTGTCACTTTAAATGTTTCCAGGAAAGAATCTTTCCTCTTAGACACTTCTCCAAAATAATCCATTCCATGTATTGTATCAGTTCACATGCTCAGGTAAAGGGCCCAATGTACAGGTGCACAAGTCTCTAAGACTGTCCCTTTTATCTCTTTGTCTCTTCACAGGACGTCCACTGAAGGAACACAACACTTTAGTCTGACCCAGTTAATTTTGTAGCTTATTTACAGTAGCCTAAAGGCTGCCTGACCACATTTTAGGCAGTCATGTCCCCACTCATTGCCACTTAATTCCAGTGGAATTGTCTTTACCATTGTCCTATTGTCCACTTCACAGATTATTTAAGTGAGTTCAGCAGCGTTGTAATGTAATGGAACTAAAACTGCTCTAATGGAGAGGTCACTGGATCATACATTGAATACAACACTATAGAAAGTCTAGATGTTAGATGCTTGGGGCTTGTGCTTATGTCTTTCACTATTGTGCTTTGTCCTCCTCAAACACTCCTTGGGGGTCTCTGGAGCTCATGGGTCCTCCTGTTACGTCCCTTCTTGTTCTCTTGCATTCGTCTCCATTTCGCTGCATGCTGATTGGCCACCCTAGCCCCTCCCCCAGTAGCTTGGGAGCCAGCATTTTGACCACCTTGTGGTTTCTGGTTGTTCTTAGATGCTTGGCTGCTGAGGTTTTGTTGTGGCGGGTTGAGGCTCCGCTGTGTCCCTTCAGCTGTTGATACTGCTGTTTGAAGCCATGCTCTGCTCTGTGGGGGAGATCCTTGCTGTTTTTGGGCTTTAGGTGGAAGAGATTTTTGCCTTATTAAGGGGTTTGCAGCAGCACGGTCAGGTTTGACATTAGCAGTCTTCACTTTTTTCTGCTTGCGCTCTTTCTTCCAAACTCGGTCACAAAACTCCTCCACACTGTTGAGGTCTGGGTGGTCCAAGAGAGAAAGGAAATCCCGATACCACATTCTGTGTTTGGCAGACGGGCCCACACCAGTGCCCACAACAGGGAAACCTGGTAAAATATCACCCAGCTTCTGTGTGGGGATGACTTGAAGATTGAGGCGCATTAGGGGCTGGATGAAGCCGTGCTCTACAGCCTGGCAGTGGTAGATCCCCACATCGGACTGGGTCAGAGTGCGGATCAGCAGGCCCTGGTCAGTGCGCAGGATTCTGTCATCAAATCTGATCTACAAATGAGAAAATGATAATAAAATGAAGTATTTTTCTACATATATATATATATATATATATATATATATATATATATATATATATATATATATATATATATATATATAGGGCTGGGCAAAAATAAAAAAATTTATCGCGATTAATTGCATGAGTATATATTTATTTATTTATTATTTATTTATTATTATAGTTATTTATGTGAGATTTTTGAAATGTTGAAGTTGTAAAAAGTTGTTGAGAAATTGTCTGAGAGGAGATAAATCAACAAATTCTAAAAATGAAATGTGATATGATGCACTGGGTCAGCTGTTTGAAAAACTGGAAGGGTATACAGTGCAAATATATGAAAGATGCCAGAAAAAGTTAATTCATTTGCCACCCACTCACTTGCATCAATGGAAACATGAGCAGAAATGAAGGACGCTTACATGATTAAGTCAAAGGTCAACCTAAATATCTTCACCCACAGGTTATGACCTTAAAAGAGAAGAGGCTAAGAGCTAATTACATTCATAATACAGGAGGATAAAGGTGTAGCCCATGGCAGGCTGGTTAAGTTTTGGAAGAGACTAATAATTAGAGCAAATGTCAAACAATTATCCCCAGGGGCACAAAATATAATAAAACAAAAATAAGGATTTAAGAGAAACATGCCTCTATTTTGCGGTCATCATTGAGTCGCTGCAGTTGCCAGTAAATCAGAGCTCTTTGAGATTTAGGACTGCACTCCAGAAACATACTGCTATTCTCCACTCCAAACACAGTCCTATCTTCAATAGTGCCTCCAATCCCATCCATGTCATCTGTCCAAACAGACAAAAAATGTATAAATATAATAAATACATTTACTACTGTATGTTTGTTAATGTCATTATAGTGGTTACCATGATGTTGAAGGTCTGAACACTGGGACAGAGGGTCTCCATTTCTAATGTCTTGTCGCCTGGTACGTCTAAAAAATAACAATAAACAACATTTTATGTATTTTAGAGTTTTGGTGTCAAAAATATTCAAGGAAAAAAGAAGGAAGAAACTAGGCAACAATTACAAAGGACAATGTACAAAGGCCAGCATTTATAAATGTTAAATTGAATCACTGGCGTTATGATTGTGTGCTAATACCTATAAACCACTAGGGGGCAATATTACACTAAGTCATCTTCTCTGATGCTTAGTCCACATTAGAAAAATGTTTCTTTCCATCTTCAACCATTGCTTATTCAGTATTTCACATTAGTAGTAATAAAAGAAATCAAACCTTGGCAGATTTGCAAAGCTATAAAATTGGATATGGGAACACTGCACTTTGAGTGCATTCTGACCAGGTATTACTGGCCTATTACTCATAGTTTGTGGACTTTGCTATTGTGTTTTAATGATGGGAAGACATTTTGATGTCCTGGCAAGTATTTTCCACATGGACCTGATTGTCACAGTGAAATAAAATTGTTTGACAAGCGCTATAAAAATCAAAGACTTGTGGACTTTATGTAAGCCAAAGGTGAGGTATGGAAAGGGACAAGCGGTGGGAATAAAGGAGAAAGACTAAAAAGAAACAGATGCAGTTGGGTCTATATTGCCTTTACTGTGCCATTCATATATCCCTCAAACATGTTCATTTCCTGGTGAACCGATCAGGTCTTTTTGGCTGTCTGAGCACGTGCAGTACTGAGTTTCTGGTTTTCATTCTGGATAAGAAGAAAATATATGTGGTGGATAAAAAGAGAGGAGTTGGTCTTGGCCTTAACCATGGGGTGTGCCAACTGCAGTCTTTCCCTGTCAGAGTCAAGTATACCATTGGCCTGTAGTGTGTATTGTGGAGTGGAAGTGTGTGAGGGCTGTATGGTCAGTAAGTCCCTCCAGATATAGTAGAGGGTAATTTGAGGGTGAGCTTGTTCATACCTCCTTGCTGTGGGGTGAAGTGGTCAGACAGCTCCTGTTGGCTGTAATTTTCTGTGTGTCTCAGTGTGTGTCTTTTGTGTGTGGTGTGCTGGCTGTGGAGAAGCATTCAGAGGAACAGCTTTTTGGCAGGAGCTTGAAGCAGGTTTCTGAAGTTGACGCACATTCTCAGAGTACAGTATGTCTTTGAGCACCACTAATTACTGTATTTCATGCTGGTGTAAGACTGAAGCTCCAAATGTCTTCCATCTATGCAGTGTGTGCCTGGCATCTGTGTACTTGTTTGGATTCACAGACTGTTTGAAACTGAGGTCAGAGAATCAAGGTTGTGCACAGTGATGCCCTTGAGCAAAACATTTATAACAGAGCATTAAAGCCAAGAGGAGCCGAATCCAGGTGCACTGATAACTCCCAGGTGTGAGCATATGTGACGTTATAAATACATGGGAGCATGTTGTTGAAAAGAACCATACAACCTTGGCAATTCCCCTGAGGATAAATAAAGGTTAGAGCAGAGCTTTTGTTTGGTAAGTCCTCATACCTTTTGGCAGTGGGGAAGTATCTGGAGCACTCTGTGCCGTCCCAGGCACAGTACGGGTCCCTGGCTAGACAGCACTCTGCACAGGCTTTCCCATACACCTCACACCGGTGCAGAGACATCTGCGATACTCCCAGTGCAGAGCCAAGGTACAGCTGTTGCTGTGGGAGCCACAGAAAATAATAAAGTCATAAATAGTCACTGCTGAATGAATATTTGTGGAGGGAATGTGGTTTTACATTTTAAGATTTTGATGTGTGTTTAAGAGCTCATCTAATCATATATATCTCATTGTGGTGACATCTGTCTCCAGCTATTGGAATTACAATGTGTAAAACATGCTCTTACCTGCTTTGTTGACAGCTCCATTGCAGTGATAGGAGTGGGATCCTGTACAAAACAAAAACAGATGAGGCCCGTGAGCATTTTATGGGTAGATTTTTTACATACTTTTCAAGGGATGTCATCTTAAATGAGTCACCAGACCTACCCTAAAAACAGTCATCTCCTCCAGCACAACCTCTTCTAGGTCATGCCAACTTTCCCTGGGGATGGTCACCACTTTCAGCACAGTGCCCCTGTCTATAAGAAATATCATAAATAAATAACACACTCTCTTAAAACTGTATGAGTGTGTATGTTCACTAACCCACTGCAGGCTTACACACCTGTGCCAATGAACATGACATCATACTGCCCATCCTCAGCCTCCACTCTGTCCACCACCAGCTGAGAGAACTGGTAGTCCACATCTGTCCGCACCATTATGGGACGTCCTCCTATGGGCTGAACGGGGTTGTACATGGCTGGGTGACCACGGGCAAAGGTAATGACATCATCTGGCAGATCTTTGGTGGAGTCAAAACCCCCAAAGGTCTTACTGGGACACTAGCATAAAAAAAAAAAATGTTACTTTCACTATATTTCATATTCCTTTGAGACACACAACATGCAAGATACCAGTGTTGAGAAGTGTATGCTTACAGTGCCAGGTCGAGGGTAAGGTACTCTTCCTTGAAATGGTACCCATTGGTAGTTTGGGCCATCTCGGTGAGCATAGGGACCAAGAAACACCCTCCTGATGTCAGCCATGTTGTACATACACACTGCTGAGCCTTTAAAGATGTTACTGTGGAGATAGAGAAAAGACAAGGCTTCTTTACAGCAATAACCTATAATTAGCTTTCAAACTAAAATAAAATGAACTCAAACACATTTTAAAATGCTCTTGAGAACCCGGTGTACCACTATGAGACCTATCCACAATTTGAGAAGTACTGCGTTAGATGAAAAAGCTTTCAACAACAAAAGAGTTTGGAGACCATTTGGACTGCTGAAATCTAGGCTGATGACTCCGATAAACAAAGGGGATTTGTGAATAATCGGTCACACAAGACAGGGATTAGGAACTTGTGAAATCCTGAAGAAAGACAACAAAATGACCCTTCGGCACACAAAGACGCGAAGAGGAGAGGGCTGTGATTACCTAAGTATGGACTGACAGATGGGAACTTCTCTGTGATTGCTCCCAGCCTCCTGAGAACAGACAGGAATGTGGGCACACCACCAACCAAACAGGACCTGCGCTAGACTGTATTCAAAACACTCTCCAATATTTAACTAGCACTTTGTTTGAGCCAGATGGGTGGATTTCATTTTTAATAGCAGAAAAAAGCAGAATGAGGTAAGATCAATCCATTGTGAATAAAAATATCAGTCTATAGGCCAATCTTTTATTTTAGTCTGCCCCAGGTCATCCATGACAGAATACAGTGATACAAAGAGAACGATCTTGGAAGAAAATCTAATTGCAATTTTTCAGACATTCACTATTGTGAAAGTAGTTACATTTGTAATGTGGTGTGTTTACAATATTTCAATAAAGAGATATTTTGTTCTTTACAGAGGACATTCTATACACTAAATAGTTTCAGCCAATACAATTTTATAATTGTGCCAACTTCAGTTATGATTTTGATTCATTTGCAATATTGTGCAGTTCTATACAGAAACCATTTCTTGAGAATTCTGTTGGTACAATGCAACACAAGTGGTACATAATAATAACTTGGTAGTATTTCTACGGAGTAAAAAAGCTTTCAGAAATATTTGTGTGCATAGGATAGATATACATGCATATTTGGCTGTATTTGAGCATAAAATAAATATTCGTAAACTCTCGAATGAGTCCAGTCGTACATAAAATGTATTGTGTGCATTTTATCCATCAGAATACAAATTGAAAAGTTACGACATCAAGAATTACAATCACAAAATGAACATTTACAATTACACTTTCTTCAGTATGAATACGAATTCAGGACTAAACCAGGACTAAACTAGAACTGAAAGCTTTCATACTCCATATACTGTATTTCACAGTAGATTTACTTAAGTACTTGTGGTAACAAATGTGTTTTTGGAACTTGTGGTGATTGAATCAAGTAAAAAGCTTGGCTCCTTTTGTGTTTATATGAGTAACAAAAAGGCTGTTTTCAGAATCATCCTCCATCAGCATTTATTAACCTCTTACTGAGCATTTTCTTTTAAATTCACACTGAATAATTATGCTGCTTAAAGTCTGATGTCAGATTTCATCTTGACTTCACCAATTAACTTTGCTAGTGAAACACACATGGTAGTTGGATTAATTTGCACATAGGAAGCTATGGGTCCGGTGTAATTTGCAAAGTGCTTTGTCTTACTAACTGCGATGGGAAGTGGTATTTGACTAATTAGGGATGTGGCTGGCATATATACAATAAAAAGGGCTCACTAAAGCATGGAAGATGAATGGATTAGCATTTGAAAATGTTAATTACTTACAAAATTCAATTAACTACGGGACTGCTGATGTGTGTGGTTAAGGGAAAGGGTGTGCATTTATATGTGTGAATAATAAAGTCAATGGGAAAAATAACTAGACTTTATGCACAGTACACAATTCCACAATCAAACATTGATCTGTGAGAGGAACCATCCCCGAGCATCATTAGGCAAGGATATTAAAAGCTAGTCCCTCAAATCTCTTCTCTATTCATCTCAGAAAATCTGCTACTTAGAAAACCAATTAAACCACTCTTTTCCTCAATGCCTCATAATTGAATTTTACAGCCAGTGTGTATGAGACAAGCACTGCACCAGACACTTAATACCGTATATCCCTAAAAGCAGACCATTTGAATATATAGTGTAGAATATTAAAATCATGATCATTATTACTTATTACGAAGCTATATTATATTATTTTTAGAGGTTAATTGTTATGTTTGATATTATGATTTTGTATAATTATTACTGTACAATTAAGTGAACTCTTAATGGTGAAGAATTAAAGGGCCTGTACACAAATTAAATATTTATATATCAGAGCAAAATGTTTTTTGTCCCAGTACAGATTGTATAAGCAGTTCTTGAAATCAAAATAAGTCCACTGTATGAACTTGCATCAAATTTTAAAGCATTTCTTGTCAATCAATCTGGAAGTGCTAGCAGTTGTTAGCCAAATTCCACTCTGGCCTCTGAAAGTTGTGAAAAAATGTTTATAAAGTGCCTTTAACAATTATCTTGGTAAACGAACTGAATGAGTGCATTTAATAAACTAGCCATCATGCTAAACAGTAATGTAAATCCTCCGGCCCATTGGTGACCTTTCCTGATAACAGATAACTGTATTTTTAACGCCTCTCTAAAACTTTTGCCCAGAAATGCTTTCCCCTATGTTCTCTCCTCAGTGCATGCTTGTATAAAGCCGCCACACCCAGCCTGTAGCAAAGCCAGCTCAGCCCCGGGGCAGTGGCCTGGGGAAAGACATGCATTCCTGTTGAGTGAATATCGTGTTTCTCTAGCTCTAATCTGATTTCCCTACAAGCCTCTGCTGCCAAGCTTTTCAATGGGGAATGGGACAGGTAGCAAGGAGCAGGGAATTGGCTAAAAGCAATCTCTTATACATGAAAAAAGTGGAAACTCAGGGTATTGCTGAGAAAGGGAAGCAGCCATAAGACACCTGTAAGTGGATTATAGAGAAGGGATTGCTGTCTGGAAATGCGCTTGGTGGCTCACATCCTGCCATGTCATTTCAAAATGGTTTAGATGTTTCAGATAAAGGGATGGGACGAAGAAGAAATCTGAGGCATGTGTTTTTTAGATACAGAGGAAATAACCTGTCCAAAATGACCACTTGTAGAATATACAGTATATGCTGATCTCCAAGCAACAAATCAACAAAACAAATATGATACTACAGCATCTGTCAAAATGAGTACATGACAAGCTCTGAGAATTTGCACCAGTGCATTTGGAATTTGTCATCAGAAAGATTAGTTTTGGTTTCTACCTGGAAGTGGTGAACACAGCATAGATGAGTGGGTTCTTGGGGTCCTTGGCGCTCATAAGATATACATCCTCTAAAATAACAAAACAAGAATGGAAATGAGAGGATTTTCCTAAACATAAAATGCATAGATGAAAGAAAAAATACTTACGTAGCTCGTCAAAATGTGTGTCTATGCCGTTGACCCCAGGTACGGAGCACATCAGGCGAGCCTTGAGGAATGTGGTCCATTTGTTGACAAGACTTCTGTGGCCACCCATGTCATTCTGCAACAAGAAATAATGTGAATACGTGGAGATCCTGAATCTCTCTTATGCTTATTATGTAAGTTACTCAAGAAACAAATGACGACTTAATTTAGATGACATATTTGAATTCTGGACTTGCTCCCCAAAATGTAAAATGTTTTCTTTCACAAACAGTAATAATTTGTGTTACCTTACACAGTTGTCCTATCCTTGCAATGGTTGCCTTGCCGGTGTGCTCTCCATCCATGGCATTCTCTTTGAAAAACAGGAAGATTTTGTCGTCTTCTGGGTTGTCGCTCTCAGGAATTAGGTGAACGCTAATAAATCTAGGATCTGTAACGAAAAATAAATTTATATCAAATTTCTGCCCTGGCTTGCACATTGAAAAAAAAAACCTATCTAACCTACCTTACCTTTGTGTCCCTATGACAATCCTCTTACCCCTATTTGACACCTCCAGATTCAATCCCCCATGATATTCTCCAGTCACGGCTCAGTAATAACCGCCATTTACTTTACACCCTGTTGTTACAGTATCTGACTTTGCCCCCGACCAGCCACTCCAAATCCAAATCCCACATAACCCCTGTCCCCAGACCACATCCTCTCTAACACACATGGCTCTGATTGTCCCAGGACACACTTGAATAAATTTTAAGGAAAAGAAAGCAAAATACAGGGAGCCCTGATGGTGGATTTATCTCATATAAGACATATGGGCAGAAGATGAGGACTGTTGTATTTAGTGTTGTTGGTATGATTAGAAATTAAACGTGCTTATTTTTATTTTATGCTACTACTCAACAAAAATCTGACCTAAAACCCAGGTCAGTCAGTCAGTCAGGATTCTGTGGCTAAATTACTATTACTATTACCACTGTAACACACTGACAACAACTACAATTTTTCTAATGATTACATTCATAGAATATTCATGTGTATCAATAATACTGCTACCACTATTACTATCTCTACAAAGACTAAATTATTGCAACATACTTTTGAACCCTCAAAGCAAATAAGCAAAAGTAAGCTTTATAAAATGCACTGAAAATGTAAACAAGCTTCTAAATATACTTATATCTCCGCTTACACATAAAAAACTACACGAGCTAGAGCCTGAGACAGCCAGAAGATATATAGGTAATGCCATGAAACCCATTACAACATCCACACACTCATAATAACAGTTTCTTCCATATTAACACACATAACACTTGAACACATAATAGTTTTAGTAATGTGTAACTACTGCAAGTTTAATCTAGTTAATCTGCCCCTCTGCCAGTAAGTAGAAACCACATGAGCTAGTTAAAGAGATACAAGCAGTGCCATGTTACTGCTGGAGCCCATTAGGATATAAAGTGACTGTGAAAGAGGCGAGTGTGGCCAAAGTGGACAGCAGATTTATGCGTGTTGTGTGAGTGTGAGAGCTCTGGTATGAATAATGCGTACCCCACACACACTGTAGTCCTCTATTGTGAATACGTCCTTACTACACCATGATGAAGTGTACTGCGCGAGCACTAGCATAAAAACAACATGCTGTCAGCACCCGCAGAGGTCATGCTATTCATTATATGTGTAACAGCTAACACAAACAACATTATTCAGCCGTGGTTTGGTCCGACCTCCAGCTTAAGGCAAGACGCTGCAGCTGAAATATTTAGTTTTAGGCCAGTTTAAGCCTTTTTGTTAACAATCATGAGATACAATGCATTTCAACTCCAAACACATGGTAAAATGCTAAAGGTGCACTGTGTAACTTATTTTATTTAACCTGGCTTGGAAGCATCACCTGCTTGTCTCCATGGAGATAGATATTTAATGCCATTCAGTGGAACATTCCAGGCAAAGTCATCTCCACGGAGACATGCAGGTTGCGAACTCTCCACCAGAAATCGTGGCTTACTAACAAGAAAAAGACTCTTAAGAGCTGAGGAAATCTGCACACAATGTCCCCAAACCCAGGAAGACTAGCCCCTAATCCTTCCTTTCAGAACCCTTTACTGTGACCCCACTTTCCTCCCTTGTGTAATGAATACCATAACCTTTCTGATAATGTCAATAGAATATCTCCACTCCGGTAATCCGCAATTACAATCCCCTCTTTTGTGGTGAATTCTGCTTTGTGTGAATGGATACAACCCCCCAATTGTTTAAACCAGGTGAAAGATCGATGGAGGATTAACATCATAACAATAGTTTCATCTTCAAACTAGCTCTTTATGGGGATTTAACAGTAATCAGCAGTGCTTAAATTTGTGTATGTTTTTGATGAGAATGCATGGTGGAAAGGGGTGGTCTAGGAATCCAACCCTGCTATAGGAAAATGCCGCTGAGAGTGGATTAGCCATGTGTGAATGTGGGGGAAAGGACAATTTGAGGCAAAAGTCCACTGACCCTTTGTAGCTTTAAGTTCAGGGCAGTGCTGACAGTTAGCGATGAAGAGGAAGAGGAGTCGATAGCTGGCTTAATCTAACCAGCACAGACAAATCCATAGGCCTTTGTCAATGGGCTGTGATATCTGATGTCTGTTCATGAATGGAAATGATTGCCTGAGAGAGGATTTGAAACTCGAGTCTGGTCAATGCATCAAAGTGGAAATTTCCCCAACAAAAATGAGGTTCGACACTGAGTCGTCAGGCTCATATGTTTTTCCAGTAATTGAGATTAGTTGTGTATGTTTTTTGGAGATAAAAAGTTGTTTTCTATTATTTTTATGCCCCGTGTATTTTTATAAGGCAGCAAATCATTCATAACAAAGGATGTAGGTTTGCAGTTAAAAGTTTGTTTGGATAGAGCTTAATTAAATGTGACCTTGGTTACCATTAGTGAGCCGTTTTGTCTTCTTTGACCACATAATTTCCCCATTAAAGTATAATAATAATTTTCTCCAAAACAGCACGAAGAAATAACTTACCATTCAGCCATCTTGAATCGTGCTGCTCGGTTCTGATTGGATGGTGGTCTCCCAGAGTACGGAAAATGGCAAAGTCCCTTCCCATAAAATCTGCAGATGTGCCAGAGTACAGCTCACCATCTGCCAAACAGAGAAGTTAGAAACCATTTGTTATTGCTCTAACCGCATGTTTCCTGGAACTAATCAGGCAGATCAAACTCACCGATCAGCAGAGAGGCGGACAGCATCTTGGGGTCGTACGGGCTTTTCCCGCGGCCATTCTCAAAGTGCTGGGTCATTCGAAAGATGTTGTCCTGAAGCAGAAAGGGTCAAAGTTCTAAGAGTGGTCATTTTGAACACCATTTATTCAGATAGTAGCCATTTCAAATATATCTATAAAATGATATGGATTAAAATAAACCAAATTCACTTCCAAACTAAATATTCTTTTTTTTTTTTCCTTTGGAGAAATAACCCAGACATCATTTGTGCAACTTTCTCTTCCGTGAGCTCATAAAGTAGAGTGACGTGTGTTATAAAATAGAACAGATACAGCATTTTTTTCTGTGCTTTTCCCCCATACGGTCTTAAAACTTCAATAATAAAAACCAATTAGACTCAATTTGGACAGCTTTGTTTTAATAAAATCATATATAAAACAGCATTGAACACATTTGTTGACTTTTGAACAGAAAAGCTGCATGGTGCTGTCTCTCTCCCCTCTCTTCACTGTCACACTGCAGAGCCCACGCTGGTTCATTGATTAACCTGCAGACCTTTTATCAACATGACTGATTAAACTTGTGAACACAAAGAGAAGACATCGATGCCAAGGCAGATCAATGAGCAGAAAGAACAGATGCATGAGGGTGTATTGTTGGAGAAAATACAATAATTGAAAATGTCTGTATAATATTGTGAAACAACACTGCACGACCTAAACGTATTCTAATGCTTATACAAACATAAAATAGTGTCTATCTACAAAAACCTAAAAATTTGCAAAATATGTTATATGTTATAGTTTAGATAATTTAAAATTAATAGTACAGAAATATTTTTTTTCCATCTGACTATTGAAATTTATATGTTTTATTTATTTTAGTTTTGTTTATAGCATATACATGGCAGCAAATGTTACAGAATCCCTCAAGTCCTTCTGAAACTGAACAGTGATCTGGATTTAAAAGAAAAATAAACATTATTTCTATGACCCATTAATAACCTTCAGAATTTATTTTTAAAACAAATATGAAAACTTAAAATATTTTCTTTACAAGCACACTGAATAAACTACATTTTACACAAAGACTTGAGCAGAGTGTGTAGTGTAGATAAATGATTAAACCAGGTAAAGAATAACACATGGAGCCAGTGTGAACCGTGTCTCACCTCTGCCCTTTTGCCCATCTCCAGAAAAGAACAAATGGGATGAAAGGCCCCTGTGCCGCAGATGTACAAGTGCGTTTGGTTGTACGGTTGTAATACTCGGATAAAGTTGGAACACTCTTTCTGGAAAATAAAAGACAAAATTTTAGTACAATTTTATAAGTGTGAACTGCAGCTGCTAAACACATTTAAATCCACGTGGAATCCCTCCCTTTATTTATCTAGTAATACACACTGTTGAATTTATTACACTGGCATGCAAACCATCCAGTTATTTTTCAAACATCTTTGCAAATGTTATTATGTATATAATTCTCCAAAGTGCACTTCTTGCCCTCACAGTGTAATATTTAAATCAAATTAAATGCTTTGAGAAAATTACGTAGACACTTTTAATATGTGAGTAGCTCAAGATAAATAAATAATCAAAAGCACAAAATAATACACATTCATATTTTTGCAGGTATTACACTTAAGCTGGGACTTTCCACTTGCCATAGGTTCACAATGGAGCCTCTTTTAAAGGAAACCCAACCTGTATGTGAAACCTATATACCTTACATCTTTAATGATCCACATGTTAGAATTTACTGAAGCTATTTGAGTTGGCGCGGCGGCACATGTTGCTATAGTCCCAGTGGTGTGAGACTGTTTATTAAAGTGCTAATCAACAGGATTGGTTAATGTGGGCGGCTTATTAGCAACTCAGAGGAACTGATTTGGGCACATGTGTTTAAGAGATTAGACTGGGGTTTGGCTAATTATAAATACATCCTTGATATCCATCTAACAAATAAGTGCACACTAGCTTGGGGATTTGGGACTGGAGACGGCGGCTGAATTATCCTCTTCTTTGTACCACATGTATCTCCTTGGGTTACAAAAACTTCCCACATTTTGTTTTGACGACACAATTACGCTCCTCATGTGACATATACAGTAAGTGGATAAAAGTCTTGATATCTTCCAGAGCTAAAAGAAAATTAACTTTCAGATTTTTGCATTTTTTTCGCCAAAGCTTGATGTGTCTGTTTCTTTTCATGCTTAACATCAAATGTATTTTTACTCTGTAATTATTTTGAGCTGAACTAGCAGGGGATTATCAAAGTATTCACACCTTTAAATGTGTGGGATATATTTACCCACTGCCCCAACAAAGTGATGCCTATTCAAGCCACAACCCTGTAGCTGGGTAGGTAGTAGAAGATTAAATGAATTGCACTTCATCTTGTGGCTGACCCCAAGTTCAGACTAATGATTTTACCCTGTGTGTTTCTAATGTCCAACAGCAGCTCAAGTCCTCCCTGAGTCACTCTCACGTCTATTATAGACATTTCATCAACTTCTGTTAAAGGTTTGACCTGGCTGTCTTCAGGTCAACAGTTTAAGTATGTGGTAGGTAATAATGTGTAGTTTATTTTACTTAAATGTGCAGCTTTTTATGTATAATGAGTACTTTTTCTGAAAATGTAAACTTTTAAATAATAATTATTTAGGACATATATGTACAATTAATCAGTGTTGTATACAAATAAATGATGGTACAATCAACCATCTTCCAACTACTATGTTCTGGCTATATTGTGTAATATACAATTATGTGTAATAAACAAAAATACTGGAAATATATGTATGTATGTGTAAGTAAAGTACATATTTATAAAAATAAGGAATAAATTATTTAAATAAATAAATTATTAAAAAATCTAGCAGGTTAAATCCTCCAGTGACACTGGACTCTTGGGAATCCATTTTTATATGCTAAGCCACTATCTGCAACATCGCAGGCCATGTTACGCACTTGTGTTGCCAATTGAGTGATACAGCCATCAGGCATTTTTGGAGAGAGGCAGCTGTTACATTTGTTCTGTGGTGGACTGTAAATTGTGGTTTGGGAGAAATGCAGCACTTTGAGAGCACTCTCCAAATGCTCTGGTAATGTCCTAATCAAGGCACTCCGACTCGGCTGCTCTCACTGCCTCATTTTCAAGAGTAAACATTTTCACACATCACGCAAATACCTCATCACTGGGTTTTGTGAGATTTGGCACCCGCTTTGCACTGAATGGCTTGTGTGGCTGTGACTTAGATGTGAATGTACAACCCAAAATGCTGGGTTAGTGGAATCCTTGGGATATTTGGAAGTATGTAATTCAGGATAATCCTAAAAAACCCTTTGCCCACCACATTCGGCACTCAACCAGCCACGAAATTAAAATCAGATACGAACCAAATGGTAACAATGCGATAACACTTATAATAGTTCTGCGTACACAAACAAAGCCTAATGACATATTATAGGTACAGTACAGAATAACACATGTGTTCGAACAGTGTGGAGAGATAAGGGGAAATTCAAACAATTCCCTCACATAGTAAATATGCACAGACTGGGCCGTGGGCACACTGTAAAAAAAAACACTCTACAAGGGAAATAAAACCAGTGTCAAATAATGTATGTAACTGACCACAAAAATATATTCTTCATAACAGTGTAGTGTAATTGTCATGTGTAATGTCAAACTGTTATGATATGTTATGTTTAAATGTAGTTATTGTCAGGACAGGCTTACCCCTAAATCTTTTCCTGCCCACTTGCACTCGTCCCGTTTTGAGGGGGTGGCCGGCCACGCAATCTGTGCAAAGAAGACAGAGACAAAATCACACCAAGCAGGAGGTGAAGAGAGGCTATTTAAATCAATGGACAATTGCATCTATTACAGTCTATCCTGCTCTTACTGTATTCAGTGTTTGTATTATGGAATTCTCTGTTCTCAAATGTTCAAAATCTCAATCAAAAAGTAAATCTCCTTTTTACAGTTACTTGCTTGAGCATATGGTTGCACTTTGTTCTATGAGGGACAGGATTGGTTGTCAAATAAATAATGGCTTAGTGTTGTCCTAAAGGCAGATCCATCTGTAGCCCCCGGTGTCAGAGCATAAACACACATGGAGCATGACGGTGCTGGTGAGGAAATGATTATATCCTCTATATCCAGAGAGGAGTCGCCTTTGGCCACACATGTGGACTGGCTCAGGCGCTCTATGAATATACATGTTCACACAGGGGTTTTGAAAGGGACCGTAGTGCATTGAGAATTGATTCATTGTCTGTATTGGTTAACTGCATTTGTTTAAGAATGATACGCCCAGTAATTACTTTGCATAATCAGTACTTTCTGAACCTCAGAGAGAGAAATAAAACAGACACACAGTCCACAGGGGAATATCTTCAGAGACAGTGACAGGGCATTCATGAGTCCTGGAGAACTGCTGCCTCTGTGTACAGCCTGTAGGCTGAGTGTGTATCTGTCTGTGAGAGCCCCAATCAGATAAAAGAGCATCTAACCTAGTCCAGGTGCTGTAATGGAATTATGGACAGCCCTGTCTGGACCAGACAGAGAGAGAAGGATGAACAGAGCAGGGGAAGAAAGAGTTATGGTCCCCAGAGGCAGCAGACAGGAGAGGTGAAGTGATGAGAAAGTACAGAAGAGTGTAGGGAAATCCTTACCATTCGGTGGTCTCTGTTAATGTTCACAAGGTCAAAAGAGAAGATGTGGTCCTCTGCACCCACCAATAACCTCCCTCGCTCCTCATCCAGTAGAAATGCATCATAGCTCGAACTGTTGGCTAGGCCATTGAAGGTTACAAGATTACTAGACTCCAACATCTCTGCAAAGCAAAATAAAGAAAGTAAAATTAATCATTTTTATTTCATTAATAACACCTTCATTTTAAGATACTTGCATATACATTTCTTGTGTTGGAGTTAGTCTGTGCCATTGTTTGTGACATGCCTCACACTTGACAGTCAGGTATTGCGTGAGACATTCAGAGTGAAAACAGCATGTCCCAATCAGAGACACAGTTCAGATTGTTGAGCCGTGTGATTGGTTAAATTATTCATCTGGTGTTAGGGCCATGCAGACAGCGTGTGTGAGTTCAAGTGGGTGTATGTGGCATTTAGCTGTAAAGGACTTATTATGTAAATTAACTTTTAGAAGAGGGTGACTGCACATGTATCTCACCACACTGTTCCAGTCAGGCGCACAGTGAGTTCAGGAGACATGGACATATTATAATTAAGTTAATGTTTAGTTACCCAATGGATTCAATCAGTACAATATTTATTATGTAAGTATGTAATGAACAAACTTGAAAGGTAACTATTTGTATTCATTTCACAATGTATGCTCATCCATGTAGACCCTGGCAAAATTATATTAAATTAACAGTTTAGGTAATTCAGTGCTACCCTAAACCAGATTTACATAAATATTTTGCACGATGAAACAAACAACAGTGATGAGGTGTATAGTCGGTCATCAATTTAATTCACAAATTTAATTAACCCAAAACCCATCTGGTTCATTGAAGAAAAAACATGTGCTTTTTATTATCACCACAGGTACGAGGCTTTAATGCTTCACTTTCACTTTCACACAACATCGTTCATCATCATCAGTGTCACCAACATAGACCCTCACGAAACCTGGAGACACATCCCACCCCCTGACAACATGTAACTACACTGTACATACACAGGCATTCTATTGGTCTGCCCTCCCAGTGGAGCTCTGATTGACGGGCTGCTATAGGAGCCATCTGTGCCCACTCACAGCGTGTGTGTAAGATCTTGGACATCTGTGTCTACATAAAAGAAGGGATTGAGAGAAGGAAGTAGTGTACGGAAAGAAAGAGAAAGGGAGGGAGAGAGGGGATAGAGGGGAGTGGTTGTCACCTAATAAAGACAGTCACAGCTCATCTGCGTCAGGCCCGTTTCAGGATATGTATTTTGGAAAAAGGAGATGGTGGGTGTGGGCCCACTGGAGGTCTTTGGAGGAGCTCAGGGTTTGGGTGCATTGTAGCGCAGATGGGCCGAGCCTGCATGCATGGGTGTGAGAGAGTGAAGGTATTTCTGCTCCTGCTGGTCAGCCCAACACCCTGGCACCAATACAAAGGATATATGCTGCTTAAGGATGGATTAAAGGACAAAAATAGAACTGCTTCACATAAACGCCAATAATACAAACAACATGCACAATTATTTGGTTACTGTAGTTATCAGCGGTATTGATGGTGAAATACTACTTTTCCTATGGCCGAGTACCCATAGACAGTGGGTTGGTAATTACAGCAATGCTCTTTTGTGAAACATATATAAGATTAGACAGTAATAAATATGGCTACTATTTCTCTTTTAATAAATAATTTCAATTTCAATTTATATATGAATTCTTAGTGCGGCTGCTCAACACAAAATGTACAATTGAACTGTTATTCACTAAAATAACCTAAAGACTATATACATTTTTTTTCTTTTATTTAAAATATTTGGAAAAGTATCTTGTCACTCATTTATTGCAGGGTTCACACTATAAATAATTCTGAAGAAGAACTTTAAATACAATAGTACCATACAATCTCGAGCACTACAATTTAACTGGAACATTATTAAAGAACATAAGAGAAGAAACCTGAGGACTAAAGGATAAAAAATCCAGACCAATAAAATCATACACTTGCCCTCTCTGATTTATGAAGCTATCTTTTCCCTCTCTTACTTGCTCCTTTGGCACTGTGCATGTAACTGTATCATTTAATGGTGAGATCTGAAGTCTAAAGCAGGGAACACTGGAGCCTCAGAGATCGGTCACGAAAGGTTCCCTCTGTTTGGGCCAAACGAACAAAAACACATCCATTTTTCAACACGCGCTGATCTCCGACATTGAGTTCACCAGTACAAATACACACACAACAGCTTTATCTTAGCATGAATCAAGCTCAATTCGGAGGTTCAGAGGAACTGGGGCATGAGTACCTAAGGACCTCCAAGCTAAACACAGGATACAAACTAGAGCGATGAATATCCGTGGTGGACTGAGTTAGCATGCATGCAAAGACAAAAACAGCAGCCACACCCCTACAGTGACATACATATATTAATATTGACCTATATGTTTACAACACATCCATTATACCACGACATGCCCACAAAAAACAACAGTTGTAATCCAATCAGTGGTTTTGCTTAGACAGCACCATCCGGAGAACATTGCCCCACTCAGCAACTTCTACCCTGAACACACAAAAACACACACATACACACAGTTGAGCACATGTTTACATGGCTTTTGAGGACATTACATTGACTTAAATTCATTTCCTGGAGACTAATCCTAACCTTAACCATAATTGCTTCCTGTGAATTAATGGTTGCTTAATCTGCTGGTCTTTTATTGACCAATGACTCATTGATTTTGCGACTTTCTGTGGGTTAAAACAACAATGCTCAAAGGCCTGCGTGGTGAGTGCTGTTGTGATTTTTGGGCTGTACAAAAATACTTGAATTATTACTTGCCCAATCGTAATTTAAAACCTTACCATTTATACTCAATTTTAAACTCCACTTTAAACCAAGTTGTTGATCTAATAATACAGGATTTACATCATGTGGACCTGAATTTTGTGATTTGCCCCTCACAATTTACACATAAAATATAAATAAAGATATTATAGCCAATTATTTTCCCACCTTCTCCTGTTATGCTTGGAGCCTGCAGTTTTTTTCACTCACTATTGTACTTCAGCAGTGCATACATTCAGGTGGGCTAAACAAACACCATTAAATATGGCTGACAGAAATACACACAAACGCAAATGTGTACATGCACCTGTGTCTGTATGTCCAACCTCTTTGTTCAGTTCAGTCATTCAATAGCATAGTACAGCAATGCACTTCAGCGCTACAGTATAACAGCTATTACACAGTGTACTAGAAACAGCTTTTCACAATTTACAGAAGAATACTCCAAAAATTATCTCATTGTTGAATTTAGACTCAAGAATCAGTCAGTAGTAGGAAGCTGACATACTCCAAGAAATTGTATATTTGTTCAAGCTCACCATTGATTGATTGATTTATTTATTTAGACTGAAGATACACAAATATCACACAAATCACTGCCCACTAGATTGAGGAGGGATGAAAAAGTGAGTAAACTGACAGCCAAGTTTTAGTTTCAAGAATTGTGCATGAAAGAGTAAAACTAATCTATAAATGCTAAACTTCATAATTCATTTGTCATATGTTTATTATACAGCGTAATGGTTTGCAGTTACTCGAAATTTTACTCATGATTTGTTCCATTGTGTATTATGTCCAACAAAAGAGCATATGCAATAATCCCATGTGACCATTTGAAACTGCACTTAATCCATTCACATAAATGATAATGCGTCTCTCTATCAAACTTCATTATGCAAAACAACCTGGCTCTTCTCTTTTAAAAGCTGCTGAATTCAAACAGAAGAATCACATTTAAATTTCAAGTGCATTTGTCTGTGAAGCACTCTCCAGCCCCCTCCTCCAGCAGACAGCCAGTTAGACGCCCCCACATCAGCTATAGCAGTGCAGTGATGATAAAGGGAAGAAGACAGGGCATTAAATGATGTTTATCTGACTATGTACGTTCAGTGGGAAACGTCGGTTTGAGTGACACCAAACATAAAAGGCATGTCTTAGAGACAGGAAAACACTGAGCTGTGTTTGATCCACTTTGTAAAATGTCTGTGCTTCTAGATGCATTTGTAGAATGTAGGATTTATCTGCAAGTAACAAAACAATAGAAAGTACAATAGCAAATACTGACCAATGACCACCATTTGATTTTCTAACTTTCTGTTGGCTAGATAACTTTGTTAAGATCTGCTGAGATTTTGGGGTATACAAAAATAAATAGAATAGAATTGAAATACGTTAAGTACGGAATTTTGTAAATAAGACTAAATACACATACATGTTATTAATTTGACTGACTATACAATTGAATGTAACAGAAATAAATATAGTATAAATATAACAATATTAATAGCAATCTTCATAAAGAATGCCATGGCAGATAATATACTGAACAAGATAAAGAGAAACAAGATTTACAAAAAAAGACTGGCATAAGAATAAATATAAACAAATGTCAATCAAAACTAGCATAGACAATAGTTCCATTAAAAGCTATTCAGATTTGTAATACCATTCATAATTAAGCTTGAAAACAGAAAACACAAGCTAAAATCAACCCACACACAGAAACTCCATTAACAGTTTTGAAAGAAGCAGCCTTAAATGCGTGGGTCTGGAGAATTACTTGTGTTTATCTTTCAAACACGAAGTAAGTCATAGAGTACAGTAATATCTGCAGTGGTTTGGTTTGGCATGTTGCTCCCCCAGACTTCACTAACTCTCCATCCAGTTCACTCTTTATTCTCTGTGTGTGGTGTAGCTCACATTTAGCTGCTCTTACGGGGGCCTTTGCCACAAAACACAGGTGTCTGTAAAGAGACGAGACACAGCCAATGGAAATTTGCGGAGGGCTTTACTTAACAAAGTGTTCAAATATTATCCTAAGCTTCAGGGATATCCACACATACCTCAAAAGTTCACCTCCGCACCCTATTTGCCCCCGCTCTTTTCTTTCTCTCTAAGCACAGTAGCAGGTGTGGGCCGGTTTCCACGACGACAGTCCCCATAAAACAACCCAAGTCAATGGATTTCTCATTCAGGTGAAGCTGAGTGACAGTTCTGGGCAATTGGGCTGTCCGGACATGTGAGTATGTTGGAAAATCCTTATAAAAGTGTTGTGGGTGGAGGATGAGTGATGATTAATTACTTTTTAGGCAGTAGATACTTACTTTAAGTTTCTACATTTGTTGTAGGCCTATTTTTACAGATACATTTACACATATCTTAACATGTTTCAAATGCCTTCTGCATCCTTCATCAGAAGGGTCACGTGATTATTTGGAAATAATATTGAAAGACTTAAATGAACCTCTTTGAAATTATAAAAACAGAGTGATTGAGTTGAAGATATATAGGATGTAACAGAAGATGCAGTAAAAACATCTTTTATATTAGTGGTGATTGTAGAGGTCATACTGTGACTACTTTTGATGTAATTCAACATTGATTTGTAATATTGAAAAAGAATTTGAAATAGCAGAAATGTAAAAAAAAAAAAAAATCATAAATGTTATTGAGTTATTAATTAGTTATTTTTGCTGATTATGTTGAATTCATCTTATACTTCATCCACTTCTGAATGCATACTACCACAGATACATAAAATATTATGTCATTTTAAATATCAACATATAGTTCATTCCCAACTGTTCAATCAATGCAAAGGTTTGAACAAATTTCCAGTATCAACAGTGCTTCTTTTTATAGACTATTGTATTTTATAACACAATTCGTATTTTGTCGCTTAAATTTCTCCAGCTGAATAATGGTGCTCTGTTCCAAACCACATAAATCTTTGTATATGACTACACTTTAAGGAAGTGATGAATTTGACCACGCAGCCTCATTCGTCTTATTTAAGCCAACTGCTCGATTTCCCTGTCACCACAAAGGCATTCCTGTTTTCCCAAGAGAACCAAAGCCAGTAAGTGCAGAAGGACATCAAGTATAAGAGCCGCGTATACTGGGAGAGTTGACATAAGAAAAAAAGCAGAGGCCAGAGGACAGAGACAGGAAGAGGAACAAAACCTAATGACAGCAAATAAAAGCAAAGAACACGAATGCAGTGCATTCAAAAATCCCATACAATTTAAGTTTGGTGGGATATGGAACCGTTTCATTAGTGAGTGTCTCCTCCTGTCATTGGCCGACTGGACCGCACAGACCACAGACGGCTTGAGGCCTGGCCATACCCACCACAGCAAACCCACTCACACACCACTAAATACTGCAACTGCTATAACAAGGCTGCTCGGGCTCTCAGCTTCACATTTCATTTAGGAAAAACCCACACAGTCTTGGCCAAGCTTACAAATGCGCACCGACATTTGAATGGAAATAGTAAGATTGTTTCTTAAATTGCATGAAACATAATTCCATTATAAAGTAAGACAACCTGATACAAAAAAATACACACTTGCATAATTTGAAATCATTTTGAAAAGCAAATGAATGCAGTATAATAAGAATAAGAATAATTTATGTCACCTAAAAAGAAAAGACAAATAAGTTGCTATTAGGGATGTCACAATATCAAATTGTTGTAGTACAATTATACATAATTATTTACACTATGAACTAACAACATTTACATAATCTACTGTAATAGATCACTAATCCTCTGGTCTATGACCAGCTTTATGAAATCAAACTTTTTAACTATTGGAGTGTAGACTAAAAAGAAATATTATTATTTTTGCTTCTAAAATGGTCTTGATAATTTATTTTAGTTCAGTTTAGTTCCATTTTGACCAACATTATCATAATGATCAATTAACTTATATTTACATTCCAAGTAAGTTTGCATTTAATAAATATATTTAATAAATATTATCTTTGCAAAATGTTAGGTTTACAAATGAGATCTCAGCAAAAATTGACTTTTACAACATGTGATGGCAACATTGAGGCCGGTTCACTGTGTGTTGTATGCAAAGTGACTTATCTCAATGTGAAAACAGAATAATAATAGGTTATTCTGTGTACAAAAAGCCAAGAATCAAAACAGTATTGTGTGCTCTGTAGCTGTGGGAGATGTGCCATTGTGGAGGGGAGTTTGATGAATGAACTTTGAAAGGAAGCAGGCTGTGGTTAGCGTGGTCATGTCTGGAGCCTCTGCCTGTTAGTGTGGCCTGTCAGCTGAGACGTGCATGGAGCCCCATGACAGTGCTGCCATTTTATTGGGAATTAATGAGGCAAAGCTGCACATCTGAAAGTGTCGCCGGCAAACTGTGACAGTGCACACGTCTAATGAACAAAACCATTTCCACCAGAATATCAGGCTTTTTGTGACACACTGGGAGGATGTAATAGAATATTTGGGTGTAAATGCAAACCAAAGCAAAACAAAATCTAGAAATCACAAAGAGGAATTCTATTTTGAAAATATGCAATAGTAATTACTTTGAGAGGAGGCATACAAAATATGATAAAAATAATAATCATGTGGCATCCTATGGAATAGAGCCAGTTTATTTTTTTAAAGTTAGGCTCAAAATGAAAATTAAAGTATTCTCTTTATGTAGCTTCTTTGGTGGAGGATAAACCACCTGGAGATGTTTAATTAAGTTTCTTCATGGAACATTCAAAGGAAGAACATTTCCATGGAGCCTCGCAAATAACCGACCCTCTCCGTCAAAAGCCACAGAGTATACCTTTAATATATATTTTAATGTTTTATCTTGTGACAGTATATCAGCGGGTTGTGGGTTTCAGAATAATAAGAAATGAAAGTTGTCATAAGAATAAATTCTCAAAATGAAGCTGAAACTACGAACAACTGGCAATAAAAGCATGTAATCTAGTATTACTGTAGAATAATTGTAATACATTACATTATAGATATTACAGTTTGTTGTACATGACCCTAGAGCGTATAGTCCTACTTAATGTTATATTTAAAAAAAACAAAATGAAAGGAGGGAACCATTTTACTCAAGTTACCAAAGTCTTTAAACACTTCAAAGACAGTTATTATAAGTAACCTTATAGTGACATTTTAAGTACTATAGGAGCCGTGAGATTAACAACTCTACACATCTTTGCAATTATGCCAAGTGATCCTTCTTAACTTTCCCTTTTTCCTGCCTCTCCTTCTGTTCCTGTGTTTTTGAGGCTGCTTCTTTCCTCGGAGATGTCCCCCTCATTTGTAACTCGACTCTGTGCTGATTGAGTGGTGCACCCCATGTACATGTGACTGACAAGCTTCAGCAGGTGGCAGGACCCATTCATACCCACAGTGTAGCAGTCTACAGACGGCTGTAACCCAAACCCGTACTCCCCAAAACACAGATGCAGAGGATAGGCATATTTGTCCTGGGAGCATTATAAACACACAGAATATAATTTATGCTCATTCACTTCCCTTGTGAGAGTTCTTATGCTTTTTTTTTTTTTTGTTTAATTCAAATTTTTGCTATTATGCTATTATATATCTTTTCTGGTGGAGGGCCATCACCTGCTTGTCTCCATGTTGATGTTACAGCTTTGCCTAGAAAGTTCCCCAGTACGACATTTAATATATATCTATTTCCCTGGAGCAAATCACAATTTATGGGGCAGTAGAGAGGCAACCCAGCTCACGGTAAGAATGCACACAACATGTTTTTGAGCAATGCAAAAATATGTATGTATTAAATAAATGCAAGACAAAATAAGTTTGATATGACACTGTGGAACATTTCAAGCAAAGAAAAACAGCTCCATGGAGTCAAGTTCGTGGTAAATCCCTACCAGAAAAGTTACATAGTTCAGCTTGTATCATAACAAAGACTTTTTAAAATCTATTTCGCTCCTGTGAAATTAAGATTGCAAGTGCTATAAATGAGTGAAATCATCAGGAATTGAAATATGTATATAATGTGTCAAGAAATGTTAAAAAATATATATTTACTTTTACCTGAATATAAACATGAGTTTTGATTTTCTACAGTATAAGAATATGTTAAAATGTGTTTCTAGAATTAAGCTGAAAAACAGTTCTCTGGCTTTTCAAGCTGAAATGTGGCAGCAAAAACAAGGGCAGATCCCTGTGTGTCCACATCTGAGTTGAACCAAGGGCTAGCCAGAAAGATGTTTCTGAGCTGCAATCAAGGAGACAAGAAAAGCAACCAGCAAAATGACAAACACACAAGCTATGGGAGTCTTCTTTTGCAGTACTTACAGCGTGTGGTATTGAGGTTTCCTAAAAAGCAACCGCGCCACAGACGAAAGGCGAACATGGGGCCAGAAATAAAGGGCCGATGTGAGAGAGAGAACGTGATGGAGAGAGCTATAGCGCGCTGCAAGAACACCTTATAATTATCTACATCCGCTCACTCAGCCTCAGCCCACACCACAGGCACATACAACAAAAGGCAGAGGGAGCTAAAGCCAGAAATACTCAGGTTTACTCACAAGCATACTCATAGAATAAGAATGTAAAGTGAATGTTTCAGACTCCCACAAACTTGCATATTTCTACAAGTGCAAAGAGTACATGTTATAATAATAAATGCAGTTTCCATAGAGCAAGAAATGTAATGCCATGTCTAATTAGATGTCGATTTTTCAAGTCATGGATTTCAGCATGATCAAAATTGAAATTCCAATTTAAATTCAAAACAAAATATTATAAATCACAAGTATCACAGACAAACACTTAAAACTCATAAAGTTTTGTAAACAAAGTCATTATATTATCATACATTTAATATAAAAAATAAAAAAATATGTTTTTTGTAATAAATGCATAGTTTATCCTCTACATTAATCTTTGACAGTTTCAGAGGCTCTATATCAAAACATTGCTCGTCATACTTCAGCTAGTATCAAGATTCAGCAGCATATTTGCCTCCTACTGTCCAGTCTCGTAGTAAGGCTTCCCTCATTCTCTGTCATTCAGGCAGACTTCTTATTATGGCACTAGAGCCAGTCTGCATTTTGTGCGGTTCTGCATTGAGTATCTATTTTGAAAGGTTGCAAGCCTGTTCCAGATTCCCAAGTCTCCTTCTCAGTCTGTCTTTCATTCAACCCACTAAACCATCAAGCAAGGAAAGGGGGGGGGGGTTACTGAAGGCATTAAAAGGTCAAACGGCAGGCTACATAATTAACAGGGCCTTTACTAATTATCATGTTCTTTAATGAGTACTTTGGACTTTCACTGTGGCTGTCTCTGGCAACCTTTTGAGAGATCACAATAGGGTTACTGCTGCGGTTTATTGGCAGTCTCCAGTAGTGACATTTACTCGACAGTCTGGTGCGGATGCATCAATTGACCTTTAGGGGTCAGTGTTCCTCCTGATTGTTTCTTACTGTACAATGGGAGAGAAATGTGATGGAGTGGAGATATGTAGTGATCAATGGGAGAGTGCAGACATTTGCTGGAGGGCATTTGACATATATCAGATACAATCAAAAGCCAGTAAATAAAGTGAAGATAAATGAATAATTGTTGACACTTTTAACAGTATCAAAACTAATCTTAAATGCCATCAAAAGAGGCGTATTAAAGGGCCCACACTGCACTATTTTTAGATCTGTTATAATGTTGTTTCCTCATCACAAACAAACCTGGAGTTGTGTTTTGTTTCACTCACACATGTTTAACACACAAACTCTGTATATTTAGGCTGAGTTCTTCTCTCAAACAGAAAACACTCTGTTCAGCCTTTTCATGTGGTAATACAGGAAGTGCTCCACTGTGTTTTAAAACTACATACACCTTCACTAGAATAATTTGGATAATTTCAGCCCTGATACTGTCTGTCTCAACTAAACAAAAGGAGCTGTTAATATGAAGACGACCACTACATGATATCACAAGGTGGAACAGAGCCTTTTGAGCTTTGGAGATGTAGGCAAACTAATAATAAACATGTGTGAAAGAAACAAAACACAACTCCAGGTATGCTTTTGATGAGGTAACAGCGTTATAATATGGCTTAAAGCTCACAAGAGTAAATTTTGTATAATATTTTGCCTTTAATACCCGTTTGCAATGCATTTTACTAGAACTACTTACAAAACTAGTGACACTGAATCATCACTTTAATCAGATGAAAACTAAAAAGAAACCTTCAAAACCTTCATTCATGCTTTACTTTACCTGAGCAAGATTATTTGACACAAGTTTGTTCATCTCCTCATGTTACTTAAGATGAGTAAAAGCCATTTCAGTATGAAGGAGAAGAGAAAATCATTAACTTGTGTGATCATGGCTGTGTCCTGTACGGTCACATCCTTCTCAATGTCCACTGGGAAATCATTGACCGTGCAGTTGCTTGCAGTCACTCCCTGGAGAGGTCATTGTATCTACCTGCTGCCATTCCTAAGCACCTTCCTCTCAAACTGCCCACTCTGCACTCATGGGCCTGTCTCCTGCATAAAAGTTGAAAATCACTCATTTTTGTCAGACAAGAAGTGTCCCTGGAGGCATGTCATCAGCACCCACTTAAGAGGGATTTCATGGGACTGGGCTCACATGCTCAACTGCAAATACCAAACCATGCCAAAGCCAAAAGATTACTCAATGATAGAACACGCTTAAAAGTACACGTTTAAAAGACACTGCACTCTGAGGAAGTATGATGAATAATACTTGTGTATGGTAGCCAAAGCCAACTGCAAACCAAATTATCTGAACCTAGTGTCCCAGACAAATGTCTTCCTTTTAAAAAAAAAAAAAAATATAGCCAACATTTCTGTGGGAAGACTTCTTGAAGACAGTACAATATTCACAGGTAACTTGAGCTAAAGTAACAACCTTTACTTAACAAACTTTACTGATCCACAAGGGAAATTATTTGGACTCAGCCCGCACATCACAATATTTTATATTTTACAATAACAAAGAGCAAAAATATACATGGTAATAATTAATTCAAAATAAGTAGCAAATATAACAAGAGACTGGTGTGTATATATATATATATATATATATATATATATATATATATATATATATATATATATATATATATATATATATATATATATATATATATATATATATATATAATCTACAAGAACAAACAACAATAACAACAACAAAAATAGTAATATAGTAAAACAAATTTATTTCTCAGCTATATACAAGAGATTGCAAGGAGAAGTGTTTAGTAACACTATTTACCCATACAAGAACAACACCAACCAAACTATGTAAAACTGAAAAGAAAAAGTGAATGTTTTTTGTGTTTCTGAGCTTAAGAGACTTGTATAAATCAATTCTGCTGCTCGAGGCTAGTACAACTGCTCCTCTCCCATTCTCTCGGTGTCCAACTTAAGGGCCTAGCTGACTGTTGAGCTCAGCGCTTGCTTGACTATCCTCCCCAAGAGGATTCCTCCCTTGTTGTTTATTTGACTTAATTACTATGCCGGCTTTGCACTGCGAGAGGGAGATGAATGACACTTCACTTAACAACTAGTCTCCCTTTTCCTCCTGTGTCGTCTACTGTAAGTCTGCCAGCATTTCCTTCATTAAAGCTGATGGCCTGGCCTGCTTGTGTGGCTCTCACCCTGCCTCCTACATCCTCCCCTTCCCTCCTTAGCTCCTCATCTGCGTGGGTGTTAGCTGTGAATTGTCCTCTGACAGGCATCCAAAGAGCCATCAAACACCTGTGGGCCCCGCTAACACACAGACACATGCAGACGCTGGTGAGAAGTGACACAAAGACGCTGACACACTAGAGAGCGCACAACCCAACAGCAGTTAGAACCAGCACATCCAAATGTGCTCACAGACAATGCAAACGCCAAGTCTGCAGCCTCAAAAAGCAGCTAAGTGGCTCAACCAGGTGTTACATTATGGAGACATGCCAGAGCTGACAGATTTCTAAATTGGTAACACGTTCTTAAAATGAAACTGAAAATGCTTAACAAAGAGGATTTTGCTAACCATATTTTACTGTGAAACAGTTTCAAACTCCAAAACAAAGGTTTCATTAGGCCAAAAGCAAGCTTATCTATAGTGCTTGTTTAAAGCCCAGATAAATTGAAAGTTTTGCGTTAGGAAGGGCGTCTGGAATAATGAATAATGCAATGGCTGGCATGTAGTACTGAAAATGGTGAGAAGCATTGACAAAGAGAATGAAAAAAAATAGAATATTTGGTTGATTCTTTACAAAAAATATTGTGAATCAATTTAAAAGCATTTATATAAACTAAAATAACTGCATTTATACTGAAGTATAGAACCTCTTTTTTGAGATAGGGGCATTTTCCTTTGTTCAATTTTGACTTTTGCTTAATTTTACAACTTGTCTACTATGAACTTCTATATGAACACAGCCATCACTAGCACCATCCAGTGTAGTTAATGACATACTTTTAGTCTCGTATTGTTGTCATCGCAATGTTAACGTTCATATTGAACGGTACAGAGGATCAGGACCTAACTCACATTCTTTAAACAGATGGCGGTTTAAAGTATGGCTGACATTTTCCCATCATGCCTTGAGGCTCAGTTTCGTGTGAACTGACATGATGGAGCTCTGGGGATTTATGACTTTATGCAGGTAAGTTTGGCTGTGATGTTTTCCAGATTTGATTTGATCATCTGGTTAACGTGTGTCATCACCTATTAAATTTATCGCCACCCTGCACCCTTCCAAATGAGAAGAATGTAAGAAGTGTTTTGTGGACAATTGACTTTTCAATTCAAAAGAGAGAAAAAATACCAAAATTACAACTTGTGTTCTGTATAAAGAATAAAGCATGTCATATCGTAAGCCTCTAAACATACGTTATAGCAAGTGAGACGGCTAAAGTTAGACAAGCAATTAGAGTGACACACATCAAATTGACTCTCTTCAGGAGTAAAATACAATTTTCTCTCAACGTGGGTTAGATTTATCTGAACAACCTCAGCTTTGGGTGACACAGGAAGAGTCCACAAGCATGTTCTCAGATGTTTGAGCATGGCACATAAAACCTGTTTTCATGAAAAAATCTCCACTAAAATGCAGAACTGACAGACCACACGCTGAGCCATATACTTTTCAATTTTGTTTTAGGACATCAACCCACAATGACCACTTTTCACTGACATTAAATGAGAAAAAGCGTACTACTAAAATATGCCAGAAATGTTACGGGTTATTTCTAGCCTAAAGATGAAAAGTCTGCTATTACAAAGAGCCTGATTTAGCGTAGGGTGTGAGAGAGACGACCAGACAGAGGACGGGCGAGCAAAGGAGGGAGGAGAGGAAGAGCCGGCGCTCCGCAGTCTCCCCTCAAAATAACATACAAGCTGTGAGAATAACATGTTTGCTGTGTACGTCAAAAACTTACACATAAAAAGACCCAATAAGTACGTGGCTGCCTTTCTGTCTCCAGTCTGCAAAAATGATTTATCGCCACGGATTTAAATCAATAGTTTTGCATTGAAGAATAAACTACCCTGAAATGCTAGATGTGGTAATTAGAAGCATGAAACAACCTATAAAGAAATGCCACTGTCAAATGTAACACCCATTTTAGGAGTTTTGGGTCAGAAGCCATTAAAAAGAGCCACTTATAGCTGGTCTGAACTGTACTAGCAGAAGGGACAACACATGGGAGAATGGTCCAATAAGGGCCAATATATATATACATTTGAGGCAAGCCCCCTGCCTCACCATATGGAATCAATCTGACTATTTGTAAAACGAATACTGCACATCTGATGCATACAAGTCAGCAAGAAGCAGCAAGTTAATGGGAGAGGGAGAAAAATATATTTAGAGTGTAGTGACCAACAATGAGCCCGGAAAAGGCATTTACAGAAATAGAGGGGGAAAGGCTACTACTCAACATGGGACACAATGAATGAGGAGGAAAGAGCACCCACGGGCAAAAAGTCAAACTAGTGGCCCAGCTGGTGCGAGGATAAAAGCGTGATTTTGAATGTCCCAGAGTCAGCAGTGGACTTACCCTTGAATGACAGCTTTAACCTGGGTACAGTGTGCTTTGGCTCCAGTGCTCTCAGTGGCTGCACCGCGGAGCACAGCAACACCACTATCCCCAACAGGTAATCCATGGTGCGGGTGGAGTGCTGTTGGCTGGCCCTCCAAGACCAGGGGGCACTTACACTCCAACCAGTGCCCCAAGATGAGCGTCTTCCCCTGGGGTTAGTCCCTCACAACGCCAGCCCTCAAAGTGGTGGCTCCAGGTAAGAACAAAATCCTTTGGTTTCCCAGCACAGAGTATAAAACAAGGGGGGACTGAGTAGAGGTAAGTGGGTAGAGCGGTGCGGATCACATGGCTCCCAGTGTGGATGTCCAGTTAGGATAGTTGTCCATTTGGCTTGTCCCGCTCCAGGTAGACTCTTCTTTTATAGACTGAGAAGTATAGTATCTTAAGAGAAAAAATAAATAATATCAAATGCTTTATCTACCACACTATCCTTTCTTGCTGTTATCTGTGTGTCTTCTGGCTGCTTGTCTCCCAGCGAGCCTCTAATCCTTGTGTGCAGCTTCAACAGACTGGCTGAGAGAGAGAAAGAGAGAGAGAGAGAGAGAGAGAGAGAGAGAGAGCGCGTCCAGCACAGAGAGGGGAGGGGATGGAGGAAGAGCAGCTGACAGAGAGGAGTGGGAGGGATGAGAAGCCAGTTTAGCGCAAAGGAAGTATCAGACGGCACATTTTTATAGTTTGTGTCCCCAGTACATATTTTTACATATATATTTTATTTGTAATATTAAAATATCCTTCAGTTTTCATGCAACAATTCACGGATCCCTGGAGCCACAAACACTTGGCAAGACAATCTATCTTGTGATAAAACAGCAACTAAGCAACAGTGAAAAAAAACACAGTAATAAGTTACTTGTAGATTGTAGATCATAGATTTTTTATGAAAAATGTGAATAAAGAGCTACTTTACAATCACTCGCGAACTTTTTCATTGTTCTTTGTTCATTTTATGACCTAGAATAACCTACTTTTGTTCATTACACTACATTTATTTTAGGTTTTATGTTTTGAAAAGTTTGCTGAGCTATGCAATTTCCGAATTGTTAAGAGAAATAAAAGTTTAACTATATTCACTTATCGCTCATTCTCCTTGTCACTGTACACTGATTGTACTTGGTAAAATAGTTTAGTATAGTGATAGTATAAGGTTTATTTTAAGTCAAATTGTAAGTTATTTTACCTCAGGACTAACGAACAAAAGGAACAAATGATCCTGGTGGTCTTGGAGGTATTGGTAGGAATGACTGAGAAACATAAACCAGAACAAAGAACATAAACCTCCTTAAGGTCATAAAAGCTTTACGTCTTGTATTAATTACAGTGATAAAGCCACAGATTAAACTACTATTCACAGAATCACTGTACATTTGATTGGAACACTTAACAAAGGGGGTTGTTTTTTCCCATTGAGAATTAATTTGCCAGTTAAGAGGAACACTTAGTTCACCTGTGAAGCCTATACTGAATTCTGTTAGAGTCATTCACACACCACCACACAGTGCCCCCTGCCTCCCTCAGCCCTCCCTCCTCCCCAAAGGCCAGTGCAGGTGTGTGGGCACCTCCTGTTTCCTCTCTCTGGGTGACACAGAGAGTGGAGAGGTGATAACAGCTTTGATAAACCCGGGTGCTGATGTGTAAACTTACACACCTATGAAGCCTGAAGAAAAATCCAGAATGAGGCTAATATATAGACTGTGGGAGAGTGACATAACAATACTGACTGTCTAGCAATAACAAATGCATTTTGTATTAGACAATGTTTTGTTAAAGGTTGGACGAGTAAGGGCAGTATCCAGAGACTTAAGTTTGATGCAACAAACCTTTGGAAAAAGAAACTCTTCCAACAACTTTTATGAGGCAACAATTACTCAATAAAAAATTATTCATACTTAGCAGTTTTGTAATACCAGTGTAAGCATTCTTATCATTACCTACATGACAAAGCCTGCCTTGTTTGCATCCACACTGGTCATTGAGCTCCCTCTCCCATGGCCCTGTAACTCATCACCCCTTTAGTCCAAACAAGCTTTTTATTTGTTTACCCAAAACAGAGCGTAGTGAGGACAGTCTTGCTCATCGACCTCTGTCTTTTTGCACTGTCCCCATCAGCTGCATTTATCTGCATTGGTCAAACTAATGGCAGCGCTGCTACCTGCATTGATCTTCACGGCTGGAGTGAGATGTGCCGCAACACGCCCGCTCATGGCTTGACCTTTGGCAAGAGCAGAAACCTATCTTTACTGATCTATTTGCGACACTCCCAGGCAGAGCGGCAGCGCAGGGCCATAAGTAATGACGACTTAATAAATGGTGACATGCTGTTGGTGCTGGAATGAGATGCCCATTGACAACGAGCTTCAAGAGGCTTTCAGCGCCTGTTGGTAAAAATAGAAGTGAACACGAGACGCCATAGTTATGAGGACGCAGTGGATCTGTGTGTGGTCAGTGTCAGAGATATGCATCTTCATCCTGAGCATTAAAGCCACTGTTAATGTCCTGTGTATGGCTCTGTGTGAGAGGGAAAATTATTACTGCAACCTGACCCCACATGTCTGTTTTACTGAGAATATCGGAAATGTCCCACCTCATGCTTGCGTGCACCAGATTATGACCTAAGCCCTGTTCTAACCCACGCCCACAGACCTTCTCACTCATATCCTAGTCCTATACTCTAAGTTCATCACTACTGCCGGCAAACTGCAGTACAACTAATGGCTCTGTCGATAACTGCAGACCAGGTTCAAGGTCTTAACAACCATTGCTTCCTCTATCTTACATGACTTCCTCTTCCTCCACTGTCCTGGTCCCAAACCACCCACTCTGTTACAGGGGGTCACACGGCACGCCTGGCTCAGCACATGACGAATCCTGCAGGAAAAGGTGCAGCACTGTCAGGAAAGGTGGCAGGAAGGACAGTAGCAGTGAAAAGTAGTAACTTTGATGCCCAAAAATGAAAGTCGTATTACAGTGTATTCTGAATAGAACAGGGACCAGTGCAACTGAAATATAGATCATTGCAAAGGATAACACAGATGCAGATTAGGTAGGCATGGGAAAAGAGCAAGAGGAACATCTGTGTTGACTATCATTAACCTTAGTGAAAACCAAGAGAGGCACAGTAAACAGTTTTATAGTATAAGGTGGCTGTAATTTACACCACTCTTCAAGTACTATCCTGGGACTGAGAGAACTGAGAAATGTTCTGTTTTTGTTTCAACTATTTTCTTCAATTATATTGAAAAGTTGGTGAAAATTCATTCTAATTCCCACAATGCTTTTGAGCTGGAAATGGGAGGTTCCCCTCATTTCATGTCTTCTCAAAAGGTCATGGGTCACCCCTCACATTTACAATAGGGTCACGCTGACCAAAATTGAGTATGACACAGCTTGTGTAATAGCTCTTAGTAACTTCCTTTGTTGAAATATTCAAAGACTTGTGTGCGCAGTTTCCGTATTCATCTAGAAAAAAAATGTGTGAATGGGAGGACAAATAAACATCTCACATTTCACAACAGAGGAAAAACTATAACATTTTATAGCATAAGAGAGGGATGAGGAGATAGAGTTAAGGCACATAACATTGGTAGTACAGATCAGATGAAGTTGCAGGAAATGTGTACTTCACCTAAAACGTAAGACTGATTCATAAAATGTAATCACTTCCCGAGGAGTGTGTCTCTGACGTGAGTGTGGAGGAGGGAGCGGATGGGCCTGTTTGCTCTGACAGCTGGGGTGCACTTGTTGGGCAACAACAGACATGTGCAATGTTCATGTAATCACTTGCTCTGCAGTAAATTATAGTAACTACTATATACTGCAATGTTATGCATCTGAATGTTTCTTACTTGAAGATGAAAGACTCCTAAGTCGGTTGAGTTCAAAGAAAGTCCACCATACAACACTGCTGATGCAGAAAGTCCTTAGTCAAGTCTTTAGAGAAGGGGGTATGGCCTAATCCAACATCTCAAAGATTCTTTAAATGTATGTATATGTTAATGCGGAGCACACATTCTGTCAATAGGGCTTTCTGATAGGACTAACTCCAGGTTCAGGTAAAGACAATGGTGAAGTCAAACTCCTTATGTGCTCTGTTGAACTGAGTCAAGGGATTTTTAAACCTCCGAAAGAATTTATTGCTTAAAAACTCTCACACAAATAGTAACCATTCCTTTTTAATTAGTCATGGCATCACTAAACTAAAATCCCTATCCATACTAAACAGTGTATTTGATCATTTGCATTTTACAAATCAACTATTAAAAGTTGAAAAAAAAAATCATCTTTGTAACACAACTATATTAACATTTTGAATGCATAATACTGAGAATTGTTGATAAATATTGCATGTCTTTGCAAGCTTTCAAGAATTACACGCAGAACAGCAGAGCATAGCTAAGCCTTCAAACATACATTTCAGGATAAGGCTGCTGCTGTTGCCATCTTGTTTCTTACCTATCAAGTTAGTGGCAACCAGGATCTCCAACCACAAACAGCTCGTATATTCTTGTCTGCGTCACACGATCCAGGGACACCCAGTGACTGTGAGACACCCAACTACTTTGAAATTACTGCATAGTATAGTTAAGAATATGCCAGTACCCATAAACTATATTAAACATAATCTTGTAGGAAAGGCATTCTCATTAAAGTAAAGTGAAACAGTACTTATATATACACATTATGTATATGTATTAAATATTTACATGCCTGTGAAACAAATAAAAACTAACCACCACCGCTCGTGTTACAGCCCAGCACAGGAGTCACATTTAATATGGCTCATATTCACTTCCAAGAATATGTGTGTTGAATAAGGAAGAGGCAGAGACGTGGAAACACAGATTACTGTATTTCAACATTTATGGCATTGCTTCACAGGGACAACTCAAATAGGATGTTATTTCCTTTGGTAGTACTACAGTGCATAGACCTGCTTGCAGGCACGAGAGAAGTAATGATTAAGCCTTTTCTATGTATATGTACTGTAGCCCATATTGTACTGTTTTCTTACAAGGAGCAAGTGGATTAAAATAAATAATTAAAAGTAAAAGCAGAAGAGAGGTAGGTCAGGTAGGCTCGCGTTGTCCTTCATAATACACTATAAATACCTTGTAAACATTTGACTATTGCTCTTTATTTGCATTAAACATGGGTAGATTCTTTAAAGTACCCAAGCTGAATTTCCGGTATTGTGAAAGCAATGTGGCAAGTGTGGGACCTTCACAACACAAAGCTTCCCAACACTTAATCTGTACAGCTGTGTGAATGGGATAACGCTTCTATAGTAACAAAACGTTTGGTGCTTTATCATCACTAGAACTCAAAAAACTTGCAAGGGCATTTCACAAAGAACATATTTTACTTTAACCCATCTCTACTATGTCATCTTTCACACAATAAGGCAACATAAGTACATACCAAACTTCTAGATTTCTGTGTGTTATTTTTTAAGTAAAATGGTCAGTGTTGAAAGTCCTTTGGGTCTGTCTCTTCTGGCTTTTTATGAACTCCTTTATGATGTAACCCTGAGAAGTGCATTACTAGTCTTCTCCATTCATTACAGTGTGTAGACAAAGTGTGCTGGTATTCTGCAGGTTTTACAGTGTTCTCATAGAGGCCAGTGTGAATACAAACCATCTGTGTAAATAGAGTGCTCTGACAGGCTGCTGGGCTGAACGATCCCCCCCCCACCTGTACATAAAGCATAATACATCACCACACAGCTCCCAAGCTTCTGAAGTGGTTGTGGCTCTTTACTACCAGTCACACCCTATGGCCCAGCTCCACCTGAAAGAGGCCCAAATCACTCTCAATCTAAGCAGGAATAATTGGAGGACATGCTGCATGATAATGAATGATATATCCTGTCATCTTCCCTCACTCCACAGCAATCACCCTCTCTCAAATTGATGCTTCACATTGGCCGTGCCGCGGATCCCTTGTAAATCAACTATAATTGACAGTCTAAAGTGATGAAATGCAAAGAGGTGCAACTAAATGACTCCATCACAGCAGCTCAACTAAAACCTCCAAGGTGGCCAATTATCTTTCAGCCTTGACTGTCAAACATAAAGAAAAGTAGTTAGTAGTTTTACCTGTATTTTGTACCTTTTTTCATTATTAGTAAAAAAAAAGGACAAAGTATATTGCAGTTACTATTCAATAAAGAGTGCAAATAATGCTGTTTTTTAATGCTGAAGGATCATAAAACATATGTAACTTTTCTGGAGGAGGGTCTGCCCTCGGCTTGTCTCCATGAAAGTATGATATTCTCCACAGAGATAAGCAGGTGATGCCATTAGGCCAAGTTACAGGTCACATCTGTGCAGAAACCACCCAGCTTAAGTACATGTTTTTCAAGGTAGTCCTGAGCACTGAAATGCTATGAAAATGCTGAAATGTTATTGAACAAATAAGATACGTTTAATGCCATACTGTGAACCCTTTTGGGCACAGCAATAACATTTCCAAGGAGACAAGTTGGTGGTGTCCTGCTACCAGAAAAGTGCACCTTTAATTCACCGTAATGGCCAAAATTATACTGCATGATTGTGTTTTCATACATAGGATAAAATAAAATAAAAATATATAAAATAGATCATTTAATCCCTGGTTATAAACATTTTACTGAGTCAGACTCCTTAAGCTGTAAAGGATGGCTTCTTGAACCTCTATCCCAATAACTGCGGCAGACCAAAGCCATTCTGCTCACTGCCACTCAGCTCCGACTAATAAACCACAGGGCAGATGGATCCAGAGCACTGTCCACAGGGTGATTAGGTTTCATTATGGCAAATGAAACACCCCATTACACTTTACTGTCTTATAATAAATGTCTTTAAAGAAGCCACACTATTCAGAAGCTTTTTCCAGCTTATAAAGTGAATGGTGGCTATGACTTTTGAAGACCTGCTTTAACTCGAGGAAAAGGTACAGAAGAATTTAACTGTGCACAAACACAATATAAAATAAAATATAAAATATCTGTACTAGGACTAGATATTAAAATATCCACACCCAATTAAATAATAACAATTTAACAATTTAACATGTCTCATCTGTAATTAAAATTTTACATTTTTAAAGATTTAATTTTTAATCTTCAAATCTTTGAAGTATTAATTTATGCTTAATTTTCAGAGAAGACTGTTAAAACCTCTCCAACCTCTCAAACATTTTGAGAGGTTGGAGATGAGTGTAAGAATTTTAGGTGTAGAAAATGTGCTGACATGCTGCAGTAGGTGCTAACAAACTATCTAATGAAATAATATTGCACTGTGCCATTTGTACTGGAAAACATTCCCACTCTACTACACAGGACAATCTGTTTGGACACTTCCCCAGAAATTCCATTATCAGAGCTGGTCCAGAAATTAAAGAGGGGCGGTGGACAGCGGGTGAGTGTGGATGAGAGGGGGGCGGGGACTTGTTACAAAATATGAAGTGGAGATAGTGGCCCCCAACTGATGATGTCTGGCACAAGATCAGACTGAATAAGAGTCTTCTTTGGACATTTTTGACAACTGACACAAAAACTACAGCTTCAGAAAACAGTGTCTGGTCCTGCTGGTGAGAACTGGGGCCACTCTCACATACACACAATTATATGATACTGCCTGGCACACAGAGGCACCAGACCAGCTTGCATTTCAATGAGGAGAGCCAAAAGATACTGTACAATGGCAGGGGGTGCTGGCTTTGTACTGGGCTTGTTGATGGATAAAAATAAAAGATTACAATATAGATATGGATGGATTGACTGTCTCAAACAGCAGGATTACAAGCAGTTTGGCAATGAATCACACATATGAAGTTTAACTTTTGCTGTGCCAAGATTTCATTACCGCTTCTACCTTCAGGGGTTACAGAAGCAAGGTCATCTACAGGCTGATAAAATTAATCTGACTTTTTCTGACTATATTTTTGACACTTTATAGCCTTTAGTGAATTAAACTCTGCTTAGCATGGGTCTACACAAAAACAAATAATCACAGTGCAATATGTGAAGACACGGGGGAAAAAAATAGGGAGAATGCACTGTAGCCAACTTCTTTTAAATTCCTAATGCCATTTTAATCTATGTGTTCTAGGTCTATTTCTGTCCTCCATTTTGTAAATCAAACATGTTTTTATGAGGATGTGCAATCCAAAAGTCACCCAGGATTGGTTCAATAATAGCAAAGGATTAAAAAAAGACTATTTAAAATAAACAGCTTGCTAAAGTTTCGCAACACACAGTATTATATGTACAAGTAAAATTCAGCTTACATCTAATGAACTGTCAGACAGGTCTAACTAGGATTTGCTAGACCTGATTTCGTGCCACGCACCCCGGGCAGCCTTTTTACAGACTAATTCACCTTTCAATAAAACGTAAAACTTTTTTTTTGTTCTCCAATCAGTGCTGTTTGTGCTGATCCCATCACAAATTTCCATGATGGTGACACAGTAGGCCTTGTTCCCCAGTGGTACAGAAACCTCCATCACTTCCTGTTTTTCTTGTGCCAGAGGGGTGGGACAAAAGCTGTACATCTCCACTGGTGTTTTTCTTCAGGGCGGATTCCCTTTTTGGGTGATAGATGGGGCAGTGTCCGTCTCCTTGCCTGTGAAGTTAGTGCCCTGGATTAGCCCTGAGATCAGCACGGTTGTTTTTGGTGGATTCTCCTCTAATCTCGTGTGCTTCTGTCACACTGTGATGAAAGACAGCATGTTGGTATTGGCTTAATGCAGGGACTGAGTCAGAGGCACAGGTGCACCACAGTGAAGGAGGTCACACAACTGCTGCAATGTCTGTTTGCACTCTATTATGTACCTTAGTCAAATAACACCAATAACATACAGTATTACAGGATGATGAACAACAAATTGAAAACTATTACTTGGCTGAAAGGGATTATCACTATAAATGTCACAATGAGCCTCTAGCAGAAACTTAAAGCTTGTTTCAGCTTGCAAGACATAATTTTAGACTACCATGACAATTTAAAGAACGAAGTTTTCCCCAATCTAATCCTTTCAGGATAAAGGAATTAAATACGCCTCTGAATTCTATGTAGCATTTTTTTCCAAGACGGAAACATCAACTTCTCTGAATGAAGACTGTCTCTCCAAGTCTATGCGGGATTACTTTATAACAACATCTGTCAGCAAAATATGTACACAAAACCTATCTCACAAAACATGACATGCCCCATGACAAATCCCTTCTTATTTATAGTAACAATGTCAAAGTATATTGAAGTCTTTCTTCAGGTTATGGGTGTAACTGTACTCATTGAGTCAGGCACATGGGTTTTGCCATTAAGAGGACTTGTTTATTATTTTATTTTGTTTGTGAAACAATCTTGCACAGGTGGCTTTTCAACTTTTGCATGCCGCAGGTTAATGCTCTCAATCCTGCCACACAGTTCCAATCATTTATGTCAAATTCAAAGATATATATATTTTTTATTATGACACAAATAGGTAATCAAGCTTCATTATACAAATTAATTAATGAGTAGGTGTGATACCTGCTGTTCTAGTGGTAAATAGTGCTCTGATAGTGGTTGGTGGTCCAGTGTTGGGGGCTTTACTGGGATTGGCTCCTCTGGGGCGCAGTGCTGAAGAAGGGGATTACCTCAATCCTCTCCCTGCTTCAGCCCGTCCAAATCGACACTTCAGACTCAAACAAAGCAGAGGGACTCTGGGCCTCAGGCCCCTGGCGCGCTGCTAATCCCATTCCAGCTGGACAACAATCCGTCTGGCCAGTGGCCCCTGTGGAGCTGTAAGTCCAGAGTAAGAGGCTTGGGGAGAAGTCAGACAGCTCGTCAGGATGAGGACTTAATTAGCCATGCAAAGTCAAGCAGCCTAATTGAAAAGATTCAACGTGAGTACCGCCACAGGAGCTCAAGAGGAGAGGAGAGCATTTTCTGCATTTTTCTCTGTTCAAGGTGTCCCATTGCCAAGTGCAGAGAAATGCCAATGCTGAGGTGCCCCTTCTGCCCCTGGAATGGCACCACAAAAAGGGGAATGCTTGTAAGGTTAATTGGGCCGGACAGAGTGCCAAGACAAAGTATGGGGAAGCTTGTCTTCAAGTGTTTTGTAGGACTTGAGTTTAATGTTTCATGACAGACTTTATCGGCTGGGTCAGGAGTGGAGTTCTGTCAGTGATTGTATAACTGGGTGCCTCAAGGTAGCAATTATAGACAACAGAAACTAGATGTAAATGTAAATTTGACCAAAAATACTTAAAAAACTGAGCTCAGAAATACCTTTAGTTCAGTATGAGAGCATGTCAATAAGATATTCTTTAGGTGAAATCCATGTGTTTGTGTACTCAGCCTGAGCCCATGTCAAAGCTCCATCAGCACTCACAGACTCCACACACACTACTCTCAGAAATAAAACAGAAACTCTGCTGACCTCTCTCTCCATCAACACTGAGTTTAACCTGCCATCACTGCTCGGCCATAATGTGTTTGGAAATGTTGCACTCCCTCCACCTCTTCCACTCTGTAATGTAAAGTAAAGCATTTCTGTGCTCAACCCCCATCTCCCAGGTCTATAATGTGTTTGAATACATGCCCTATCCCATACACTGTGTTTAAAGAATGGCACACTCTAGAGCTTCGCTCCAGAACAAGGTCCCACTCATTGCATAATTTGTTTTGCCCATGCCAGCTGCTCTGATGCCTGTAGTTCAAAGGAACTTTTTCACTGAATATGGTGAAGTGGCTTAAGTCAAATTGTGCTGCTTGTACACTTTATAGCCTGTAAATAAAAACAGAATGCATGCAGCCTCAATAATATAGATGTTCACTAATGTTTCAGAAGCATGGTATCTCTTGTCCTTTTGTTTAGAACAAAGACATTTGCAGGGTAGTAAAATATTTGATCAGTTTAATATATGCCTCAAGCAATCGCATCATAGGAACTTCTCAAACATGACCAAAAGTTCTATGGAAAGCATGGCTTTGTTTGAGTTGCTCTAGGCACAGCCTTTTGTAACCATTTGCTCTTTTTCCAGTTCACATTTCTTTGGATTGTTTTGTTCCAATTCCCCCATTAATATTCCATTTTCATTTCTTTATGCTTCCTCATAGCATTGGGTGCACAAATGTCCAACCAAAAGAGATTGGCACATTCATTTGTGATGTTAATGTTCACATCATGAGTTCAGTTAGCACAGTTTTAGTTTAGTTTTAGTTTTAGTTTTAATTACTGAATGAGTAGATTTTAACTTTAATAATGTGCTATGTGGACTGCAACAAACAATGGCCTTACATAAAATAAATAATAATACAATATATCAAAGCATTCAATACAATGATCACAGAAATAAAGGACACTGCTTTGATGATTTTGTGGTAAATCTAAGGGTCTTACGAGGCATGTTGTGTCTTCAAAGGCTATTAAAAGAATTATAATAGATTTACATGTATAAAAAAAATGTTGGTATGGTTTGCTATCATCACAGTAATCTCATGTCTGCTTAATATCAAATCTAATGCTTCTGGAATCAGCTGAAATAACAGTGACTGTGTTTCAAGCAATTAACCTTTCCCACTGTGTAAATGGCTTGGGGGAAGAAGCAGGAACGGAATGGGGGAATGAGTGAATGGCGGCCTGCGCGCTTCATCCACTCAGGAAAAATACATGGCACGTTTGAGAGAGGCCCCATCTGAGCTGTCTGGAGTGTGGAGGTGAGCAGAGGGAGCTGGTGTGGCCCTGTGGTGTCTCTATGGGGGAAGGGGAGTGATGGGTGGAAGTGTCTGGTGTACTGAGGGAGAGGGAGGTAAAACATTAATAAAAAGCAAATCAGTCAGGCTTGACATAAACACCCCTTTGTTCTTTAATGTGATGGCAGCAGCCACACAGTCGGAAACATGATACATGGGACCCCCCTCTTATAACACTCCCTCCTATAGCTTCACTAGGACTGCAAACACTCACGTTCCTATGGCTCTTTGCCAAATGCATTTTCTGTTGCACTTACAGGCAGATACTGCAAAGCTTACATGGGATATACCAAACCCCACACACCCTCATTAATAAAAGAAAAGATGACATTTTTAAATTGCCCAATATATTGTCAATATATTTAGTAGGCTGAGATATGAAGATTTTACTCATAACATGACATACTCGAGGCATTTTTTTTTAGTTCTATAACAAAAATAACAAATAACAAAATAAATGTATTTTGTTAGCTCTATCCCTTAAATGATAATTTATGTTTTGATTTGTTTGTATTATGAATGTCTTTCTTCTTCTGCAAAGCACTTTGAAATACTTTGTGTACAAACTGTGCTATACAAATAAACTTGCACTGCCTAAACACTATTTCACTCAAAAATATCCGATCCCATACATTACAATGTCTGATTTTTGACTGATAATAAGATGTTATACATTCCACAATAATATACCAGTTTTAGTCACAGGGACAGGTCAGAAATCACAGATGTAAACACAATTCCTAACAAAAATTATTGTCATTTTTCTTTTTCATTTTAGAAACCCAAAACTCTGCTCATAATCCAAGGAGTGAGTCTGATCTAAAGTAACAATGTGCTGCTATATCCCCTCACTCCTATCGTCTAACTCCAAGTCTAATACCTTGATAATGGGGCACTGTGTCTGATTCGTGTCTGCAGGAAGACAGCCATAAAATTACCTCCCTATGTATCAAGGGCCATACCGCAAAGCCGCACCTCAATCACGCACAGAATAAGGTCTATTGTAACAGAAGTAAGTGATCCGACTCAGAAAAAGAGGAGTGATAACCCTGAAAGTACAACTATTGCCTAGAGTCAGAGAGCTTTAAAGAAATTCAGGTCAAACCCTTTTCTGTCTTTACAATCTTAGATGAATCTGTAGAGTGGGACATTATATATTAACCTCAAGTGTGTAAAATAAACTTGTGTCAAAATGTCTACATCGTTTTCATTTGGTTTCACTCTGGGTTATCTCGTCTTTGTCTTTTAAAGATGGGTTGAGGTGATGAAACTTGCCATATTGTAATGTCTGGCTTATTTGAAAAAGATCTGCCAGGTGTGTTTGTATAATGTTTTACATATTAGGGAGGACATCTGGATTATATGCATATGCTGCTCAGGGATAAACCAAAGTGAAGAAGTAGTCATGCTTCCTATAAAATGGTTCAAGGTATTCTAAAATAGGGCCAAAATAAGCATAAAGTGACTGCTTCCCACCATGCAATGACATAAAAATGTTAAGTGAATTTTGAGCAGCTCTTAATGACTGAATGTATGGGTGAATAGTTGTTAGTCCTGAGATGAACTAGACATTGCCCAATAGTCTTTGGGATAGGCTCCAGTCAACCACAGCTCCTGACATGAATACATGGAAGAAGATGAATGATTGTTAAATATTTCCCAAGCTGTTGGAATAGTTTCTTTCAGGTTTATCTTGCTCTAGTCCTTTGAGAAAAACTGAGTGATGAAACCTACCAAGAAACTATTTACTACAATGCTTGAATGATATAATGACAAGTCACATTGCAACAGTGGCAGTCGATGACCCCAAAAGCCACAGGTAAACGGGTCATGAGCTTCCTTTGCCGCAGAGGTCTCTAATGGCCAGAGGGTCGGCCAGTCGTGTTTGTCCTCCCGGATGCAGGGACAATGGAGCTGGGTGCTGATGGACACAGGGAGGCAGGTAGACAGATAATTAGATGGATGGGGAGACACATGGCCGAATGTTATCAGCAAAGAACAACAGAGAATCTCACAATACACCACAGCCGGTTGACCTAGTCTCTTTGTAGCATCTGCAGAGATTCACATTTAAAAGTTATGTCCTACATTCACAGCACAAATAGTTCTTGTCTGCTTGTTTTACCTAAAAATAATTTGGGAACACTGAGCTGGATAATCTAACAATCCAGCTTGTAGTCATTAAAGCATTTATACTTTTGGGAAATTAAAGGTGCACTATGTAACTTCTCAAGTGGGGACTCTGCCACCATGGAGATTTTATTTCTTTGCCTCAAATGTTCCACAGTATGGTATTTAAAGCAACTGACATACATTATTAATACTTTCAGGTGTTTTTTTTTTGCACACAAATACCTTGATAAACATGCATTATTACTGTGAGCGGACATGCTTCTCCACAGACTTGTACTCTGTGGAATCACCTGAGATAGATCATTTAAGGTAAAAACAGTTAGAGGCCACACTGTGAAACATTCCAGGCAAAACAATAAAATCTCCATTAAAACAGGCAGGTGGTCTCCCCCAGAAACATTAACTAGTCCACATTCAAATCACAAGCCAGCATAGTCTATCTGGGGTGACCCCCCAAAAGCAAAAATCAATACTTGAAATGTGATTAAATTCAAGCTATTCCAAGGAGGGTTTGTATGATTATTTAATAAGAGGAATTGCATTAAGTCAGAGAGACTATGATTTATTTAATTTAATGTGGAATAATGGAATAGCCAAAGGGATGATTCCAGTCATGGGGAGCTATTCTTGTCGCTTCAGGCAAAAAGTCAAAATATTAATTTAGAAATCATTAAAGATTTCTCAGCCAACAATTGTAATTAACGCTATTATGTAGTGTGAGAAAGAATAAACACACCCTCTCATTATTTATCAGACTGTTGTAATTAAGTGAAGCTGCAAATGATGTTTCCAGTGTTGAGCAAAAATACTGCCACATCTGCAGACACACAACCAAGATTTATGGACAACTCTTGATTTTAATTCCACACAGAAGTAGCCAACCACACATAAATGTTTGTTTAATTACTCCTGAATGAACAATAAATCTATCGACACACAGTCCACCCCAGACAGTGACTCCAGGCCTTATGTGATGGCTTTGTGGTCCTTATCGATTTGGGACCTTTTCATTACCACTGAGCGATGGTTGTGCAAAATGGTTCAATCCTGAACCAGTACTATAACATTGACCCAGTTGTCTCTCAGTACACGCCTATGCAAGCCCACCATCACCGTCATTGGCCTCTGAACTGCAGCCATGTGAGCACCGATCAATTGGTTCAGTGTGGCCAATGGACCCCATCCAAAAAGGCAAATCCATCACTCTGCCCCATTCTCTATCAATTCTCCATTAACAGGAAATTAAACTCAGCAGCTTTACACTCAAACGATTTACATGCTTGAGTTAAAATGCAAGGACAATAGAAGTGGAAGGGAAGTCATCCACAACAGCCTGGTGAAATAAAAGCAAAAAAGACAAAAAGGCAAAATGTACAGCTAAAAACAAAATCTTTTGAAAATAAACATTACAAACTACTATATCACAAAGTTAATCAACAACCGACTTTGTGCTACTGATCAAGTAGCTTCTTCAGGGCTTTGTGTTAGTTACTGGCTCCCACTGGACATAACAATGAGGCTATCATTGGCAAACTCCGGTTGAAGCCTAGTCCAGTTGTTTTGATTAACTTGGTGATACATCTTATCCGTGGACTTCTCAAGATTTGTTTCAGTTAACTGCAAACTATTAATGAAGAGAATTTGTATTTTAATGTTTGCACTGTAGCAATACTCAACTTGACAAATGACAGTTTTGAGTGATCACCAGCTTCTATCAGCATATTGAACCATTGCATGAATTATGCACAGCCAGATGACATCAATCAGTGAACTACAATTATCCACTGTGTTTTTCACAATGTGCATATATAAATGACAACTGAATAAACAGGTAAGACGAGGTAGATAAAAAATTTTGATGCATGATATATTGCTATAAAGATATATTGTGATAAATGATGAAACTGAAACAATTTTATGCCACTGATACAATTAAAATAAAGCAAGATAATCCCAATAAAACATTTTTAAATAGGCAAAAAACATTAAAAGGCAGATGCTGCAACAAATAAATATCAGAATGAAACAATAATTATTACTTATTAAACCCTCTACAACTCAAATCTTACCATATTACAACAAAAATAACAAAAATCTCCTGCAAGTGCCCACAATAAATATTAGCCCCCCAAAATATACTGTTCCAGCTTTCATATATTGAACAATAATTTGATATAGCAATTACTGTGACAGGCCTATATATGGGCAGGTTTACATTAGTCAGTGCTGTAAATTACCCTCATGATGTGACAACCCACACATCACTTACCTTTGTCTATACTTTGTGCAAACACCTTATACCCTCCCGCCTCCCCAGTGACCCGGTCCAACAGACAGGAGCAATTTTCTGCTAATTGGGCCTCAGGAAATTGCTCCTCATTCTAATTTAGTGTTGGACAGCCATGAAGACATGTGATCCACTGCTCTCTCTCTCTCTCTTTCATTCCTTCTCTCTCTCTCTCTCTGAGCTGTGGGTGGTGGTGTGAAGATGACTGCCCTGGACTTTCTGCCTCTCAGTAAAATGAAATAGTATGAACGGAGACAAAGTAGAAAGGTTAACTGACCGTGGAAACCAGATGTATTAAATAAGACATGGTTTAGCAGGTCTAGCGGTGGAGGTCTACACACACTGGATTTTCTGGTATAGCTCATTGGCTGATTAAGGCATCTGCAGTTGAGTTTTTATGCATAACTGGAAATCAAATTCTTGCATCCACTGATTTGCTCACCTGGATTGGGATTTGCACAAAAAGTAGCCTTGTGACTTTATATGAATTAATTCACATAAAGTGCAAGTATAAGAAAGAAATAATAGTGTTTATACCATAATGTTTCTATCCAATTAACAGTTGTATTGGCTGGGGTATTATCTTTAATAACAGCCCGAGACTATGACATCATCTGGATCCAGTGACCCTTATCTGACAGAATGCGTCACCTCAGGATTAGAAAGATAACATTAATTGCCACATAATGACAAAACAAACACATTAACTGCAGCATCGGTGTCAGGGTAAACTCTGTTACCAATTACCAAACGAGTATCTATGAAAATCTAAACCAGTTTTAGATTTGAGCATAGATAGAGGATATGATGTGTCCATTAATAAAATATATGAGGTGTCCATTTTCTTCTGAAAACCTGCTCTCAAAAATATTCCAGCGTTAAAGTTAATTTAGTTTCGTGTACTTTTTGCACTGTAACAGCCCATCCAAATGTCTCACAATTGTTCTACCCGTTTAGTGGGAGACAGACCTGAAAACTGACTCTCTGAACTTTGAAAATAAGCCTTTTCTTCTTAAAGGCAAACTTTGCAAAATTGCGTGTTGTTCTTAATACATAAATAAAGCCACTTCTTTCCCAGAATAGCACTTGTGGTTTTTGTTGGACACGTTTGAGTTAATCCTAGCTTCACATAACTCTCCTATTATGACATGGATTCAAGCCAAAGTACAGTCATTTAAGTTATTGTGGTAAAAGAATTTAAGAACATTATAATTTCAGGAAAGCACATCTAAATGGCAAGGCGAGTGCCATTTCATGTTTGTGTATAAGCAAACTTAGTGCTGAGTGGATGCCAGATGGACCTCCAATGACTTTCAAAAACACATCTGTCCCCTGAGGTTCACTGTGACCCATACCCAGGGTTCATTTGCATGCGTAGATCAATACACATGCATGTTTTAGCACACATGACAGAACCCCTGACACAAATACTGACATGCTACTCAAGGCACCAGTCACATACTTTTACCTCACTCCAGAGCCCCTTCTAAACCCAATCACTCACAAAAATCAATATACTGTGTTTTGGCATAATGTATTATCAAAGTCAAAAGTAAAGGTTTTTCCTTAAAAGAGATAAGCAATAATTCAAAATCTTTAAAGGTGCATTGTGTAACTTTTTTGGTGGGGGTCTGTCACCTGTTGTCACCATTTCTATGGATTTGCCATTGCTCCATTAAGAATGTTGCAAAGTATGGCATTAAAAAGCTCTTCTTTACATGTAATAATTATAGATGGTTTTATAGCTCAAAAATATCTAGAAAAACAGGCATTCTGACTGTGAGTGAGGTTGCCTCTCCACAGATCTGACCTGTAACTTCATCTGGTTTGGTCTCCATGAAGATAGAAAGGTTTAATACCATACTTTGAAATATTAAAGACAAAGCAATAACTTGACCAGAAAAGTTACACAATGAACCTTTAAACCTAAAACTTAATAAGTTATTTAAAATACACTCACAGCCACTGTATCAAAAAATAACTGTTTGTAATTTAACAACTACAACTACAATCATATTAATTGTTATCAGTGGGGATTCCTATTTAGTTAAAAGTACATGTGCCTTTCTAGAGAGTAAGATGAAAAAGGATCTTACTTATCTCATGCACATAATGTCTTTAGCTTGAATGCTAACTTCCCTTCTTGTGTGTTTGAAGAGCCATATGTACTTGAAAATAACAATAAGAAACAACTATACAATATCTTATCAGTTGCTGCTTACTGATCAAATGCTTTAAAAATCTGAACTGATAACAAATCCCCCAAAGCAAACAGTTGTCATTGGAGTCTGCATCAATCACGCAGATAGGTATGTGTCCCTGGGGGGGACACTGCAGCAGGACGGTGGCTGCTATATTAAAGAGGACTGATCAGGTTAGGGCAAACTTATTACAGGCTGTGTGGCCTCCCATCACTACACACAGTCAGTAAACCTCCTGTGGTTCTCTCACTGTGCAATAACAGCACAGTGTGAAATATGGATTTAGGAGCCGAGGGGGGCATGTCCTGGGGCTACAGCTAAGAGTAATGTTAACGTTTACACTTTATCTATCGTAACAAATGGAGAACACCTAACAGAAAGTGCCATTGTCATTATTCTAAGAAGCACTCTTTCAGAATATTGGTGGAACTGACTTTAAACTGTTTTAGGATATGTCTGTGTAATCCCTCAGTCATCTACGTAGTTAGTAATAGCTCATCCAAGCCGCTTCTTTAGCTCTAGAGAGCTATGAAACCTCTTCACTAAACAACTTTCACCCAGTTGACAGAAATTGATTTTTCTTTTGCTAATTTTTAGGATATGTGTTAATTGAAAGTATAACTTCAATTGTGCAAGCATTATCAGGGTATGGAAATAGATAAGAATAACTTGTGAAGTACAACATTTTATAGAAAAGTTGGGCATAGGTGGTATAAATTAACAATAGCTTTTAGCATAGCATGACCAAATTGTTTTGTAAATCTGATATACTGAACATCCTTCAAAGTTTTTTATTGGTTTCCGGTCATCTGTGCTATGTTCAAAAACCCTCAGGAAATAGAAAGCTAAGATTCCACTTGGGTGGTATTGAGAATACAGAAAGGAAGAATGTTATAGGCTTCTGGATGTCTCACCTGTCAGAGCTGAAGAAGATATACTCACTGAGAACTTTAATGAAGAACCCAGATCCTGTGTCTTTCCATGTTGTGAGATTACTGTACTGCTCTTTTTCAGATGCAACACCTGTTTCCTCTCCTATTTTATCGCTGTCTCTGTTTGCATGGGCCTATGGAGTTGTGACATTTATGTGGATCAAATTACTTCAAAATTTCCAGTTATTAACTGCAGTTAATAAAGAGTTTACAGTTCTTTGTATTACTGCAGCATATGCATTCAATGAGAACAATGTGTAGTCTTTGACCAGTATCTGACCAGGCATACTGCACTGCCTTTTGTCATTTGAGCCTCATAGCCCTTGACATGAAACATATTGCAATTCCTATTACACGCCTCAAGCCACCATTACAGGTTAGCTTTTGAAGGGGTAGTCCTTTGCCCTATCATCATCAACTACAATCTCTGGCCCTGCACCTGAGAGCTTTAAAGGGGAGTGGACATAAGGGTCAAAAAACCACTGGTAGTATCCTGATACCTATCACCTGTCATTATGTGGCTCAGGTAATGCACTCAGAATGGCTCACAGAGCCTTAAGGGTATTTCTCTGCTTTAAGTATCCAGAATCAAAACTCCTTCAAATATTACACAGATCCCCTGAGGTGAGGTGTAGCAGCGGCCTTTGACCTCAGAGGTCAGGTGACTAATTATCCAACACCTTTGCAGAGCTTCGGAATGCTGTACGCCGAGGGGCAGAAGCACACAAGTGGGATCTGTCTATTCCCCACACTGGGATTTCAAGTACTCACAGGAAGATATTGGGAAACAGGTGATTATCATATAGGCTATAATGTTACCTTTGAAAATACAATTCAAATACAGGGACAATATTATTAGAATCTGTAGATTAACTATGTTTTTTGTTTGTTTGTTTGTTTGGAAAAAAAACCCCAAAACAAACACACACAAAAAAACAACAACATTAAATTTATGAGATATGGGTTACAATCCAAATGATAATCTGTAATGTATGCAATGGCAACACTGATTGTGACATAATTAAATGTTTATGCAAAATATGGTCCATATTTAATGTGGAAATGTGACGCTAAAATCTTCACAGGGGTTATCAGGTACGGTGCAGTTCAGTGTGTTTTGTTGGGCTCTGTGGGCTGACTCTGTAATGACTTTTAATGCTCAATGTCCTACACCAGTCCATTGGCTTTTCAAGGACATAATGATAGTCAATGGCCATGCATTACATTTCAGTCCATGGGCTCCATTAGGTCCAATAGTGTCTTTCATCTTCAACGTTCCCGCTTGCAGCCAATAAAAGATCCTATGTCATTGTCAAAACTATGTCTCTATGGTACAGAAATCAACTCCAGGCCACCTTGACACAGAATTCAGTGTGATTGATGGTAATTGCCTTTTGCAAAATGCCACAGTCACGAAAAGACTCTTTACCTTCCTCTTTGCCTTTCAGAAGCCTGTATACTCAAACCATAATAGCAAATCAATGTCATCAAAATGTATGACACATTCAGCTTTAAATGGGTTTAATTATGTTGATGATATTTTTCAATTGGCTTGGCCTATTTGGACACAGTAGCAGCGCTATAGCAATGCACTAGTTTTAGAGGGAATAAAAAGACCATTGTGTGTTGAGGATGGATGGGTAAAATACATAGGGAAAGGCACTTGAAACCCAAACCAGATGTGTGCGTGAGTGTATTTGTGTATGAGCAAAAAGTATACATGTGAGTGGATGGCCAAGCAAATATTGGACGGTAAAATTTCAAGAGCCTGGTTTGTTAAGTATTTTTGGAACAATTAAAGTGGATTAAAAAAAAGCTACCTAAATATCTCTTATTTACAAGTTGACAAGTTCAGAAGCTGTGAGAAAAAAAATGTCTGCTAAAAATCATGCAATACTGTCCAAATCCTGAATAATTGTTTCGAAAGTCCAAATGATAATTAAATTGGGAGTGTATCTGATGCCAAATGACAAACTATCTCTTGTGATTGGATAAAATATCTTCAGATTTTGTAAAAGCAACCATATACAACCATTATTTTAAATACAGTATTATCTATTTTTGTGTGTTTGTTTGTTTGTTTTTTCAGTAAAGAAAAATATCTTTGAGGAAGTGATAAAAAAGTTCTGGCTGAGATCAGCACACTACTATAAGCCAAGAAACTCATTCTGCCTAAATGTCCCCTTTTGCTGCACCTTGAAAATTTCCATCAACTGCAAATAAAACAGCTCCAGGTGCTCCAATGAAAATGACGCTCCAGTTTCCCCAAAAACTGTGGCCAAGGGCTGTTAAACTGGGAGGCGAGAATTGAGCCAGGCCTTTTAGCGGCCTGCAGAACTGGCCAGTGCAACAGCAGTGTGCACTAGTGTTAGATGGCTACTAAATATTCTAACACATGGTACATTATTGCTGAATGACAAGAATATACAACCCAAGGTGTTTTAAAATAAAGACATACTTATGTTACAGAAATAAAATACACACTACTTGATTCAGAAAAATCACTTTAATTTTATGCCAGGTAGTTCAGCCTGTAGCAATAATATTGTGGCTCTATTGGATGTAATGAGAAATACATTTAAATATAAATGCTGAGAAAAGGAAAGTCATACAAGTAATCTAAATGTATTTTGTGGCATGAGAAATTGCTTTGAAAGTGAAAAAAAAAAAAAAAATCAAGGTCCATGTAACTTTTCTGGAGGAGCATCAGCCAGCTTATCTCCATGGAGATGTTTGCCTGGAATGGCATTAAATTGATGTTTATCTTAATGAAAAAAGCAGGTGACACCAAAAGGCCAAGTTATATTTCACCTCTGTGGAGAGGCAACTCCGCTCTCAGTAAGGATGCATATTTGTTTCGGTATTTTTGAGCAAATACTGTTGGAATGTTTGGAACCTTTCATACACAGCAATAACAATAACATCTCATAGGAGACACGCAGGAAGCAGACCCTCCACCAGGATAGTTACATAGTTCATCTTGAAGTACTTTTAGAAGATATTTGTGGTTCTTCCTTTTCTTTGGAGGAATAATACTCATATGTGCATTGGAAATGACTATGTAATAATTGTTTTGATCTGTGTAATCACAAGAAAGTTGTGTCATTTTAATTCCATTGCAAAGATGCATTTGTGTATTACATTTACATTTCTCGCTACCAAAACCCATTTTAAGTAACCAGTGTAACTTCTCAGTGCACCAGTGCCATGGACTTGAAACTTGATCAGAGGAATATAGGGCACCTCTACTTCGTATGGAAAGCGTTAGGTGAGCAGTAAACTCTCCTTTTGGAACTGATGAGAACCACCTGGGCGTCTGAGCAACAACCTGGATCAGACAACTCCAAAAGACTGAATACATGATGAAGACTGAGGCAACACAAATCAAGCCCACTGATCAAACAGCCCAATACCAGCAACAGGCATGCCATGTCTGGAGCAATGACGCAGATATGAAACCTGGAGGAGTACTTCAAAGACATGCCACAAACACTAAAACGGACAACAGGAACTAGACACATTAATCATATCATCAACTGTAAACATCCAATAAACAAGACGATGGCTACATAAATAATCCAAAATCCAACACATAATCTACAAAGAGTTCATATTAACAAATGCAAATGTATGCAACACGCTGCAGGTGTTAACAATGGACAAGACAAACAAAGTTTGATTTACAAATTGCTTGTATACATATCTTTCATGTCTCAGCAGTAATTTGATATGGGGTTGGTTGAAAAATATACACGAAAAGGCTAAAGATATAACTGTTTATTTGAAAGGGGATTAAGATCAATGTTTTGAGTTGTTGCATGAACAAATTACTCACCACTAAGAAATGATAGTTATTTAGATCATTATTTGAAGGTAAGAAGGTAAAAGCTTTAATAGAAAAAACACTGACATATTAAAAAAAATACCAAGAAGTCACTGCAGCTGTTATTAAAGGTCCCATATTACACTATTTTCTGATTGACAGTTCTCATCACAGACATACCTGGAGTTGTGTTTGTTTCATTCACACATCTTTAACACACTAACCCTTCGTATTTATGCAGAGTTCTTCTCTCAAACAGAAAACACTTCTCCATTTTGTGATGTCATGTGGTAATACAGGAAGTGCTCTACTGTGCTTTTAAACTCCATACACCATCACTTTTGGAAGATTTTACCCCTGGTATTGCCTAAAACAGAGTTTTTTGAGCTTTTGGGATATAGAAAGACTAATAATAAAGGGTTAATCAAACATGTGTGAATGAAACAAAACACAACGGCATAACAACATGGCTTAAAGCTCACAAGAGTCAATTTTGTGTAATAGAGGATCTTTAAAAAGAAAGCTTCAAAGAGCAATGGACCATACACCACAAAAGCTTAAGTATCCAAAACATTTGAATCTTTTTGCTTCCTTTTCTGTACAGAAATACTTGTATTATAACTAAATTACATTTAGTTTAATTGGTGAGGTTTGGTCTTTAATTTCCTCTTGGCACAAACTTTGAGAGGAAATGAAACTTAACTGTCTCACACTGTGGTCTGGGGAGCCACCACATAAAATGCACTTGTCAATGCCTACTGTTGGTATACACTCACATGTCTGGTGGCTGTTAGCTAAAAGTTATGACCAGGAACATATGTCACTCTTTTGGCCTGTGCTTGTTGGGTCAAATGTTCCACTACTATACCCTCTACTGTACGCTGCTGTTTTTAGCTTGTATGCTGGTACTAATAGGCCTGTCAGATGAGATGCTGGTGAGAGCAGTTGTCATAGCCTAATGTCCGAACTGGCAGCATTCACTTTCCACTTGTTCTCCCTGGAGACAGTTTGACCTGAGAGGAGTTACCACAATGTGCCCAGTGGATCACACAGCGCACAAACAGCTGGTGTAACAGTATATTTCTAATGTGATTAATGGGTTATTTACAATATAACTACAAAGAAGTTAATCATGATTTTGTTTTGTCCTTGTGCTGATTGATGACGATATTTGATTCAAGTTTCGTAAAAACAAATAAAAAAGTCTTTCAATCTTAATTACATGAACATGAACAAGACTTTTATTGCAATTTAACACTAAAAATGTAGTCACATTTTATTCTCTGAAGTCCGTACTCTGCTCCAACACATGTTTTTACTTACAGAGGATTGGCTATAGGCCTCTAGATTTAAAACACACATGCTGATCATAGACAATTTGAAACAACTGCATCTCAACTCTATTAAAATTCGATTAACTGCAAAGCTCTATTTACAAGGCAATGTCGAATTACAGCTTGGTGTATTGAGGTAAGTGCCTCACAACAGCAGTGTTGGGGCAGACTGATGAAGAATAGTCTTAGTAACACAATAACAACACAACACTCCCGCAAAACATTACATTATTAAAATGATAGCAGGTAACTTTCTGGAGGTGTAAAAAGCTACAGGATCATTCCATGAACTAGAAAGTCAAAACCATAGTCCATAGAGAAAAACAAAAAAAACTTCTCTATTTTTGGTCAAAAAGTTAGATACTGTAGGTTTAGGACAAGGGAGACACATGAAGAAAAGAGATCAGAGATTGAATAGCCAGTTAAAATCAACAAGTTGACAAACGGTTAAAATTAGAAACAGAATAATCACTGTAGGTTATCTAACTCACAGCATTCTCTCATAAATTGCAATTTCCTCCAAAAAATGTCAAAACAACAATGGCTTTTCCTGTATACAAGTTATGCCCTGGTCTCCTCTGCGCTGATATATTATCCTGTGCAAATGCAGATTCTTTAAGGTCATTTGGTCACACAAACAGACAACGCAACTAATGAAAAATGCCTGCTGCGCACACACGGGGCTGAGTACACACCAGCACCAGAGGGCAGAACCTTCAGCTCTGGCTAAACAGAACACAGCATGGCAGCGCGTTGGCCAGTCGCGAGAGCTCTGACAGTGAAAACACACAGATATTATTCCAGCCAGAGGAGACTGCAGAGGCTGTTTGGCCTGTTCTGCAGCATGGTTGGTTCAGGTCCTGAGTGATCGTAGAATAACTGCTATTGTCTGTGGTCTGCACAAGCCACATAGCCATTGCTTTGACTGGAAGAGAATGAAAGTGACCTCACCACAATGGAGACCAACTGAATGAAATATCAAACAAGATGTCTCTGTCTAGCGAGTACTAACAAATGTAGCAGTAAATGGTAGTATTTTTTAGCTATATATGTTTTTAAAAACATACTATTTTGGTAAAGGTGCACTATGTAACTTTTCTGGTAGAGGACCCACCAACTGCTTGTCTACTTACAGATGTTATTGCTTTCATGTTCCATATTATGATATTAAACATATATATCAAGCATCTTTACAATTCCAGGTGAAAATGTTGCTTAAAACAAAATCAAAACATGTATTCTAATTGTGAGGGGATCACTACCTCATAAATTTGACTTTTAACTTGGCTTGGTGGCATCACCTGTTTGTCGCCTGACAAATATTCCAGACAAAGAAATTACATCTCCATGGAGGCAAGCAAGGTGGTGAACCCTCCACCGAAAAGTGACATGGTGCAATTTTACACATAGTCTTTAACAAGCCTCTGCAGAGCACTACACACACTGCACACAGCAGTCTTCCTGCTCTTGTTGGTGAATGGAAAGTGGTGTTACTGCACAGTCCATATACTATGATCTTAAACTTCAGTGTTTCTCCTTTAGCAGCAGTTCTCAGAACAAGCCAATTCATGTAAATGTTATTCTTCCACTGCAGTCAAAGTCCCTCAAACAAAAGTGCACTAAAATCAAAATGTATTTCATTTGTCTCAAGGATTTTTACATATGAATACATCAGTAAAGTCTGCAGTTCTGGATGCAGAAAAGAGAGAAATGTGTGAACTTGTAAAGTGTTGCATGCATGGGGAACACTTTCTGTCTGTCTACTATTGCTAGTAAAGCCTGTTCTTTGTTGTGTTTGCAGAGCCGGTTACCCAGAGGACGAGTGGACGGTCCTGGTTCCAAATGAGTCACTCGACATCGGTGCTGGCTCAGCAAGCTTTGAGCCCGCTTCATTCTGCTCCCCTGATTGCATTGGCCTTCTGTCCACCTAACCATTGATTCCCATGTCCCAGCCTAGCACTTTCTGTTTGTTTAGCTCATCTGTTAATACCTACCACTAGCTGCCTCACTAGTCTCACCAGTGCTAGCCCCACTAGTGTTTTACCTGTTTAGCCAGAGGGTCAACGAGTTTAAGAGCAAGCAAAAGATCCATGAGTTCTGGGAGATCTTGACGCTTTGACTTACAATCGTAGCAAGAACCAGCCATTTGAAGAATACTAAGGTCAATAGGTGCTTCTTTGTGCCTCCACTTCAGACATCTATCAGTTTGACTTAAGCTCAATTATTGGTATTAGGAGGAAACACAAAGGTTAGCAGGGTTAAAGGCACATAAACATCCACACACAAAGTAATCCTCAGAGACAAACTATCACCCAGGGCTTGGTTTAAGCCTCAACTGCGCCTGAAGCAGTGTGAATATGTACAAAGATACTGTGAAATCAATACATGTTTTACCTAACGCATTACAACACCAATGCCATTGTATTGGTAATAGTCTTTTGTGATGCATGCAAGCCTTTGATAATAATCTGTCTTATTTTACAATGATTTTTCAAGTTCTTTACATGTGTAGATGATGACACACTGACACCTGATCCACTGCAGTTTGTCTTAAAGGAATCCATCAGTACAGTGCCATCCGTCTTGCAAATCTTTTGGACAGGACTGATAATGGGCAGAAACATAAAACCAGACTCAAAGGTGAGGTTGACAAATGCTCTCAAGATATGTACATTTGGTCACTGAAGAATGGAGCCTTAAGCATGTAGTCTGATAATATTATCTTAAAGGAAATTTTTCACAACAAAACATGACTGGAAAAGATAGGTTTAATCTCAAGTAGATTGAGGGGATGCCTGAAAAGATGACATATCAAACCTCAAAAAATCATGTACAGTGTATTTTTCTGTAAAAGGCTAAGGTGTTTAAATATGAAAGGTTGTAAAGACATAAGTAGGAGATCTTAAAACACATTTAATATTTTATCACCTATAAATTCAAAGAGTCTTAAAGTTTGGGTTTGAGAAGAAATGCATGACACTAAAGTTCCATTGTCCACAAAAGGCACAAATGTACTATGAATGTATAACAAACATTCAGATGTGTACAGCGGGGCGGCAGTAGCTCAGTTGCTAGAGCATTCGCCCACTGATCTGAAGGTTGGCGGTTTGAATCCAGTTCTCGACATAAAAAACATCACAGGTTGAGCGGTCAGATCCACCGACCCACAGGTTGGCTGGTGTGATTCCAGCTCCCACAGATGAATGCTGCCGTTGTGTCCTTGGGCAAGACACTTAACCCACCTTGCCCACAGTGTCTGCGTACACTGGTGTGTGAATGTGTGTGTGAATGGGTGAGTGGTTCCTTGTTGTAAAGCGCTTTGAGTGCCTTGAAGGTGGAAAAGCGCTATAGAAAAATGTGACCATTTACATTTGCAAAAAAAATACAAATTGTGATATTAGCTGACACTCAAACTGCCTGTGTAACAGTAAACCCTGAGAGACACATATCAAGGTGAAAAACATGCTGCACAAGATCTGTTAAAATCAATAGTGCAATTTTCTACTTAAATAACCCACTCTTTCTTAAGTGAATCCTTTATTTCCCTTCCGGCCCATATTCGATTATTTGATCAAGAGCCTCATACTGTATTAAAGAGAGAGGATCATCTCTCACTCATGCCCTGGGGTCAGCGTTCTTCAAAGTTCATGGCTATTTTCTCAATCACTTTCATTAGTGTACAACAGCAGTAGCACTATTACACTCTTTTACTTACAGAGAAATTCTTTTAATTTATGACTAATCAATATGAAACCACCGGCCCAAGAACCAATCAATAGACTTACTGGGCAGTTAAAAATCAGTAAATGCTGGTCAAGTGTGTTCGAAGATGCTGATTGGACAGTGTGGTGTTGCTAAGGGTTGCCATGTAGCTAAGAAATCCAGGACAATGCTAAAACATAAATGCATATTCATCACCACTATTTTCTCATGGGAAATATGCACCCTAAACTGGACCTGTTCCTTTGTGGAGGGGAGTGAATCTCTTTACACTTGGGTGCGCCAGTTGTTTTGGACTTGCTTTGTGCCACTCTGTTGAGCTGGCATTTCAGTCACTGTTTCCTGCCAGGAAGGGGCTGATACCGAGTGAACACACTGAAAACAATTGTAAATGTGTCTAGACATATTAAAACCGCTGTGAAAGAGGAATAAGACACATGGCAGAGAAAAGCAGTTAAGTTGAATAAACCTGGATCTTATTAGGACATGCAGGTATTACAACATACAACTTGTAACACAACTAGGCTTTTTGCTTGCTCTTTTGATTTATATGAAACATGTCCAAATAATCTCCATTGTGGATCAATAAAGTATGTCTAGGTCACTGATAATATTAGCTTCTATTTAATGATAATATTTATATTGTAATCATATATACTTATGGTATACAATACACACTTTTATTAGATTTTATTTGCAATTTTGGCAAATGTCTAATGTCTATAACTCTCCCCTATCACACACTGGACCTTCATAAATCTCTGTATGTACATAAAATAGTCTTTGCTGAAATAGTGCAGAGAGCGATTGAGAATCTGAAAAACTTGCATGCCTGTCCAGATGTGGTTTTCTGGTTTGTATTTGGTTTATCGGCTGATCAGAGGCTGAGGTAAGTGAGAGGTGATCTCTACCAACAGCTGGTATGTGGTTGCTCCTATTGTTTCTGTCATCTATCTCTTTGGCAAGGACATAAATAAGGATTATAGTAGGCTGAATGGTGTATCTGTGCAGAAAACAAAGAAGAATGCTTGAGGATCGTGAAAACAAATGCAAGTTGACAGTTAAGGACTTGTAATAACTTTTATCAGAATTTGACAGTTTGTCAACAAGCAATACAATGTAAAAGTACTGTACTAGTGTTTAAAGCAAATTTCACTGAACCATGAATATCGTATCTCAGAATTATATACATTTTTCACTTATTCTTGACACTTTATTAACTTTTTCTGAAAAGTATGTAGTTAACAAACAATACATGATTCATTCCCCCTGTAACTTGCTCTTTACTTCATCTACATTCCTGCCTTTCAAGATCTCATTTAAACACATAAAAATGAATGCAGTCAAACCTTATTACAGCAAATTAACTTCAGAATGACTGACCATGGCTTGAGTATGTTAATTATATCAGTATTTTACTTCTCAAAGACTCCTTATAGTCTGTGAGCACTTGGCACCACTTCCACTCTGCTCTCTCAATAGCTTGTTTGCTCTTGGCAGCTGTCTTCTGTTTTTTTACGAACCGCTCCTTTAATCCTTTACAACCACAATTGATGCAAACAACTCAGGACATCGCAGTACACACCAGGCAATTGCACAAACACTAACATGTCCTAACATTTACAGCTATGATTGAAGTCAAGGCCTTGAAACCTTGGACAATCAGAACAAGTACGTTTTCCCAGCAGAACATAGCTGTGTAAAAGCTGAACACTGACCATGTGTGATTCAAGGCAGGGGCATTATGGTTAGTGCGTGTGGACACATCACATCTGATATTATTTCCATACTGTAATAATAAACCTCTTCATCTGTTGGAGCGGATACAGAGAGCGCTCGAGAAAGGCAAGGCCCAATCTGAAATTACATCCCAGATGCTGAGATGCATTTGACCTGATATGGAAAGTACTGAAATAAAAGCAAGACCAGTTAACAAGCTCTTTGTGTAGCATGCAACTCTATGACTAAGAAATTAGCATATAGTGCAAACACAAGAAGATTCCTTATGTCCAGTTATAAGGATACCACTTTATATACCCTGTTCAATAAGAAATCATTTAAATTCATTTTGGTGCAGAAATGTGTATTTTAAATTACCATGGGCAGTCACATGACTAAGTATGAGGCTGTCTTAAAATCAGCCACATAAACTGTGTTTCTGATTTGCTTTTGTTGACATCAGTAGAAAAAAAGGTGAGCATCTGAAAGGATTTGTTAAGTGTTTGGTTTTTTGTTTTTTTGTTTTTTACCAAATGCACAAATCATAGGGTATAAAGTATAGATTAAAGATTACCTGGGAGAGAACAAACATGATATTGTTATGCCTTCAGACTGAGCAGGTCCGCCTATCTGTTGATCATTAAATAAACCTCACAGAAAAGCTGATTTTGCTCAGTGCCCCTGCGGCTCACCTCCTCATCAGATCTTGGTCTTAAAGGTCAGGGGTGCTCTCCGGCTGGGCTGTCCCATCCAGACCTCAGCATTATAGACTCTGTCAGGTCCACAGACAGCAGAGGACCCAGGACACTCTTCCTGACCAGCATATCAGCTCCCAAGGGAACTGCTCTAATGAGGCTCTATGGGGAACAGATGCAGTGAGGGCAACCTGGGTAAAAACAACCTGCCAAAGTCACTTAATGATCACACATTTTGTTATGTCAGTGTGGGGATTTTATTTCTTTTATGGACTTTTGTGAAAGACTCATTAGCTGTCTGTTAACATGAACATTCTTTCCATATGTGTAGAAATATTTATAAACAGCACTGTTGATGAATAATTATGTTATTCTCTCTTTTGTACCAAAATGTTTCTCAGAAAATTTTCAGACACATGAAAAGCATGATCAAACATTTCTGGAAAAAAGTGGAATGATTGAGTCATGTAAGGTTACAAAGAATATGTAAACAAGACTTTGACCACACAGTAATTTTTTATATATTTTTTTTAGGATCTAGTCCAAAGTCATGACAATAAGAGCATCATATTTTGGTGAGCACTGGAGATTGGAGAGGGTGGAATCACTGCCATCGAAACTGTTCAAAGAGATGTCACCTCTGAACTGTTCTGTCTTACGATTGATTTTACTTGATTTTATTTTTCTTTTGAGTGGCCCATTAAATGAATGACGTCCATATTTGTCAATATCAATTTACTGTGTGAGCTACCAACTCCACAAAGTTGTGTAATCACAGCTGGAAAAATAAATACAGCAACAATTATATAAATACATTACATAACTACATTTTGTCTTTTGTCTCTCAGATTATCATGCCTCTTTCAACCCTATCCATTTCTTCAACATTATATCCTCTTTCATCACATTCATAAATGTCATAAATCACCTCTTTGGTGTTCTTTTAGGCCTCCTGCTGGGCACCTAACCTCAGCTTCCTTTTATCATTAACCTACATAAAATAACAGACTCAGGCCACCAAAGAACCTTTAAACATTTAAAACCTAAAGCCCATTTTGGTTATCTGATATGATAGATGGAAAAATATCATTTCGTCTGTTTTGTCTACGCTTGCCCTTTAAGGTCAGTCATGTCTTCCTCTTCCTGGTCTCTCACGGTTTCACCCATCTTTCTTGTTGGAATATTTATATTATTTCAGTGAGTCTCTATCAGCAGCCCACCTCTCCTTGATAGCGTTTGTGTAATCATTCTAAAGTTTGGATAAATATCGGTAAACATTGAGTGGCGTGTCCCATCTGGATCCGATTTCTCTTCCGTCTTGGTGAGTCAGTCAGCGTTTTGCACCCTGATTTCTAAAGCCTAAATATGATATGTCTTAAACCCCAGTGGACTTTGGGGGGTTTGACCACTGCTGTCTTAGATTTATCTTCAGCACGTGCATGGAAACAAAGAAAATAAATAAGCATGGGGTAGACTGTAGGCATGAACACAATGTATGGAAAAATCAAAGGAATAAAAAATAATGACATTACACTAAATATAACAATTCAGTAATATGAAAAAAATAAACAAATAAAAAACTCTAATGTGGCCAGCACCTCTCATACTAAATCGATTCCAGGTTTGACTCAAGGGCGGGATGGGGTAATTCTGTGCAGAATTTGCATATTTCTCTCCATGTCTGGGTGGGTTTCCTCTAAGCACTCCAGTTTCCCGCATCCACCTAAAACATGCACAAGAGGCAAATCTTCCAGCTAAGGTAGCCCAAGCCTGGCTCAAGATCTGTCCTTGCTCCTTAAAAGTTTCCATATAGGCATTGAAGGATGGGTCAAACAGAGGACTTGGATCAACATCATCAACTATACTTTAACCTTATCTCAACTAGCCACAAAAAGGTCAATCATATTATAACTTGTAGAATGAAAAGTCAATGTATCAATGCAGCTAATATCTTGTAACATCTGCAAAGCTTATACTTTCTATAACGTGTGTAGTCTCTGGTTCACAGTCACTTAAATCTGCTCTGAGGGCAACATAACATGATTACTCAAAACAATATTCAAAAATAATTCCCCTCAGTCTGTGTGTAAAGACATCTGAGGAGGATTGGCTACTGTTGGGGCCTGTTGCCTGTACTTCAACATTTAAAGTCAAAGTTAATTGAAACAGGCTGAGCTTTGGAATACTGGAAGCACAACTTAATCAGTACAACCCACATACATTCTGACAGGACTCAAGACAACAGACAGGAAGTAAATTCAGAATTCAGTTTTTAAAGCTCCATCTTACTTAAGAAGATAAAGGGAGAAGAGTGTGTTAGGGCATCCCATCATAATCATCTACCAAAATAATATGATGTAATACTACAATATTTACATTTCTGCAAAGTGAATAATAATTATGCAGATGTTTGTTATTATTTATTATATTTTTGTTATAAAGGGACCCCCAGAGATGTTTCACAAAACAATAGCACACTGAATTTCACACAGCTGCATTTGAGATTGCAAAACAAGTTAACTTTTCCCTAGTTCTGACATACACGTTTAGTTTCACATGCAAACTGGCTATTTCTTCGTTGCCTCACTTACCCAGGATATGGTTAGCTTTTGGCAGTACTCTCAAATTTTGGTGTGATTTAATGATTTGTGACTGTCCATTTTAAACAGGCCTCAAAAATGAAACCTTGTTGTCCCACAAGACTTGGAATATCTGTATAAATATGTCACATTTGTCTAAATCCATCCATTTGACAGCCCACAGTGCACGCAACCGTTTAGCCTAGATAGACACCATTACGCTTTAAGAAAATAAATAAAAAATACAACACCAGTCACAATTTGCAATTCCATCTTCCTTCAATTCCACTTATATTGAAATCTCCATGTATTGCTTAGCCTCAGGAATTTCAGCCCGGATCCTCGGAGTCAGCCCAAAAAGCAGAATTGTATCCAGATGTGGCCTTAGTCTGGTTTTCGGTCAGTCCGGATCAGAGACGGAAAGGTGAATAGGGTACAGGGAGGACGAGGAGAAAACTGGCCGGTTGTGGCACACTTTGAGATGCGCTAAGCAAACATGACCCCTGAATGACCCCCGGATGACCTTTGGCGGTTCACTCCACGGGACAGGACATCAGAAGTTCTATTAAACCCATTCAGATAGCTCGGGGGTGACCTGCGCTATTTCAAACTCAATCAGTGTCCCATAGGAGATTTGCCGTAATGCTTTGTGACTTCAACACAGCCACTACGCCACAACAAGGGCCTCTGCTCGCCAAAATTAAGCCCCCTTAAACATACAGGAATGACTAGCTCCACTGAAGGAATACAACTCAACCACTAAATTGAGTTTTGATTTAGTTTTTTTAACTAACATTATCCAGCACCGCACATACCAAGAAGTCATGGCGTAGTCCCACAGGAGAAAATGCATGGCTTCTTAAGGGGTATTTTTCATCTATGCCTCTCCAGAAGCGTAATGGATTCTAGAGGCAAGTTTTGGCTACCAACTTGGTACATTGCATCATGGCCTGGGTATAATCAAGCAATGGTCAGCTGTCATCCCTTCTTCCTGACAAGTGATATATGATATCAAGCAGATCTATGCATACAAAAGAGCTGCTTAAATTGTACAAGAACCCATGGTGAGTTACATGGGTGGGATTGGAGTTGACTAATAGGACACTAAGGAGTCATAGCTCAAAGCTCACCTCTGACTCACCTTCTTTAAAGCACGGAGAGCATTCTGTCAAATATGATGCATCTTTGTTCGATTTACAATTTAGTCAATGTGTTTTCTGTATTTAGTTAAAGCAGGTGCACATATTTGAAGAATATATATTTTTGTATTTTTTATTGTTACAAATATTCATTATTCACTCTCTACTCAGTGTGAGAAGAGACATATTCTACAAAATTTACTTTAAAAGGTTTAAACCATGTTATAATAGTTTCCCTTCATCACTGACTCACTCAAAGTTGTATTTAGAGTGATTCATGCGTGTTTGAGTAATTGTTATTTTGCTGCATTTTTAGTGACCATTGCTCGAAGAATTCCTGTTTTCCCCTATACCTCATGCACCCACATTGCTCCGTTCCACTGATTGCTATCGTTAAATGTAGATACCCATCCATCAGCACAGGAGGTCCGTTGGGATTGTGTTTATGGCGACATACTGTACAGAGGCAGGTGGAACTCATGCAACTCTGAAATTTCGAACTGGAAGTCAGTTAACCTATTTCTTTTATTAGATTGTGAAAACTCTATATTGCAATTTATTATTTTCATAATTATATAGCAGAATAAAGCATATGTGTCTTCTTTAAGTACTCACAAAAAGGAAATGAGGTCAGCAGGTTAAATCCCCTTTGTGCCCCTAGGCATTTATCAGCCCACTGTCACTTCACTTGAATTCTATGCTCCAGCCTGCCAAACTGAAAGGGGAGAAGTATGAGAAACATCAAATTATTTCTTTTAGCATCTTTCTGTATGTATAAAGTGTACTATGGCAGGATAGAGTTTTGTCACCTCAGCAGGTCCTCGCACATTTTCAGACTGTAACCTACTTTGTTGGCGGCGTTGAGGGTGACTCTGCGGGTGTTTTCAGCTCCCTTTAACACTAACACTTACAGTGGGATCAGCACAGCAGGCATCCATTCTAACACCATAAAGACTCATTATTGAACACTTACAACTCATAGGCTTTGTCTCTGTGCCACTGTGACTATAATTATCCATTCTGTCAGTTGCACTCGTCCAAGAATAGTTTCATTTTAATCAAGCACTGAATTCCTATATCTAAAAAACAGACTACTGGAAGACACTGTACAATGTTTTTATTCATAAGGTATGAGATGATTTTAATTTCCTTTTCACTCCAGCATTTTTTCCCCAAATATTGATATTATTAAAATACACATAGTAATATAGTGCCAAGTATGTCTAAAAGGTGCATGTAACTTTTTTAGGTCTGCAATGTGCTTGTCTGAGATGTTATTACTCATGATTCACTAAACTAATCTTTCTCCATGGAAACAAGCAGGTGATACCATCTGACCAGGTTACAGGTCAGACCTGTGTAAAGCTCATAGTAAGAATGCCTTTGTTATAGGGCCTGTAGTTGAACAAATGCGATATAAATATAATGTCATGCTGTGGAGCATTTCAGACAAAGTAATAGTACTACAATAAAGACCAGCAGGTGACAGGCCACCCACCACAAAATAGTGCAAGTAAAATTGTGTACCGTTAAGGTTTTTAGAAATATTGTATCTCAAAATATTGCAAAACATCCCAATCCATCATGCACAGTTTGTCCTTCGTACACACAAAAATCTTGAGTACTTGCAGTGAGTCTGTAAACTGTATCCTTGTTGCTGGTCCATAGGCTAAGATCGCAAGTACAATCCCTCACTCAATCCTGACTTTTTCCGTTTAGATTTCACGGAATTAGCCTCTTCAGTTTTTCACACTGAGTTCTTTTGTAGCTGTAAAAACATGCAGTGTGTTATTGTGCCTTACAACACAATCCCCTGCTTTATGAGCCAAAACCACTAATTGGGCACCACTAACACATGCCAGCCTCCCCAAACTTACCACAAGTCTAACCCCAGGGACTGATTCTGCCAAAGAAGCACTCAACTGAGTATTGTATTGTTGCCGGCAAAGGTCATTCAAATTATCAGTGAACAAATTATTATCAAGGAGGTAATTTGAGACCTCGGGAGAAGAGGATAGGGAGAAGCAAAATTATGTTTACAGATGTCAAGTCGGGAGTCCTTGGTAATATATTGATGTGCAATCTTAACTGCTGACATAGAGGAAAGACAGATCAGAGCAGTACATTGGATACACAGGCACAGCTCTTATATCAGATTCATTCCTGCCATAGTTGTGTAACTGAAACACAGCCATATGGGAATGACACAGCGACTCTTTTGTCATCTGCTAATCTAGCCTGGACTTGTGCTTAATCCCTGACAATTAATAGCAGTGAAATCAATCCACAAAGTTCATAAGCCAGTGCTCTTCTTTGCCAGACCAATGCCATGATAAACAGGGATGTGTCATTGTGGATACTGAGAATAAAGGTTATGGAAACTGAAATGAAAATTAGAGCACACTGTTCATTTGTTGTGGTAAATGCATGATAATGTATAAAGAAACAAAACATTTTTTTGAGTTTGAATTTGAGAGCTATTTTAGATTTGGTTATGCCTTTATTGTGCCCATAGGGAAATATGTGCACTGGGGCGGTTTGCAGTCGAGTGTGAAGCGGTTGGGATGAAGATCAGCTCTTCTAAGTCTGAGGCCATGGTTCTCGACCGGAAAAAGGTGGCTTGCCCTCTCCGGGTGGGTGGAGAGTCTTTGCCTCAAGTGGAGGAGTTCAAGTATCTCGGGGTCTTGTTCACGAGTGAGGGGAGGACGGAACGTGAGATTGACAGGCGGCTCGGTGCAGCTTCGGCAGTGATGCGGTCGCTGTATCGGACCGTTGTGGCGAAGCTCTCGATTTACTGGTCAGTCTTCGTTCCTACTCTCACCTATGGTCATGAGCTCTGGGTAGTGACCGAAAGGACGAGATCGCGGATACAAGCGCTCGAAATGAGTTTCCTCCGCAGGGTGGCTGGGCGCTCCCTTAGAGATAGGGTGAGGAGCTCAGTCACACGGGAGGAGCTCGGAGTAGAGCCGCTGCTCCTCCACGTCGAGAGGAGCCAGTTGAGGTGGCTCGGGCATATGTTCCGGATGCCTCCTGGGCGCCTCCCTCGGGAGGTGTTCCGGGCATGTCCCACCGGTAGGAGGCCCCGGGGAAGACCCAGGACACGCTGGAGGGACTATGTCTCTCGGCTGGCCTGGGAACATCTCGGGGTTCCCCCGGAGGAGCAGGAGGACGTGTCTGGGGTGAAGGAAGTCTGGGAGTCCCTGCTTAGGCTGCTGCCCCCGCGACCCGGCCCCGGATAAGCGGACGAAAATGGATGGATGGATGGGAAATATGTCCTCTCCCATATGCAGCCCTTTACTCTTTTTAATCCTGCCTGCCAAACTTGAATAATAATAATAATCATTTTCAGTGTTTTAAAAGTCATTTCAAAAAATAGTAAATATCGTGGGACTTGAAAGACAGATATTTTGTTGTAATGCTTTGTAATGATTTTTAGTTATGGGAGATTTCAATAAAATGGGATATTTTTTTCCTCTTATGAGGTGGATTACCAAAACACTCCATCCATCTGGTTCCTGGTCCGGCCCTTCTGTCAAATTTTAGAATTCTTTGTGGCCCACGAGTCAAAAGGTTTGTCCACCCCCGCCTTACTGATTATTGTAATACAATGTACCAGATCATTTTGAGTCTTCCATTTTTTTTTTTTTTTTTTTTTTATGTGAAGTTATTATTTTACAATCCAATTTGTGATTGCTTATTTCATTTTTGATTAACATTTTTGTGATATTTGTCATAACCATTTTAGGATTAGCACTGCCATTTAATAGTAATCAAACTAGTGTCTCCCTAGAGAATTTGGTCCTTAATCACACTTAATCTCTTGTTCAACAGCACCTGTGTTGTCAACAAGCAGGTGCAACTGTGTTCATTTCTAAACCAGACAAACGGCTCTAGCACCAGAGAAAGAAAGAGGGTGACCTGCAGTGAAAGTTCAGCCCTCCTCAGCTCTCAGAGGTAGTTAGGGTCATATAACTGGAGCACAAGTGGCAAAGCAATCACTATAAAAGTCAGTGTAGAGGTGGAATTTGAAGGACACCAACCCAAGAGCAGAAGACCTGTTTTTGAAGGAACAAACGGTCTATTAGCACATTCAGAGGGAGTCTCAGCAGGGGGTCCTGGTTTGATCTCAGTGCTTGTGTCTGAAGCCATGAAATGTGGGGGCAAACTCAAGCCACGGGGAAGTCCACAAATGGTAGAGCGATCACAAGTGGAGCCCTCTTTAAAAGGGGGTCAGGTGGCTTTTTCATCTCTTCTCTGCAAAAGTAACATGTCACACAAAGCTGCTACTGAGTTGACACACACTTTAGACTATTCTGCATATAGAAGCAATATAAATGCACAAGACAATAGGAAAGCAGCTGGAGCTCTTCTCAGCTTATATAGGAAGAGAAAATCTGACATATATTAAGTGATGGATGCAAAAGTGTCCGTTTTAATAAGCAACAAGGCGGTATTGCAGCGCTGCTGTTTCACAAGGCCAGGGGAGAACAGTTCGATGATCAACACAAGGGAGCCAATTAAAAGCAGACTTTGGCAGTGGAGAGCATTGCATTGACCCTCATGCGACGCACTTCAAAATCCATAGAGGAAGAGATTTATTTTATTCTTATTTTCAACCCAGCACTTTCTGTCTTCACACTACAGGCTATTATCGATTTGTGGGTCTCCTCCCCTTTAATTATTTGTAAGCATCAGACTGTGAGAGAGTTCACTTTAGCTCTTGTTATGGAGCAAAAACATTGGGCGCAGTCATCACTCCCATTCACTGATAAGACGGAGCCTAAATGACAAGGTCAGTCAGGTGGAGGAGGGTGAGCTGCACCTAAAGATAACGTAGCACTGTGAGGATTCTCTCTACTGGTGCCTGCAGAGATCAAACAGTGCAGCTGCTTTCTTTCTACTCAAAGATTGGATTTGTCTCACTTCGCCTCAGCTAGGTTGTTTTTCTCTCACTAATTGGAGAGAGCAGTCAAGAGACAGCAAGAAAACAAAAAAGGTCACCAATAAAAAGTTTCATTTCTTTCAAAAGCTCATGAAAATGCTTTCAAAGTTCAAGGCGTCTGGTTTATTTTTATGAGAGAATAGTTTCATGCAAGCAATAGATGTGGTCATATGTCATCTGCAAATATGCTCGCAATTGAAATAAAATAAAATGAAATGTAATACAATGAAGGTAGAGGAAAAAATCTGCTCAGCTAAATTACAATCTTGTCTCAAGAGATCTCTCATAGACAGTCAAATCCTTGTGCCAGTCCCAAAGCCAGATAAATGAAAAAAGGTTACGTAAGGAAGGGCACCTGGTTTAACATCTCCCAACGCTCAGTGGCAGATGATTTATTATGACAATCCCAGATGGGAGAGCAGAAAGGAAATAGGTTGCTATTTAAACCATCCAGTGCTTTCATCTTTATTAACTCACAAGAAGATACCCCACATGGAAAAGTCATTACACATAATATAAAACATGAGGTGATGATAGTGCTAGCAGGACAGTACGTTTTCATATGCAATATCACCGCAACAGTACAACAGTAATACCCAAGTCGACAGTAATTGGTCTCAAAATTGACCAGACCAACCACTAATAATTTTGTCATTAAGCCAATATGTTATGTACTCTTCACATTCTATGAGAAACATTAGCACAGTTAGTGACAGAGATACTAAGTGCAGTATGTCAAAGATGTTTTAGGATGTCCACTCAACCCTTGCTTCTTAACTTGTCAGGAAAGGGCGAGGCTGGCCTAAAATAGCTTGCAAGCGCGTGTTCCCATATTTTAGTTTCATGAGTGATGGTTCAGCGTCATTGACTTTCACAGAGTGTTAATATTCAGTCTTGAAAAACAAATAAAATCTAAATGAGATACTGAGTGGCGTATGGTTCTAAGGTCTTGCGGTCTTTACTATGAGGTGCCAGAGTCGATCATCCCAGCTTTACTTGGACCCATGAAAGCAATGAGTTCATTTATCACCATTCATTCCAAGCAGACATCCACTGTCATCATGTAACATCTGCTGAGTAAGTTGCCAAACGCTTTATGGGAAGACTGTGTGTCACAATGAACTGTAACTTAAGTGTTTGAAAATTAAAATATAGAACACATGTTGTCCATTCAACACACAAATGCAGAAAGTTAAAGCTTGTGACCTAGGCTGTGTCTACTTCCCTCTCTCCCCTACCCACAAGCTCAGGATCAGCAACTAGAAGCACTCTAATAATCCAAAAATAAGTAGAGGGTGTTGAGATCCCTGAGGTCAAAGTTCGACTGTCAATAGGCATCTGACAGGGGATAATTCTTTCTTACATCTTCATCATATGCTGTAAATTACAATTGTCTCCGGTACGTTTGAAACACAAAACGGTTTCAATACAAACAAGATCTTGGAAACAGAATAAAGACATCACAGGTCAATGCTACATGAAAAGCCCTTCAATCAACAGTTATAAACCTGGAAATTTGCAAAGTTTATGTTTAGAAAATACAAAGGCAATATGTTCAGCCGATCTCTGATTACTACCATATTGGGTGGACAGGATGGGTCATCTGAACTGAATTACAAGCTCATATTTTTGAATCTAATGTAGTCTTTTGAATTTTGGTATATGATTAAAGTGTATTTGGATCTGGTTAGGATTAGTACATGTCTGTGTGTGGTGGAAAACGTCGGAGCTCTCACTATTTTTGGATATGGAGCAGACAGAGTCATCTTTCCAGTCGGGGGGATGTCGGGTGAATTCTTTACCCCCAGTTTGGGGATTGACCCTTTCAACCTTTGTCCTAAAAGTCATTAGGTCCACTGGTCTTTACTGTTCAAACCAGGCCTGTCCAAAGACATTATGGTGTGTTGGAGAAGATAAAAGAGAGGAGCTAACTTTCATGCCATTATTGTGTTTTTACTGGCTGGAACCTGTTGCACTGAAAATAGCTATCCATTCTGTGCACTGAGTTGTATTTTATAACTTAAAGCATAAAATAATGCTCACGAAATGTTATTTTTTGCTACTCTCACAGTTTGCACATCGACATCTCAATCACATTAGCGCAGAGGGACAATTTTACAAAAGCAGTTGGAAGCTCAACAAATTGGAGTTCACAGTTAAAGGCAATACAAGCCTCCCGTGGTTGGTGGAAAGTTATGGTCTGCAGTTGGATTTGTTACACATCTGGAACCACTGTTGCTGCACACCTGTGAGGCTGTGAATCATCCCGAACACAATCTATTATTGCACCCCAGCCCTTAACACCCTCAAGAAATCTGAAAACTGTCTGATCAGGATAAGAATCAAAACCTTGGTCTACGAGACAAGAGAAAGCAGATGTTCCCTATCCTTCCATAGAATCACTGTGTAACATTTAGTTTACCATAATTGGGAAGACGTGTGATTGATGATATACTAATTAACATTACAATTAACATTAAACTAAATGAGACCAAAATGTGTTTTTTGTTTTCAGTCTTTGTATTAAAGGGACCACATTACAGTATTTTCTGATCTGTCATAATGTTGTTTTCTCATCACAAACATACCTGGAGTTGTGGCACTCAAAAAGTACAAAATAATTAAAAGCCTTTAATACCACATGGCAGATAAAGTTAAAATACGCCAACGCGTTTCGGCCCTTCGGCCTTCATCAGGGCAAACTCGAGATGGTTATCACAGTGCAGATTTAAAGTAATATGTAGGTCACATGAACATGTGGTATTAAAGGCTTTTAATTATTTTGTACTTTTTGAGTGCCTCAGTTTTTTTCCTACTTTGTATTTGAGACTGGTCCCTACACTGAAGAGCACCAAAAGAACAATTCTGCACATTTTTTGCATATCCAAGTAGCACTCCTGCCCCCAAAGCTATACCTGGAGTTGTGTTTTGTTTCATCCACACATGTTTAAAGTCTTCACTAGAATTATTTGGATAATGAAGAAAATGAAGGCAACTTGCTTTATTGTAATTTGTGCCTTGGTTTTACTACTCCTTAGAACAGAACCGTAAATGCTTTTATATGTTATTTCCGTCTCACATTCGAGCTGCTCCTGTCAGGATAAACATGGAGGCGCCTCTACTGTCACTAACATCAGATAGTTTCAGAGAGCCCCATAATTAAACAACTCGCGTTCTGGTAATTGCCCCACAGTAGCCCTAATTACCCCATTCACAAGGAGATTACAGGCTGCAGGGTAAAGAAGCGACCACAAGAAGCCCTCTTCGTCCAGTAGAAAGGGAGAGAAGTTATTGCCCTGTGATAGGAATGGCTTTAACAACAGTGCTGGTGTGAACTGGTGAGACTCTAAATGTAACAAATGCTTTTCAGAAAGAAATAAGAGCAAATCAGTACTAATCAGCCACTATAAAATTATTTATTGCATACTGTGTATCTTTACCAGACATATATGCAATGCCGAATCCTTCTGCATAAAGTACATATAATAAAAAAGCCAATACCTAAATAGTTCTCTGATAGCCATTCAGTCCCTATAGTCTGCTATATAGTCCTGGTCCGTTTGAGGATTAAATTCTGTTCACACAGATTTTTCACACATTTGAGCATTTGCCAGTAGGTTACAGTCTTGTGTCCATCACTTTAAGAGCCTATCTTACACAGATCAGCGCATCTTGTGTCTACCTCAGCATTTCTGATACAGGGGGAACTGTGCTGCCCTAAGCATATCATTCCTCTGACTTTTTTTCTCCCTTGAGGATGTACCAACTGGGAGAGGAATCAATGCTGCGCTCCACAAGTCACCGCTGTGTCCATTCAGCAGCTGGCCAGAGGGGCAGACTAAAAGAGAGCCAATAAGGTGACATCTCTCTCCACAGAAGTTAGTGCATCTTTGTGAAGGTGAATTGTTTTATAGCTAAGGGAGACCCATGGGACTGGACTAGACAGGCATTGCCCTTCTGTGCAACATTGCAGGAAGGTTACGTACGGAAAAATATATGCTGCACAATGTCCACACTCTTGTCAGTGTGACCGTGTCCTGTTGTTTTCTTATTATGTGACAGTCATTAATTTGTAAATGTAATGTAAACTAGACCATTATGAAAATTAGCTTTGGCTACAATCCTGCATATTTATGAATATATGTTTTTTTTTTTTTTTTTTTTTTTTTTGTAATTTTAATAAATACGTGCCAAAGATGTGAATAAAAATGAAAAGTGCTCTTGAAAGTGCATTCACTACTTTGCCTGGAATGTTCTGCAGCACAACATTAAACATATCTATCACCATGGTTACAACAGGTCAGATCTATGGAAAGGCAAGCCTGCGTAAGGATCCATGTTTATCAAGTTATTTTTATATTTACATCATTCAAATGTTCAAATTTACTCATCATATGTTCCCCAACAATAATGCTGTATATTGGATAGAGTAGACAAAAACTATACTCAAGTAAGAGTAAAGTACAATGTAGTAGTCCAAGAAATTACTCAAGTGAAAAATTATATGGAAAAACTACAAAAATAAGAGTAAGTTAAGAGTAACTGTTGGGACATAACATCTGATGTATAATTTTAAGGTAATGTTATTGAAATGGACAAAAACATTAAATAACTCACAAAATATTGGATAGACACAAATATTTGACAACTAAATAATATCTGAAGGAGTGGTGCAAAAAATACAAATGTTTAAATAATTTCATATTGTCAACATAAAGCTTAGTCACAGTGGGAAGAGTAACCAAAACTATTAGTTAAAAAAAAAAAAAAAGTACTCAAGTAGGAGTAAAAGTATTTTGCTTAGAAAAGTACATTGAAAAGTACAATTTCTTTAAAAAGTTACTACCCGCTTCTGTATTTTAAACTTAAAGTCAAACTTCTGTGCTGTAATTAAGGATAGTACTGATAATACTATGTGCATAAAACAACCAACATTTTGATTATATCCATAAAATGGTAAATAGTCACCTTCTTATATAGCACCTTTCAAAGCGCTTAACATCAAGGAACCATTTACCCATTCACACACACATTCACACACCAGTATACGCAGACACTGCAGGGTGGTTAAGTGTTTTTTCCCAAGGACACAACAACAGCATTCATCTGTGGGAGCTGAAATCACACCAGCCAACCTTTGGGTCAGTGGATCTGACTGCCCCACCAATGATGTTTACATCAAGAGTGGGATTCAAACCACCAACCTTCAGATCAGTGAACAAACACTTTACCAACTGAGCTACTGTCGTACCATGCTTGAGATATTACTTTACTACAAACTCAGTGTCATGACTTCACAGTTGTCATTACAGTATTTACATGTTGTACCACAATGGGACATCTGCTGTGTGTTGAGTGAGTATGAAGGACTTTTTGACTTATGTCCCACAAAACACTAGGTCCCCCCGGTCCCATTAGCAGTTACAGTCCACATTACTGTCACAGCTGACAGCCATGATGGAGGCCTGCTTCACCAACTCTCTCATCACTAACCTGCCTGCCCACAAAACAATACTGTGAGGAGTGAAAAATTAAATGAACACAGCATTTCCCAAATTAACTGACTGGAATCTAGCACCTGACAGTTTTAATGCTACCCACACCTCTTGTAAAATTGCACTCATTTCTAGCGACACCCATCAAAATCAATATCATCTTTCACTGCAGCCTCTGTGGTCTGTTTTCATAACAATTCACTCAAGATTAATATAAAAAAGTAGAGTTTGAAATGTTTACACAGCAACACAATATGATACGATGTGTCTGTGAGCTCTAAGTTGCCTTTGTTTTGCAAAGGCAAGACAGATGCAAGATTTCATTACTTCCTTTTTCTCCAGGGTGAGTAATGACATTGTGGCTTTTCACAGGTGCAACATGGATAAGATATGAATCACCCTACACCACTGATACTGCCGAGGTCACGCCATATATTTGTATAGAATGGCTTTCCTGGGCAGTATTCTACTGTTAGAACCCAGACTGTAACTATGTACTTCACTGAACTTAAAACATTTACATCAGGGAGGAGCAGATTTTGACTCCCTTTTTTGCCTCTGTGGTTAAACTCATGACAATTCCCATAAACCCATCGACTAGTGTATGCCATAGAGCTGGGAATCACAAGGTCCCTCACAATTTGATAAAGTACTTGATACATGGCTCACAATATTATCGCAATATGACGACACATGCCTTACTCGATATATGGCATATGATACTATGTGATACATTGCTGCTTTTTAAGAACAATATCCATTTTAGCCACAATATTTCTTTGTTAAACTACTACTTGTGCAAAGTTAATATGAAATACATCTATTTTAATAATCAAAACAGTGAATATGTCAAGTGTATTGCATAAACAAGTTTGCTTGCGCAAAATAAGCATTGTAGTACGAGCACAAATAGCTAAAATATTCCAAAAATGCTCTTGCCAATATATATAGAGTCCCATGATAATGATACTGTATCACCACATTTAATATCACGACATATCGTTATTTGGATATATGTGCACACCCCTAGTGTGCCATTAGTGTGCTTATATACTAAAATCAAATGTCTCTGTAGACAAAGCTGTATTTGATAACAAAAGACACTAGTAAAACAAGAACCAACTTGTACCCAATTAGCAGAGCTCTATTCTCCTTTCAATTAGTAGCTTAAATGGCCGCTCGCTTGTGTTTGCAGAAAAATCATTTAGTCTAATTATCCTGATCCTTTTCCCTCCTCAAGCTCCCAATGCACAAAGGAGCTGTTTGTGGATAGCCAAATGGGGATTTTAGGAAACTCAATTACAAAAAAGAAGAAAAAAAAAAAAGATTTCCAAACAAGACAAATAAGCAAAGAAGTATTTACAGTTATAAATAAATCCAAAAGCAGTGGACTGTCTCTTTGTGCCAGTTTGAAACTTGGAATTATGGTGTCAATATACAAGCTGAAGCACAAAAACAGACAGATGATTTGTGGTAGGGCTGAATGATTTGGGTAAAATTTCTAATAATAGGACTCTATTCCAAGTTCACATTGTAAACATGCCCTGAAGAATTAAAAACAAAAAGAAATTAAATATGAACTGACAAACTAATTCGAGAACCACATTTCAGGACATGTCAGCACAGATCTAGGGTTAGAAGTTTTTTAAGCAGAAGACAGGATATTTTGTGGTTTGTGGAGGACCCACCCCCAGATAAGGCAGAAGGAAATGGATCAATTGTTATACTTTGCTAAAATTTGCTAAGTGTGCCCATACAAACTGCAATTTTCATTCATTTGCGATGAATACTACATTTGTGTGTGACCGTGAAAAAAAGGGACTACTAAAGACAACTACATTCAAGATTTAAGGATTCAACGGAATTGCATTTAGAGCATTTAACAGTAGCGTGCAAGTGCAAACAGCATCAGTGCAATTCATAAAGAGCAAATACTAGAATGTAAACATACATTATTGAGGCATTTATAGCAGTACCACAAGAACATGACAATAGCAGAGGTAGATATAACTACTTCAAATAAATGCCTTTTTGCAAATTGGGATAACTGGTTCTACAGAAATGCACTTCATGTACTTTCTTAAATCAACATTGTAAATCTCAAAGTACATGGCAAAGTCAACAGTGCCTCCAGCATTGTAACAAATCCTCCCTGACTTTGTTTCTGACAGTTTTCTGATGCAGACAGTCCTGCAGCCTCCCTCCAGCTCACAGCCAAGAGCGTGCAGTGGACAGCGGTGTCAGTAATGAGAATGGATAGCAGCTTGGATACACTGTCTGGGCCCCATTTATCACTGGACTGTGAAGAGTGATGGAGCTCGACCAACGGACTGACCAAGTGCATGTTCTAATTCACAACGGGATCTATTCTCATTTAGATCTACATAGATAACTTTTGGTGTTGCGAAGTGAAGAAGTGAAGTGTAGAGAAATGCTATGATACATTAAGCAAGTTCATCACTCAAATACAAAAGTGTTCAGGGGTGCACTCGAGTGTAGACAGTGGTGACTGGGTTTAAAACTATTTGCACATAGCCATAGTTTCAAGTAATTGCATGAGGGATGAATAATTAGATCATGTTATGTTACTCTTGATTGGCTCAATGTATATAATCATCAATCAAAATAATCACTGACTGATATTTTTATGGGTTCATAATAGCACACAATGTAGAAGTGCTGAGATCTGAGAGTTGTCTTTGTTGGCTTGTGTCTGTGTTTACTACTTAACAACATACTGTCCAAGAACTCTGACTCTAAACTTCCAGAAGTGAAAATTTGTAAAAAGCATTAGCTTTTTCTCATATAATTGCTTATTTCCATAGACTGTACAAAGAAGTGCATTAAAAGAGTTTGATGTCACTCATTGCATACGGCTCCAGACAAATGATACTAAAGATGCTAGCGGTGAGAGGTGAAGTTTGATCCAGGTTCCATATTAGAAACAGGAATTTATTTAGAAACAAAAATAGTAGAGCATGTTAATATGAACATTTTCAGACCAAAATGATGAGCCTCACTGCAGTAGTTACAAAAAGAGGGATGGTAATTTCTCAGTGTAAAGACAGTTGGAAACAGAGTTGATGGATCCAGAAGCGCCTCCATGAACATTTCCTATTTGGAATGCAGTGGCTAGCGAGTTAGCTATGTTCATAAACACATATACAGTCTATGCTTATTCCTTGAAAAAATGGGCAACATGGGTAGGGTAGTCATAGCATTGTTCCCAAATTTGAAAAAAATGTGATTCAATATTCTGTTTTCACACAACAAAATTCACCCCTGAAAATACTGCTTACATGAATTGAGTGTTTAACCTGATAAGAACATGGCTACTGCAGGAATATCGTCCATTCATCCAGAAGCTCTAATGTGAATATGGAAGAAGATGATTGAAAATATTAATAAGATAATTTATTCAACAAAAGTGTGAACCACAACTGATTATTGAAGTCCGATTTCCTTTCTCTTTCTTTGCTTTAGTCCATGTCTCATAAATGTCATTACAGTGTGTGTAAGCATTCATCGCTGTGAAGCTGGGGTCCAGTGGTGCTCCAAAACAAACCAGGCTTGTTCAACTGCTCCCCTGCTGAATTAGTAGAAGCTTGGCAGGGCTGGAGGAAACTGAGAAGTATGGATGAAGAGAGAGACGGGAGAGAGAGAAAGAAGAAAGAGGAAAGGGGAAAAAGAGAGAGGGGAGACGCAGAGAGAAAGAGAGAGGGCGAACAGACAAAAGCAGAGAAGAGAGAGGGAAAGGAAGGCCAATGTCCGTATTTTTCAGTTGTAAAGGAGGGCAGTGCAAGGGGGGTCTCCAGTGGGAAAGTATCAACTGTTACATGGAGAAGAGTTGAGCATGCCATCACTAACAATAAAAAGAAGATGGCTGTCTGGGTACACAGAATACACAACACAATCCTTAACAAAGAAGAATAGATGGGGGGACTGGGGAACAGAGAGAGAGAGAAAAATGAAGAGAGCAAGAAAGGAGGAGAGGGAAAGAGAAGAGGGAGAGGAAAGCCAGACAGACAAAAGCAGACAAAGACAAGGGTGAGGATTAAACAGTGTTTCAATTAGAAATGAGTGAGACAAGTGTAGGAAAAGGCTAAATGAAAAGTACTGATGAGTGGCTCAGATAAACTACCACACGCACACGAGCCAATGGGTAGAGATGCAAGGAAGATACCAGGAAGCGAGAGATTAGCAAAAACAAAGAACAAGCAATAATGAGCAAATGGGCACTGGCTACAAAGAAATTCATTAAAGACTTAGAGAGGAAACAATAGAGAATAGACAAAAGTGAAATCAAATGTCCGAGTGTAGCCTGCATGCATGTGGCACAACTCGATAAGACATGTCGTTGCCACCTTGTACGCCTGGCACCCAAGTCACCCTGTCTTCCTCCACCCCCTCCCCTCTCCAACCATCTGTGCCACGCAATTACACTGAGCTGTCCATCAGAATGCCACAAACAGAACACAACAGCAGTCATGTGACACCCGCTGAATGTAAAGCTATTGATGACAGTGAGGGGCCCGGTGACATCACCAGCCCACGAGGATGAGGTGCCAACAGTGAGGTCTGACAGAGGAGCGGGTGACTCATGTGAGCTGGGAGTACAAACATGCTCGCTACGTAATGTGTGGGAATGGGCTCAAATATGGTTTCTCCATTCAAGGGACATGTCAGCTTTCTTAAAGAGATGACAATCGTAACTGATCTTTTCCTGATTAAGTAATAGTTAAGGATATATATTTGTCTTAATATTAAGGGTGCATTGTGTAACTTTTCTGATGCTTTTCTCCATCGAGATGTTAATGCTTTATCTGGAATTCTCCACAGTATGACATTAAACAGCTCTACCTTACATTTGTTCAAGAACAGGTGGTTTTATAGCTCAATAGTTTCTATAAAAACAGGCATTCTGACTGTGAGCGGGGTTGCCTCTCCACAGATCTGACCTGTAACTTGGTCTGGTTTGGTCTCCATGAAGATAGAAAGGTTTAATACCATACCATTCCAGACAAAGAAATAACATCTTCGCCATGGAGAAAAAAAAAAAAATTGAAGGACCCTCCACCAGAAACACAGTGCAATTTTTAGTGCTCTTGATAGGAGGTCAGGTTTAGTTAAAGAACCCAGGTGGTTAATAAAATAGATATCCATAATGTTTCTGAAAGTTTCTAGAGACACGATGTGAAAAGAATCTAATTTAAAACCAATGCACTGTAATGGTGTTTTTAAACAGATAAACACAATATTTGTGTACTTGCACAAAAGTATATTTATTTAATCTAAATGCTAATGTATTAGCAGTGGTAAGGTATTAGTTATTGGGTTTTTGGATTTATGATGAGAGCACTTTGATTAGATTCATACAGGTTTCATTCAACTAACCAATCTAAGCCAAGATACATTTATAGCGTTTTAGTGCTAGAAAAAAAGAAAGAAAAGAAAAAAATCTAAGTACCAATTCAGATCATAAAACTTTTGCGAACAAAGCAGTAACGTCCAGTACAAGCTGTATGTAGAGTCCTGTTCTTTTTTAGCCTGGGCCACAATCCCAAATGCTTGTACCGTCTTTGATGAAGTGTGCTGTCATGATGTCAGCCTGCACTGGTCTGCGGCTCACCTGGGACCTACCTCACTCCTAACAACTGCCGCCGAGAGGAACAAACACAAAGAGGCAAGAAAAATTAGGCTCTAGCGTGCCTTCTTCACCTGCTGCTTTTCCTATGTGTATCACCGCTATAACCTCAAACTAAATTTAAATCCAACCTTTAAAACCTCTTATATTCTCTAATTCTTATCGCACACTTTTCCTCTTTATCTTCCACTCCTTCCCCCTTCTGCTTACTGGCTGTCAGCAGGTTAAAAAATGGCTCGGCACAAGCCAGGGAGAAACAATTACTCATAGTGCAAGCTGTATAGACATTAGAAGCACTGTGCTCCTCTGCGATCTCAGGGCCATGTGTTTCTAATTAAATGGTGCGCTGGAGGAATTATCAAAGCTTAGGATTGCATAATGAACACTGGCACAAATCGGTGACACTGTCAGTCTCAAGGGTTTTCTGTGGTTGTACCAAATTAAAATCAATAAAAAAACACAATATTTTTGCACAAATGCTTAGCTTAAAACAAATGGAAAATGGTGGTGAAATATTGGGCCATATGAGAAGAATATAATTTATCTAACCACTTTGGGCAGCATGTTTTAAGCAGTAATGGAACAAACAAAATTTGTACAAAGACTGGTTTGTGATTTTGAGCCTCTGTGGCTGGATGCACTACCAGTGTGGTCTAAAATCCTCAAAATGAAGAGACACAACACAAACAGTAACATCATTCTGCCCCTATTCCAAGCTATCTACATATACAACAAATATAATTGCAAATATTTGACTCGTGGTGACAAATTATATACCATTTCCATTCATAAGTACAAGGCATGTTCACATTTCTGTGCCTCCCTTAACACCTCCCCTGTTCTTGTATGATCACACTACACCATTTGGCCAGAGAAGGATGGACATGGTGTATTTCTCTCACCAAATGGAGGAGGCATGTCGCTCCTTATACACAGATAGACACACGCGTTGGCCCGCTTTTGTTAAACATCACACATGAAACTGCTAACACACATGCTTAAATCCTGGTCTCCATGGTGATGGCTATAATGCCCATGTTGAACTTGCCCCCTGCATCTGTTTCTGTGTTTGTAGCCTGGGTAATTACTTATTCATCATAACCACTTGACTATTTTATTTTCCCCACATAGCATTCTCTGGGCACCACAAATGAGCATAATAAATATTGTGGCTACACTTAGGAAAAAAGGCCTTGTTAAAATTGCAGCTTGTATATTACTGTGGATTGCTGGATATGATTGGAATTGTTCCCCTGATTCAGGCTCCATCATTACAGGCGTAAACAGACAGTCCAGGGTTTACACCAGAAGGGTGGAATGATAGACAAACTGTGCATGTGTTTGGTGAAATGAGCTTTTAGATCAACGAGGCCATCTGGTGGAGAAAAATAGAAGTTGTGAAGTGCTGTTGGTCAGAGTTGGTTTTATAGTTTTTAGTAATTGTATCGTTTCATTTAGGAAAATCAAAGACCTACTGTTGGTCAGTGGGTGCAACAAATGACATCTGCCCTCCCATTGGAGAAGATATGTACAAAGAGCAAACTAGAATGATTAAAAGTGTGTTTAAGCATTTTATTTTGTATGTTTTTTGGTGAAGAATTCAGTTGTGTTCAATACAGTTTGGGGGGAGGGGGAAAAAAATGCATCGTTTCAGTCACTGGGGCATCAAAAACCCATCAAATGTATGGTAATGATAAATAGAGAAATTTCTGAATGTTGTAGATAATACAAAGAGATAATATAAGTAGCCATATTACTGCTGGTGATTTAAAGATAAATGTTATCCAGTAAAATAATTGTTAAAATTTGCTCTAACTCACTCTAAATCAACATGCTTGTCTGATTGATAGAAGAAGCCATTTTTATCTTTTTTTTTTTTTTTAAGTCTGTGTACACAGAGATCAGTTAGATTCTTATGGGGCACATAGCTCTTCCAAACAAACATGAACGGGGAAGGGCACCCACATGCATGTATACAAGGAAGACGCCAGGAGTAATGTGAGGCATGTGTGTTGCAGACAGTGTGAACTCAGATCTGGAGAAGGAAAAGAGGTGTCTTGTGGTATTTAAAAAGTCATCCAAAGTTTCTCAAAGCGTATGGCTGGCCTTGAACTGCAGTCAAAGCATTTTTCAAATATCAGAAACATCTTCACAACTTGTTTCAAGTGTCTGAACAACAAGCCACACATGCTAAATGTTTAAAGTGCAACCAATGACTCACTGTTTTATTTTAGTTAAATGCCACAACATAATTTGATCAATGACAATAATATTTGGCAGAATAATCAAAAGGAGAGAAGGAAATGCATAGAATCATAGTAGAAAACAAAATGAATGACAGTGTGTTTATATCTAAAACTATTAATCTATTAATCTGTTACAAATATTAAACCAGAGGAAAGACACAAGACTTGACAAATTAGGGTGCAGATTCCAATGAAAACATCATTGCTATGATTTATATGTAACTCAATTACACATTAAAAGTGAAGAAGTGTTAAAAACCACAGTTTTGGTGGTGTTTTCTGGGTATCCTCCTGAATATAACAAGAGCACATTCTGTAAAGTAGTAGTGAAACTGATGAGCCTTGTAAGAAGCCTGCATTGACCATTCAGTCTTGTAGGATTGATTGATGAAACATTATTTTACTGCCTTGTATGCATGTGTTTGTGTGTGTGTGCCTTTACTGTTTGTATTAACTCAAGGACATAATGCATTTTAAGTCTCATGTTTTAGTGGCTATTTCCTGAAGGGCAAACATTGGCTTATTTACTGAATACAAATTCTTTACAAGCCGATTCTCTTTGTCTACATGAAGTCAATATTATGAACACGTCAAGGTCAGACTTGTGCTCCTCCCCATGTCATCAATCCAAGAGGGAGACACAAAACTTCCTTTAGAGCTATTTATTTCTTCCTCCACACCCACCTAATACATAAAGAGTCATGGCAAATGTATTGTCTTTTTCACTTTCTACTTATCTTTTAGGGCAAAACACCAATTTGACAGAATAATCTAGACTTTGGACAATAGTTGTGGCCTTGCATGCTTCCTGAGGTGGTAGTGTTATGAAATGAGAAAATACAACATATCTTTGAAAGAAATAAATTGTCTTTGCCAGTTAAATTTATGTTCTTAAGACCTTGAATAATCCAAGATAAATGCATAACAACTAATGAGTTTAGTCATTTTTAGATTTGCAACTTAGCCTGACAATTTTTTCAAATAAATAAAATAATTATTACAAAATCTGATTCTGTGTGAGCAACTGCAGAACAAAGACAGAGATCCGCTAAATAGACTTAACATTGCACTCAAGACTGGTTTCAAAATAAATATTTCAAGAATAATAAATATGGCCGTTTAATCAAGATTTTAGAAACAAAACAAACAATTCTGAGCTTGTAAAAGATTAAAGACTCCTACTTTAAACATAACCCCAAGTGGCCTGGACTATATAAATTACAGTTTAATGACACAATCCATGAATGTCTATTGGTAACAAAGACCCATGCACTCCTCATATTCCCAAAGCCACAAATTCCATCGTCTTGGCAACCTTCACCACATTTAAGCAACATAACATACATCACCAAAAAAGTAACCCATTTCTCTGCCCCCCAACACTCACTCTGAGAAACACTCAACTCTGACCACACTGTAAGCAAATGTAATGACCCACAAAATATAACACATCTTTCAGTGACAATTAAACAAATACAGGTAAAGTAACAGACAAAGCTTTGTTGTACAGGTGATAAAATATGTCAGTAAATGGTCCTGGTAAATGCTTACATTTTTAGATAGCGATTTTTCACCTTCAAGGCACTCAAAGCTCTTTACATCAAGGAATCACTCACCCATTCACACACACATTCATACACCAGTGCACGCAGACACCATCAGTACATAACAGTATATCATTAACTTTATAGAGCCGTTTTGCCTCCAATACCTATGTTTGGGGTACAATAAATCACATTGGGATTCTGGTTCCCACCATCACACCATATGTTAAAGATCCATCAATACACTCATCAATTTCAGTCTCGTCATCATTACAGAGCAGACGGATTTTCACTTGGAATTCTACGGACACTTCCATTTACACTCACCCGCCCACGTCTACAGTACATATAAACTGAGCTGAAAGCTTGAGGATTATTTCATTTAAAAAATCTATTAAAGCAAAGCACTTTTCTAGTTATTTTGTGATGACAATTCTGTGCATATTACATTAGTGAACTGGGGACAGAAGTGTTATAGTTGTACCTATGGCATCTCTAATCAGTAGTAGCAATAGTACAAATAACAAAATAACACTACTACAAGAATATAAAGTAAGCTGGAGTATATGTCCTTAATGTGGGAAATTAAATGTCATGCAGTACATAAGCCTGTCTTGATAATTATTATTTGGACTTATCATTCAATACATGATTAGTGGAACAATAATTTTGGGGTTCAGTATTTATTGTGTGTACTTTTTCTTCGGACTAATAGGGAACATTTTGTAATTTTTCTCTTTTACAATAAGATTTGAGGTATAGAGGGATGAATAAATAATGTCTATGACCCAATTTAGATACAAACTGACCATTACAGTGCTTCAAGCTGCTATTTATTGAAGTTTGTGTTTTTTAACTGTATCGTACATTTAAGATAATCCTGCTTTAGGGTTATTGTGTTAAATTATTGTTTATCATCCTACTACACCCTGAAGGAAATACTCCTCTGCTACTAAAATAGACTAAAATAGACTTTGAACAGACATGGATACTGTTTTTAAACATTTTGACAGGACTGGACTTGACTGATGTTTGCATACCTAGTGTTTTTAGTGTAGTTTTGTGTATGTGTGTGTGTGTGTTATTGTGTTTTTTTGTGTGTTATTGTGTGAGGCCTAATGCTGCACTTTAGAGTGAAATCACAGACAATTTTTATAGGTATATTAAAACACCATTATGTCTGAAAATATATAAACTATAAAGTAACATCATAATACAACATAAGGGTGTAATGAAGTACACTGCATTAAAAGTTACAAAGATATGGGCAGGGTAGTTGAACAACTTACAAAGATGTTGAAAAGGTGCTTTGTGCTGCTATTGTGTGATACATCTGCACTGCACCTGGTTGAACTAAAGCTTTTTCACACTGTTTGCTTTTAAGCACATCTGAGACTGAATGTGGTAGTATTAAATATTTTCTTTCTTCATCCCTTCAATAAAATATGCACTATCGCCACAGGGCTTCAGGTGAGTCTGCTATTGTGCTGTCAAACTAATACAGACCTGATGAAAGATGTTACTAACCAGACTTCAGCCACTATTCTCTGTACACTAAAGCTTATTCCCCCACACACTGTCAAAGGTGCCATACTATTGAGCAGCAAAATAGTACTATTGGAGTACAGGTGTGAAAGGTCAAAATGTTTCATTCATATATGGACAGTAAATGTGTCTACACAAAGCCCTAGTACACACATGGAAGAGATGCCCAGCTGTTCTTCATTCTCTCAGAGGGGTCTCTCCTGGTCAGCCGAGTAAACCACATGCTAATGTACCCCAAAGTTCACTGCATTTGTTCTATATGTATATAGTGGTTACATAGACATCTGCAGGAAATGAAAGCTATGAAGACAAAGCGACTGTTGTTATGCTACGTACACACTGAGCCCAAAAAAATTTAACATCCAAGGCCCTTTTCTTCTGCGAGTGACAATGATAAATGGCTCTGAAACACCACAAGTGCTCTTTAAGTAATGTAGGCAACAAGAGATGTTAGAAATAGTATATACATGTAGCAGAACAATACAGCATCAAGTACCAATGCACATGTAAAAGATCAGTGGTATTCTACTTAAATCATGTTAAACTTTAGAGTTATGTGAAGCTTCAGGCAAAACACTCCAATTGCGCACCATTAAATTGTAATAAAGTCAATCTATATTGTCTACATGCAGTAATAATGTTACATTATTTATGCAGCAGTATAGAAATAAAGTTTAATGAGACTTTAATTATTATTATTATTATTATATATATTTTTTTAATTAGGATCTAATTCCCCCCCACCCCCGGTGGAAAGCAAAGCTTTGTTTTCGAAAAGTAATTCTCTGTCTCCCTCTAGTGGCTATATTGTGTGCACTATCTTTACCGTGTGCCATGAAAATAGTTAAAACTCATGGGGAATCATTGGTTATGTGTATTCCAAATTTATCAGAGATAAAGGATAATTAGTTAAATGTACCAATAGCTTACTTATAGCAAATAATACAATAAACATTTAAAATACGGATACTGACCATATCTGAAGTTGTCAAAATAAATGTGCCAAAGCAATAAAACAATTTAACTGAACTACCAATATGAAATATATCATTTAATGAGATACTAATTAAACTTATACAAGTAATTTAACTGTGAACTCTAATATTGCAATACAGGCACATATGGTAATGTACAGAGTATATTTAACTTACTTAAATTTTTTTCTCTTATATGAACCAACATTTTAAGGCCATTCATCTTTCTGCTTTAAACCATGCAAAACATAGGCAGCATACAACCCCTTGGGACATAAAATATGTGCAAAATGTCCATGGTAAATATTTAAAATCTTAAAGTTCAGTTATCAGTGTGTTAGTGCTTTCTTTGAATGAACTGTCCTTAATGTCAGTAAGGGTCCATCTTGATCCTTTTGTACAGGCAGCAGGTCAGCACCATCCCACAAATCTGAAAACAGGAAGTAGTAAGTCAAAGAGAGCTACTGGGTCACCACCACATCCGCCTGACTGCACAGAGCAAAGCTAAGCAATGGAGATTCATAACTGGTGTAGTGCCTGTTTATGGCAAGCATCTATAAGCTTAAAAAGAACTTTAAAAGCTCAGCCAAGTGTGCAAAGGGTAGAGTATGAGCTGAAAACTGAATATTCTTAACAAATGACATGTAAACACACGTTTAATATGTAAAAAAAACAAAACAAAAAAACAAATATAATATAATATATGATTTATTGAGGCCTTTTATAAATAAAAGGTCAGTCTAAGAATAAGCTGCAGATATTGAACCAAGTCATTGGGCCTGCCATTGCTGATGGATAAACATGCAAGAGCCCAGATTCAATCTTTAGTCCATAAAAGCCCTCTGAAAACAGGTGATTGAGTGAGCCCGAGCTGAGTATTGACTTATCACTGTTTTCCTGAGGCAGCCTTCAGACCTCTTTGCTCCCTCCCACACCACCCAAGATGACATGTATTCCTTAGTGGGAGCTGTTTATGGCTATTCTGAGTAGCAATAAAAGTATTGTGTTACAAGATTATGAATAATTTTAAAACCAAAAATAGACTATTTTGGTCAAATACCAACAAGAAATATGTGTAGGTTTAGTCAAAAACACACACTATTTGGTCAACAGTCAACTGGTACTTTTATACCATTTATTTCTTAGATGGTATAAAAGTATAAAAACTACTACTACTATCAATCTGGACTATTAAGGATGCAATAGGTGAATTAATGAAGCCATTCCAAGCTTAGACACGTCTCAAAACATGCACTGACAACTGGTGCATGGAGCCAAAGCCGTCAGGTGCACACTAAACAATCAACACATACATGCAAATAATTTCAGTTCCATATACCCTCAGATCTTGTTAGTTGAGCTGATTAAACCCCACAGAAGCTTTAGAACTAATCACAATGTATTGAAGTCTTCCTCTTCTTCTTTATAGAGCAGATAGATAAAACAGGCTGTCAACATTGCCCCTGCCAACTACAGCAACAGCACACACACCCATGTAAGGACACACAAGGCAATGCACCATGAAGTTAGACTGAAATATGAGACAACACAACTACTAAACAATGACAAAACAAGTCTATTGTTAATACACATAGAATCACATTCAAGAAAAGAATTGTGTATATGTACTGTATATGACCCAAACTGGCAATTGGTAAGCTCCACACAGGTAGTTTCAATTGACGATACATAACTTTTCCCCCTTTAATTCATTATATATATATATATATATATATATATATATATATATATATATATATATATATATATATATATATATATATATATATATATATATATATATATATATATATATATATATATATATATATATATACACACACACACATATATATATATATATATTTTTTTTTTATCATAGAGAGCGATATAGATAATAAAAATATTTTTTAAATTTTAATATTACTAATGAGACTATTTGAAACGTTAAAATGACTGACAATATGTTCAATATTCTACTATTGCATTTATTTAAAAAAAAATAACAATTATGATACACATTTTATATATTTACCACTTCTAACTCATGACCTACCTGCAGACAAGCCACTCCAATCCCCACAGCTCCAATGACCAACAAATGATCTGCAAGAAACTTCTCCAGCTTTGTTATACACCCTCCCTGCAATGGGATCAAAGTTTAGGAATAATGACACCAATGAGTCAGTTACTAGACTTATTACTTCAGTCATATAGTAATAGTAATAATAGGGATGTCTACTATGCACCTCCACTTTGTAGATGTTGGACGGGTGATCTCTTTTTCCACAGAAAGGAGTCATAGTCTTACAGCAGCTATCAGGCACCACTCTGCCTTCTGACTCTTTCGACAGTATGTAGGCACTTACGGTCCAGTCACGAGAGTTGTTACTTCCACAACATTTGAACTGCAATATTTTAAAATAAAGTTGCAAAACAGTGGGCAGTTACAGTAAAGCATGCACATTTAACTAAATTATGTGAAAATATGTGTCATAATTGGCCCTTACATCCTGTTGCAATCTATCCACAGCTAATGTGATGGCATCCTTTTCTGGTTGAGCATAGTTTTCAGTCATAGTATGACTAAGATGCTGTTTTAACTCTTCACTTAACTAAAATTTAAAAGTGAAAATTTTACAGTGTTAAAATAAATATTTTGACAAACACAAAATACACAATTTGCCAGGAAATTTACCCTTTGGTAGTAGACATAAGCCAATACGCCAGCCACAAGTTCAATTAGGAATATCAGCAGAAGTAGGAAGAAATACTGTTAAAAGAATAAAAATAAAAGATGCAAAATTACAGCACTGTTTTTATAATTAGGTTATTTTTTAATGAATTGTTTTTAATTCATGTTTATACAATGTTTAAATGGATGTCACAGCAGGCAGATTTGCTATGTGCAACCATCCTCATGTATCAAAGAAGAGAAAAAACTGCCTACACAGAATTCTAAGTTTACTGCTTCTGCATGTTAAACCCACAGTTGACATCTCATTATTTCTCTGTTCAGTGAACTATAAAAACAACACAGTAATGTTTGATATTCAAACAAAAACTGTGTTGAGCCACCTTCTCACTACAGCAGCACCTATGCTTTCTATGACTATATCCATCAACAGGGGGCGGATAGAGCTAGAAATAGACCAGCAGCAGCACAGGCTGCCTCTCTCCCACAGGCCTCTGTCTCAGTAAAATAATGAGGACAGTGAGGGACCTGTCAGGGCCATTTATCAGGATCCAGCAATGAACCATAGAGTAGAAAAATATTGATGAGATCCATGTTTTGTTGTTGAGAGAAAGAGAGAAAATGAAAGAGAGCGAGAGAAAGAGAGAGGGAGAGAGAGCAAGAGAGAGGGAGAGAAACAAAGAGAGACAAGAGAGTGAAACCTTTGGAAAACATCTGCCTTTTAGTTCAACAGGATCAATAGCTTACAATTTCTGCTGCAGTGGTGTTCATGGCTTTTGCTAGTGCAACAACATTGTGTCTCTTCAAACATCAGAGTCAGGGTCAAACATTTATTGCAAAAGCACACTTAACAGTCTGTCTCACATGGATTTGTACTAATAAATAATTTATTCACACATAAATTAAGAGCTATTTAATTAGAAAACCTCAGCTTTTTTCTTACTGTAGAGAGGCAGCTCTTCTGTTCGCGGATCACAGCACAACAGCCCAAGAACCCAGTGAGCACCACCAAACTGCCTGCCAGGATCAGGATATAAGCTGACACTGCAAACGTACTGGATGCCAGCAGACTCAAGTAGTCACTCTTCTCGATCAGAGTCCAAACTCCCACACCCAGAACTGCAGCTCCCCCCAACTGAAAGATACATTTAGTTACACAGTTTTAATACAGCCAGGGTATAACAGTGCTATTACACCAATATGAAGCCCATTCATTCAGGGGGCAGACAAAGGAAGAGGAAAAGCAGTAAAAGCAGTAAAAGCAGAGGTCAAGTCAGGGCACTTTGTTCAAACAAAACTGGACAACATCCCTGGGTGTTGTCCAAATCTTTTCCTTTATCACTTTCACAGATGGGTAGATTAAAAAAAATGCCTTAAAGTTCATCCTTCATGCTTAAAAATAAGAACAAGAAGGGATGTGTTTGTATATCTGGAAAATCAGATAAAAAAAACTTTTGTATTGAGTCAAATTCATAACATGAAAAAGTGTGGCTGTTATGGATACATTTTTGTAAGAATCAAAAACTGCTGCATCATGAAGAGCAGAAAATTGGAAAGATACACTTTTTTTTCCACACGAACAAGCCTTAAATAATCCATGACTCACAGTGTGCCAACTCTTAACAGCTCAGGCTTTTCATAAATTTGCTCTACCTTTTAGTGATTCTCAATAACCCTTGCTATTTTGTGTCTTTAGGAGAAAAAAATAAAGCAATACTGCAAAGCAAGACACTAGAATATTCTGTATTCATTACTTACCCAGAAAAGAAAGTTGAAGACAAAAAGCAAGTACTTGAGACACACAGTGAGCCAGTCCTCCTGATCATCTTTGTAAACCGCAGACATGTTGATTTATTCAATATAGCTCTGAAATAGCAAATGTGCCGAGGCACGTTATTATTATCTTTCACAACCTTAACATAGACATTTGAAGGCTACAGAGGGATCCTGTGTCATTTAGTTGAGCAGTTGCATGAACTAAAATCTATACTGATGAAAATGCAATCTGCCATAAAGCAAAATCCACATATGCATATTATAGCATATCAGCACCGTATCAGCAAGTCTATTAGTTAGTGGAGTGTAACAGACTACAGGAGTAGCAGTGTTGTATAGGGGCTAAATTATCGCTAAAATGTAGCCTACTCCGTCCATCGCATCAGGTTACTTGCTTGATTAAGCTACATGCTTCGATGGAAAAGAAATATGCCATCTATAGCCTACAAAACTCAAGTTGTTTTGAGCAGGTGTTGATAGGCTACTGAACGAACTATCCAGATGAAACATACCCACATCTGCACGGCAGCTGTCTCTAAAGTTTCCGCAGCTGTACCTTGTTCACAATTTCTGACTTTTCAAATAGAAGAAAAAAGTGTTACTGGTTATATTCATCAAATAGACAACATACCAAAGTCGATGTGTCCGGTCAAGCTATCCCGATTAGCTGTGGTCCAGCTGCAGGTTGGTGCGCACGATGCTTTCAGGAAAACTCGGAAATCTGAAACTCTTAACTTATAACAGAATTAACTGCTTGCTTTGATGTTTGATTTCTATCATAAACCAGGCCTATTTAAAAAAAAATGTGACAATATTTCATATTTTGTTTCTCAATTTTTGCCTTAACTTAAACATTAAATGTAAACTTTTGCGTCCGTGCCTTGCAAGAGGTCATGCGGTTGCAATCAGTGCAGTGAATACCACAGCGCCACACTTATCGCAGTCTTGGTTACTATGTAACCACATACCGCCCACAAAATCACCAGAAGACATTACTTTGACAGTGCACTTCAGTACGTTGCAGAATTAGAATTGAATACACCAAACTCAGCTTGTTTGCTGACTTTGAAGTTTTGAAGTATATGGCCCTATAGAAGCCTATGGCAAAACATTAGTCTCGTGGGCATTGACTGGGCTTCATGATTGCAACATTTTCTCGTGTTATGTAGCCTCTATTTCTTTACATTTATTCCAAAGCCCAAAGCAAAAGCCCTTATTGAAAAACATTGCTTCTCAAAGCACAGTGACATTTGCAGAAAGCGGAAGTGAAGATAGCAGCAATAATTGTTAACTTACCAGGAAGTTACTGAGCTCCGCGGCAGATGGGCGTGTCCTTAAATGCGAGTGGTGTTGAGAAAAGCCAGTTACATGCAGTTTACTTGACCCGAGTCTGAGATTTTGGTACTTTAACTTAAGGGGCGTGTATGAAATCGATGATAACACGACCAATCTCACTTTTATTTGATGATGTTTTAATGTGGGTTTTCTTTTCATGCAACTCATTTCATAAAATATTTGTTCTGAGCTAAATAGGCCTATAATCCCGCACACTGTATTAAAACAGGACTAAAGTTACAAACTGGCCAATAACAGAACTGAAATGATGTCTAGCTATGCAGCATTATGCCATCAATGCTCTCTCCTTTGTACCCCACCCCTCCTATTTGTGTCCCATTACTTCATTAATACTCACGAATGAAAAAAGTTATGTAAAAGGTGAAGAACAATGCCTAGTGTGTGTGTGTGTGTGGGGGGGTATCTTTATAACTCAGGCATGGGCACCAGAAGGACACGATGCGATACTGTACAGGCACATTTGCCTGGCCTGCATCAAAACTCCCTACAGCAACAGGTGTCCCGTGTTCAACAATAGCTTTTCTGTGAGACTCCAGGGCAAAGCGTACAGTATACTCACATTAATGAACTCACCCAGAGACCAGTCCACATCATGAACAAAAAAACACCACAAAGAGACAAAAGTTTTAGCCTGCTGTAAGATACTAGCATCTGTTTTACCACAGTTTTCCTCACCGTGAACATTATCAGATTAGAGTGTTGGGAAAAACAAACAGTTATGGTGTATATATAAATGGCATGAAGTTATTGGTGACATTCCACAGATTTAATTAATAATTGCATTTATATTGTGACTTTCAAGACACCCAAAGCGCTTTACAGTCCATTGTTCATTCACTCCACACTCAATACTGGTAAGGAACTACTGTAGCCACAGCTGCTCTGGATCAGTCTGACAGAAGCGAGGGTGCCAATCTGAGCCATCAGCCCCTCCGACCACCACCATCACTCACACACACACTCCACTTTTTTAATAGGCAATGTGGGTGAAGTGTCTTACCTAAGGACACAATAACAGTTTTTGCCACTGGCGCCCCACTGAGGCACCTGGAATTCCCAGTGGACTCCCATCCATGTACTGCCCAGGCCCAGGATTGCTTAGCTTCTGAGATCTGATGAGATCAGGCTTTGACAAGCTGGTACGGATTTCGCTGAGGTACTATTCCAAGATACTTCACCTTAGAAAGAAAAGGGCAGAGGTACGCAAGTGTGCAATATGTTTTCAGCAAGGTGATACACCAAATCATACTGACTGAAGACACTGGAAATAAACCTTGCATTAACAGAGAGTCTTTAACATCTGTTCTTGAGGATAGTACAATATAATTGAATAGGGGTAGATTCAAAGTCACCACCAATTGAATATTTTTTCTTACTTGACCATGCTTCCTTTCCTTTTAAATGAAAAGAGAGGAAAATGTATAAAATTGGGATCTCCATGGGAGATTTATGACAATGTGAAATTGAAGTCCAGAATAGAAAACTGTAAAGACAGTATTGTTACTAAGCTTAGCTGTGGAGTTTCCATGGAGATAAAAGAGCAAGAGGTATTCTTATATTAAGGGTTGTTTTTTAACCCCATAAACCTTGTAAATAACACATTGTCAGTAAATAACAGTTTGGAAAACATAAATATATATATTTGATTATATATTTGTCCAACCATTTTATCGGTTTTACCGGTTCAGTCAATAATAATCATTGCATAATAATGATGATCTATTTGCTGCTATTACACCCACACTGCTTTTGTGTAGTCCATGTGTGAGGTGTGTGAGTGGATGCATGTATACAGAGGGGTGCTGCGTGGGCCCATGCTCTTAAGCAAGTCTCAAACTCATCTATAATAAGAGCAACTGAAACCTGCTGATTTTTATTTGGTTCTAGATAAAATATTTTGGTACTTAAGATTTAGAGTGTAGTCCAAGTTATGTTCATGTTGTGAACTATTTTCATCTTTATACAACAGGAGAACTTTTGTTTATCCCCCATTGAAAAAAATCCATCATTGCAATGCCAAGTACAAAAACAGTGGGACAGAATATGCAGATAAATTTATACTTAAATATACTTACATCTAACTATTTCATTTGAATCACAGAATACACAAACATGCATAAAATAAAGTAGCGTAGAGTAAAACTACAGGCTACAACTATAATGTGACCATGAAAAGTTCTGGTCGTAAACAAAAGCTATATCACACTTCTCCCTAGAACAGAAGCGTGAAAACTGATTTTTGTTAACTAACTCTTTTCCACATCTATGCGTAACGTAAAAGTGCATAATTTGGATACAGACGCCTTCTACAGTATACCTATAAACAGTTGAATTGTTTCTTAACGTTGCGTATTCTTCTGTAAGAGTCTAATTTGTTGCACATGGTTTGTAGCGCACAGCTGGACGCCTTATTTGGCCGTGGGCGCGTATTGGACAGAATAATGTTATGTGTGAGATGAGCAGCAGGTAGGCGCGCAGTGTGGTCTCTGAGCGGACACCTACATTCACAGTGTGCGCTCGGTTGTTAATGGATGTAGGTTCCTTCTAGGATCACAACAGAAAGCCTCTCCGTATTGGCGCTCAAAGACTACTTTGAAGATCTACTGGGATAAATGACATCACTTTTGCAATTATGAACGATTGGATTTTTTTCTGACAACTTTTTGTCGCATTTTATTGTACACTAACTTATAATTTATCAAGATTGACATATCTGTCTATGGAGACAGAACTGTACTGTGACCTGTGCGTGTTTTTATATACTATATTTGGGAGCGAAACAAACACTTGAAAGAGTTTATTTCGAAATCTCGCCGGCTCTCATGGGACTCCGGCATTCGTCACGTTGTTTGCTGCTACGGCGGAAGATGGCGGAGGCGGACAGCTCAGAGGTAGGAACCTTGTGGTGTCCTGTCCGTTACTGGTCCTGAAAACCGCAGTTTAAAAAAATAAAGCCAAGGATAAAACGATCATCTAGATTTAAACATAATGTGCACATGGGGGTTTTGCTTGGTTTCTTGTCGTTTGTATTGAGCAGTAGTGATTCTGTGCAGGCTATAGAAAGTACCACTCGTCGTCCTGCACGTTGCATAGGGGGCATATGCTAATAAAGCTTATTAAACCAGGGATGCTCGTGTATGTGACACTGAGCTGAGGTGAGATGATCTTCGGTGCGTGCATTTACGATATCTTCGCTGTCCTTGGTGCTGAAAACGCAACGTGGGTCATCTGTATTCTCTCTATCCCTAAGCCTTGCTGTTAAAGCCTAGTTTGGCTACGTGAATGATATGTCAGAGGTGTTTATTATGATAAGTGTATAAACCACTGGGCTCTAGATGTCTGTTTCTTTATATATAACTCTGCACTCATGCAGAATTGTGCACTTTCCTACATTGTATGGTTGATAATCAGTAATTTTAACCACCATATAAATTGTCAATGGGTTTTATTGGATAAACTATATAATACAGGTATTAATCATATTTAAAATATTTACTTTTTTAGCGCCAACAGCCTGTCTCACAGCTCTCCCAGTCTGCCCAGCCCTCTTCTCTTCCTAAACCAGTGCCTAGTGCCCACCACATACCATGTGTGCCCCATACTCCTCATCTGGCAGCTCTGACCACTTGTGCCGGCAGAGGCAAAGTCACCAAGTTCATCAGTCCAGAGGATATGACATCACGGGACTACTACTTTGACTCCTATGCCCACTTTGGCATCCATGAGGTACAATTTCCATCATACCACAGAATGACATTATGCACAGTATGTCAGCATGTGCCTAACCTTGTTTTTTATTTCAACAAAATAGCCAGTGAAATCATTTCAGATATACTTAATATGCTGTGTACTCACTGTAAACTGTAAATTCTTTACAAATTTAATAACCACACAAATAGAAACATTGTAGCTTTAGGTATAATTGATGCATAACTGTTGTGATGATACAATAACCTTGATCTACTAAATGGTTGGTGCCAGATTTTTTTTAAACTAGTGTCCATAATTAGTATTTGGGTCAGGTTTTGTCTACTTGAGGTGTCCTCATTAAAAGATTGGAAGGAAACAAGGAGGGAGTGATCCGTGAAATGTCTCAAAGGATGACAATTAGACAAATGCCTATAGAAAATTATAACATAACATTACAGTATTATCATATTTTCCCTGTACACAGGAAATGCTGAAGGATGAAGTGCGGACACTCACATACAGGAATGCCATGTACCACAACAAGCATGTGTTTAAGGATAAGATTGTCCTGGATGTGGGCAGTGGCACTGGGATCTTGTCTATGTTTGCAGCTAATGCTGGTGCTAAACATGTCTATGGGGTAAGATATACTGGTACATAAACATAAATCAATGAACAAACTCCCTCACATGCACATAAATCCTTTTAGATTCCTCCATTCTGTGTTACAAAGGTTAATATTGCCCACATACAGGGGACATCTGGGTCCCCTTGGAAAAGGGCGACATGTCTTACTCATGAGCTCGACATGAGCAGTGTGTATGATTCACTGTCTGTATCACACTTAGTATGGATCATGTAGCACTCCTCTCCAAAATGAAGGACCAAGAACAGGATATGAATATACAAGAACACCAAAAAAATCTATTTTAGTATAGTTGTTTCAGATTTAAACTAATTTTAATGTACTAAAAATAACACATCTTTCTTTGCAGATTGAATGTTCAAGTATATCAGAATATTCAGAGAAAATTATAAAGTCAAATCACTTGCACAACGGTAAGTACAGGTAGATTCCAATGGCATCAGAAATAGTGAAAGAAATCTGCATATTCACATCATTACCGTCACACTCAACCACATTAGTCACACCTCAGTCTGTTAACTGGCAGCTCACCTTTGATGTCAAATAATCGTAATCTGTGCCATCAATCTGAATACCCTCTACGGGTGCTTTTGTAAAGTCTCCTTGAACATCACATGTGAAAGAGTAGAGGCACATTTGTTGGAAAACCATACTGAATTTTATTCTTAATAAGTTAACTAAACTTAACCATGTGACCTGTGATTGGTATGTTGCAGTCATCACTATCTTCAAGGGGAAGGTGGAAGAGGTGGAGCTGCCTGTAGATAAAGTGGACATTATCATCTCAGAATGGATGGGCTACTGCCTCTTCTATGAGTCTATGCTTAACACTGTCATCTTTGCCAGGGACAAGTGGTTGGTATGTGCAAACTCCTCAGAGATAGAGAGCAATTTTGACATATTGTGTGCTATTGACTTACAACTATAAACAGTCATCAAAGTGGTTAACTTAAATTCTAAATTCAACATTCAAAACTCTGTCATTCAGAAACCTGGAGGTCTAATGTTCCCAGACAGAGCAGCACTATACGTGGTTGCCATTGAGGACAGGCAGTACAAAGACTACAAGATTCATTGTAAGTAAATCATGGCAAAGTTCTCTGTTTACATTTTGCCAACATATTGCTATTGTTAACTCTAAGCTGTAAGTTCTCTAGGACCTTTATAGCTAAAATGCTACTTTCATTATATTAAAATTTCCAATTGCTGATGAATCACTTGACAGAAAGATATACCTTGTCCTCTATTTATTCTATACTCTGGTGAGTTGGTGTGTTCAAATAGCTATCACAGCTGGAGTGGCAAACTTAACCTTGTGATCCAGATCAAGGAGCCAATATTAGACGTGCCATTTCCACTTGTAAAATGCAAGAATCTGGGTCAGTAACTCCTACTGAGTTTAGTGCAAAGGTGGCTTTTTCTGTTTGGTCGCATTTTAGACAGAGCCTTAAGTCAGTCTACGCAAACTGTTGATGTTCCTCTTATTTGGTATAGGCTTGCTTTTTGGCATTCTGAGAGTGCAAAGTGTAGTGAAGGGACAGAAGGATGGTAGGAGGAAAAGCATGCCCTCTGCATTTTCGTCCTAAATTAACAAAACTGATGCCAGACACATCTGAAGAGGAGGTGGAGGTGGCTAGAGTCTATTTTCAGAAAGATTTGTTGTTTTCTTTTCTGTTAAAGGAGTAGACAGTAAGAAAGTATTAGCAAGATTTAAGATAAGCAAAAAATATAATAACTTACACAATATTATGTTGGCGTTTATACAGGGTGGGAAAATGTATATGGATTCGACATGAGCTGTATTCGCAATGTGGCCATCAAAGAGCCATTGGTGGATGTGGTTGATCCCAAACAGATTGTTACTAACTCCTGTCTTCTCAAGGTAAGTAAGAAATTTCAGTAGGCCATAATTGTTTTAAAATTTAACTTTTCATGTGTGTGTCTTTATTTCACTGAAGTCTACAATTCTTTAAAGCAGGTTTTTCCCAGTGTCTCTGTATACTCCCTGTTGGCGCAGTCTATTTCCTGCTAGATAATAGAGCTGTTTTGGGACTTGTAATAGTCTGCAGCTCAGTTTCCACACAACAATAGCTCGCCTTTCATCTCAGTAGATAAGAGCTTTCAAAGGGGTGATAGCTTTTCTGTTGGCCCCTTTACCTCGTTCTATCTATAGGCCATTCTCTTTCACTCTGTCCACTGTCTGCCTCATATCACAGCTTCAGTGTACCGTCAAACTACTCGGTCACTTCATCTCAGCCTTTATATTTTGCTCATATGGAGAACGACATCAAATTGTGCTACTTGACTGAAAGTGAGTGAACGAGGATGGAGGTCTCTGTGGAGTAGTGAAATGTGGTACTACAAAAACAGCACTGAACTCCAAACCATAATTTGCGCTGTAGGAAGTTGATCATATATATTATCAAACCGCTTATTCCTGAACTAGAGATCAGTCATCTATATCAAACCACTAACAGACAGGGGTCACAGTTCACATTTCTGCAGTATGGATGTTTGTGTCTTATAGCTTTTTCACTCTTTCCAATTTGCTGTATATTATATTCAGTCTGGTATCATTGCATTGGGAAGGACAGAGGTGTTAAATCTCAATCAGTCATGCTGACAGAACGTGCCTGGACCTGCCTCAGAAGGTGGTGGACAGGTTAAAGTGTAAAATATATCTGGTCCATTTTTATTGAATAGGCATCCATGTGGAACACAGAAAAAAAGCAAACAAAATAACCAAAGCCTGATCCTCTTTTTTATATTTGCATCCACTTTCCAATAATAGTGACAAACCATCAACTTGACATTTAAATAAAAAGAGATGTGTTCACTGCTTTTAGTCACACACACACTCTCATACATGTAGAGCCTCGCTCACTTCTGTCCACAGAGGACACCCACACAGCCTGTGTAGTGTGAGCAGGCTTTGCACTCCCACCATGATCTGACCTGTGGGCTGATCATGCAGAATATATAATAATGGCAAATATATAGTTTCTATTTTACTATTGAAAACTAATACAACATATTTAATGTATTTTTCAGGAGGTGGACATTTACACTGTGAAGCTGGAAGACCTGTCTTTCACATCGGCCTTCTGTCTACAGATTCAGCGTAATGACTATGTTCATGCTCTAGTTACTTATTTCAACATTGAGTTCACCAAGTGTCACAAGAAGACGGGCTTCTCTACTGGTAACAGTCATTTACTACTACATGCATATACTCTAACACATCATTTACATGTAGCCATAGTTTCAAGACAGAGAATGGATGACTATTCTTCAACTATAGTGACTAAATGTGACAGTAGTTATGTCTTTGATGGGACAAAGACATCATTCAACTGTAAGTGTAAAACACAAACATTGATCATGGATATCTGATGAAAACCCTACACCAGATATATTTAGCAGCAGGTTTCAATATCTTGTGATAGTGAATTAATTAGATTCTCTTGTTTTAGCTCCTGATGCCCCAAGTACTCACTGGAAGCAGACAGTATTTTACTTGGAGGACTATCTGACAGTGAAAAAGGGAGAGGAGATCTTTGGCAGTATCACAGTTAGGCCTAACGAAAAAAATGTGGTAAGGCGCACAAATCAATTATATATATTTGTATATTGTATATCTTTGCTAAACCATTTTAACTTCTTGCTTACAGAGAGATTTGGAGTTTACTCTGGAGCTGGATTTTAAAGGACAACTTTGTGAAGCAGCCATATCACATGACTACAAAATGCGCTAGTAACTGTGGCTGCAAGCATTGAAATAGAATAGAATTGGACAGAATATTTCCAGCAACCCTGCAAAATTGAATCTATTGGTAAAGAATTACGAGCAATAGTCCCATGTCTGAGTGATCAAAGCTCATTTGAATGTAAAATTTTAATGTCCCCTTTTATGCATTTTGGTTTATACATTCAGTGCAATAATGTAAATGGAATAAGTGTAATTGATTTGCATGGTGATGATGTTTTGATTGTATTAGGATAGACACAAGTGTTTTACTGAAAGTTGAACTAGTGCCAAGACAAAGTATGTCAGTGCTGATAGATGATACATAAGTCTATAATATTTTAAATCATAATAATAATAAAACAATTAGAGAGACCTGTTGAATTTTACAAGATAATGATTCTTGAGTTTTATTTTTTATTTAAATGTAATAATCACACAAAATTGATGCTGGCATTAAAATATAAAACATGGTCATCTCTTGTCTTCTGTTAAAATTAACACGTTTCAGTTCTATAATTTAAATCAGGGCACCATTGTCACCAAAATATTTATTTCAGAGATGGGTAGTACTCATTTACATTTAGTAATTTATATTATGTGAGCACTTTTTTCATAAAATTGCACTTTTACTCCTACTTAAATAATATATTTTAGTGTAACAGTACCCTTACTTGAGGAAAAGTTTTGGTTATTACGCCCCACTGAATGAGTCTCCAAGTCTCCAATGTTATGTAGTAGACAATATTAAATTGCATTTGCAATTCTTACACTCCTTAAAATGTGATTTAATTCATGTTTGTGGTACAATATACCAGTTTTCGTAATTATTTAATGTTATTTGTCATAAGTTTACATTTACTTGAATACAATTTCTAGCTACTCTCCCCACCTCTGATTTATAAGTGTTGTGTGGAGCCGTCTTAACTGATACACCATGATAATTCTGTACAGAAGAACATTACGGTCTCAACACCCACAACAGGGATTACAGGCACCTCACTTGGTCCATGTTTGATGTCTATGATTCACTCAAGAATAATTTATTTACAGCAGGGCTTCTTCTTAATGGGCTGAGCAGTTAGGATTATAGTGGTGTCTCTCACTCTATCCTCCTGTTCCATTAGCACTCTGGTATGTCACAGGGGAAAGACAGAGGAAATGGTGATGCTTTCTTACAATAAGTTTGTCAGCATAATCAAACTCAACAAAGCATATTGATTTCAAGTTTTTGCCATATGTCTTAATTTACTTTACAATTCATATTATAGTTACCTGGCAAGATGTGTCAAAGATTCTTCCACATTCTTTCCTGTATAGGCACTGACCTCAAAAAACATCACCTTGTTTTCCTAGAGAGAATGATTTCAGTCAAACAAAGTAGCTAAATTTACTTGTTCTATTCTGTTACTTCAAAAATATGTATTTACAAAGGCTAGGTGTTCAGCCTCTTTGAAGGACACCTCTCTTTCACCCTCAATGTCCATTTTGTTGCCCAGCAGAAGAATAGGGATACCTTCTCCTGCTGCTTCCTAAAATATAAAAGTGCAAATAATTTAATGCACAATATCACCACATTAGAAATTATGAGTGTAAATAGTCCAATGTCAGACCTGTACATTGATGAGCCAAGGTCGAACTGCTTTAAAGCTCTCCTGTACTGTGACATCATACATCACCACCACTCCGTCTGCCTTTCTGAAAAACTGCTTTGTAATGCTGCGGTACCTGTTCACATGTAAACTCTGTAAATGACTGAATACAAGACAATTGGACAGCAGTTTCTGTGCAACTGTGTTTAAAAATTGTAAGTAAATAAAGTATCAAATAAAAACCTTTCCTGTCCTGCTGTATCCCAAAGCTGCATGGCAATTTGCATGTTATCCAGGGTTAATGTTTTTACACTGTAGTCGATACCTATATGAGACACAATAAGGATTAAATACCGACTAATAACATATTACACTTTGCAATATAGTCCTTGTACATATGGCCACTAGAGGGTGTGAGACACGTGCTACAAAGTTGATCTTCTTAAGGAAAGGAGAACAAAGCAGAGATAATAGGGATTGGACGAGGTTTGAAAAAGATGAAAGTCAAATTGACATAATCTTAGGTACAATGTGTGCCAGGGCTTTTAGAACGTTAGTGTGACTACACAAGCTCTTTCATGTGATGTTAAGTCAACTACACATCTTATGCATAAAGCATCAACAAAACTACACTTGTCATTCAAGTTTGAACATACAAAACATTATTTAATATAAGTTTCAAAAACAGTGTTCTACAACTTTGCAGTGTGATGTTCTCACCTATAGTAGCAGTTGTAGTAGGATGAAATCTTCCCTCACAGAAGGAGCGTAGTAGTGAGGTTTTACCAACACTGGAGTTTCCAACAAGCACCACCTTAAACAGACGGTCAGGGGGCAGCAGTGTTGCTTCACTGGTTTTCTGAGGAAAATAAGAGTAAGAAATCATATTATTATTCCAATTAAAATACATGTAAAAGATGCATTGTGGACCTACTTGCTGGGTCTCCTTTCCCACTGGCTGCCCTCTTGGAGACATGGGTGTTTTTCTGGCCCAGGTGAAGAGGGATTTTTTTGGCTGTGTGATGTCTATTGGTTCTGAGCTGCTTCTGAGCGCTGTGGATGACAGATCTGTCACAACACTAGCCTCGATATCACTCTGTGCTTCCTCTGCCTCCTCTTCATCCTCCTCCTCCTCCTCACTCAGCTGGTGCAGCAGAGGTTGTGGTCCTCCATGAAGCAGGTGCGGCAGGTGGTCCTCCTCTATTGAAATGACCCGACGGAGGGGCCACCCATCTGGGGGAGAGTCCAGACCCACCTCGTCCACATGGGGGCTTCTTCCCTTTTCACTTTTCTTTGCTCTTTCTCTGTCTTTAGGCATCAGTCTCTTGGAGGTGGGGATTTTGCTGGCCGGTTTTCTGACCTTTGTTTTTGAGTCCTGAGTTGCAGGTTGTGCCGCTTTGGCAGGACTGGTGGGTATAGCAGGGCTCTTTTTTGAGGTTGACCGCTGTAGGCCTGATGCAGTGGAAGACACAACACTGGGTGCATCATCATCACTACAGGAGGAGGAAGCGACAAACACGATTTGAAGGTGCTCTATAGGCAAGGCCTCAAGAGACTCGTAGGAGCCATTCACCATCAGTGGTACTCTTTGGAAACAGGAGAAACAGAGGATATTCTCCATTATATGATGAATGGGGTTAATTAAATCTTAAAGAACTCAAATATTGAGCCATCGTCTAAATTTAGACTACAAGAAAATGTATATTTAACTGATTGTTATTAAATGAACATCATATATCCTCTGTTTTTCCTTCAAGCTGCATGATTTAGGTTAAGTAGTGGGTAGTAAAATAATCACCGTCTTGTCTGGGTTACATCATCAAACAGTTCAGAAAGTCCAGCTCTCTGCTTCTGTTTCTTTCTTAGTGATGATCGGGGCTTATTAAAAGAGGAAAAAAGAATATTTATCATCATAATAATGCATAGGATTTGCTATTACCACTTAAGTAAACCTACAACACCACGGCTTATATCCCGCTCATCCTTTAAATGTTTGTTCATTTCTCTGCAAACACAAGAACAAAAAAAGATATATAATTAAATGTAAAATAAATATTTCAAGAAAAAAAAAACATAGTCCCTTAGTCATGAACTGTAAATACCTGAGAAGATCTAGCTGCTTCATGAGACTTTGCTTTTCTCTTTGAAGACCTTCAGTCACTCTGTACATCTCCCTAATGACAAAAAAACACATACAATTGAAAGTAAGAAGTGATGCAGTGCATTTGTACAAAGTCTCAGCACCCACATTTCCTTCTCCTGCTGTAGACGGGCAGCCTGCTCCTGCAGAATGGCCAGTTGTTCCTGGGCCAGCACCAGTTCCTGGCTTGTGGTGTCCAGCGCTCTGGAGAGCTCCTCATTTGTCATTTTTAGCTTGATATTTTCACTGTGACTTTCCTGTTTCTCACTGCTCAGCTCACGACACTGGGATTCTAACTGCATTAAAATAGGCATTTGTTACTGTCACAAATTAGTGTGTTATTATTAAGTCTATGTTTTATATTGTTTAGTTTTTTGACTCACCCTTTTCTGTTTCTGGAAAAGCTGCTCTAGTTCTTTTTCTTTTGAAGAGAGTTGATACTCAAGGTCTTGGCTGCGGACCTGCAGGCGTTCTGAGTCCTGCACAGGCATTTACATATCTTTAAGAGTAACACTGACAGTACATAACCAGGGGATTATGGCATATTAAGACAAAGTCACACAATATTTCAAAAGCAGTGATATTAAAAAAAAAATACAATAATTGCATTTATGATGTACTCTGCAAAAGCAAGTTGCTTGTACCTTCAATAACAACTTCTCTTTTTCATTTTTGATTTGTGCTTCCATTTCTTCATATAAATGTCGAATCTCACTGTCATGTGTTGCAGTCTTCCTAAAGATAAAATGAGTGTTTGGATAAAATAAATCTTGTTTGAAAAACTGAGAAGTACTATATTCAGCATAAGTACCAATACAGCCATTATACAAATACATATTTATACCACGACATTCCTCATTCAAAACAAAACCAAGTGAAATGATAAAATATACTGACCATGGTATTTTTCAATGATAACTTCTTCAAAGCATAGGCATTAATTTATTCCCATTCAAGCAGCTGTCAAACCTCATAGTGTGCCTCAAGATTAATGGTCATTTGACACAGCTAAAGGGGGTTGTGCTTGTCAGAGAATTACAGGTAAATCCATGCAACAATTTCTATTCTGCAGTCTAGCCATATACACAGATATAAACACTGGTTAGAAATCATGTTATGTCACTAATGCTTTAGCTAGAAAACAAGAAGAATGCTGATATTCTACAAATCCCTAATTTAAAAAATAAATAAATAAAAATTGAGAAATCAACAGATTATTTGAGTGGCAGATGAATTAAGATAAAATGTTCTTAGTTTTCACATACGTTTTCTTACCTTTGAAGTGCACTTTCCATTTCCTTCTTCTCTTGGTGGGCTTCTTTGATCTGGTGAGTAACACGAGCCAAAAACTCCTCAAAGTTTGACAGGAGATGAGGTTCGTCTCGCCGTAGTTGAGCCCAAAGACTGCGCACCTCGTCTGGGCTGCAGGAGAGAAGTGACACGGTTTCTCCTCTGGTCATGACCACTTTCAAATTGTCCATCAAAATGTATTTCATCTCCAAAAGTCATCCCATCCCGTTCATGTCCACAAATATGACACTCACTCCTCAAACAAATTACTGGCCCCCAGGCTCTCCATCAGCATGCAGAAGTGCCTCTCTTCCTCATCTTCTACTCCAGCCAACTTGGCCTCCCACTGGCTCTGATACAGGGCTTCTGTGGCTCTCAGGATCGAGCAACGAAGTGCACTTTGGTCATCAGTTGAAGGTATCCGCCGACCGTGTAGGAAAAGGGCTGAGATGTGACATCAAGAAATTCATTTGTTATTATATTTCTGGCGTAATAAAGTCTAATAAAGTCTCTCTTTAGCTAAAATATTGATTAAAAATGTGATAATTCTGATCATTTGAATATTTCAGGTGCAAAATTATATCTGAAAAATAATCATGAACTTTTTAGTACAGAGTATAAAACAGGGAGAAACTAACAAAATCCTGAAGAGAAAGCCTCCAGCGTGAGGAACCCAGTGTGGTCTATATCCAGAGAGTCGAATACATCTTCCAGCTCCTGAGCTGTCAGAGGCAGCTCATTGTGCAGCCTCTGCCGAGAAACAGCACAGTAGTGAATTATTTTCATGTCCAGCAATTAAAAGATAACGTGAACAAAATAAAACGTATGTCAGTTAAACAATTTATTTTCTGTAAATATTATTTTTGGAAAACAAAGTACAATTAATTAAACAAAAAATGATTTCAGTCTTTTCTCTTTCATTTTGTGTTAGCCATTAGTTTTCCGTTTTAGTGTAATTTTCCTTGTCAAAATCTGCACAGGTGTGAACAATCAGAAAGAAACCAGATTACTCACATCAGATGTAAGTGTCAACATGTCATTTAAATACTTTGAAATCAAATATTGATTAGAATTTTGGTAGGCCACTGTAATGTAAAGATGTGCCTTTAAGAAGAACACAGTAGTCTATAAAAAGTAGCACCAATTAAAAGAACTCATTGTTTTGTTGATATTGTGTATGTATACGTCACTTAGTGTGTAGACCCTTTTCTGGGAACTCGACACAAACAACAACAAAAGCACGGATGGTCACAAGAATCTTGCCCTCATTATACAACAACACTAGACACTGAAGAGGTCTCTGCTTTGTTCTCTTTCAGCCACTGAATTAACATGTGTTTAGTTGACCTCTACTTGAACATTTTATGTTTGTGTTCAGTGTGCCATGTAGGTGATGAATAATAATGTGTAAAAAAAAGTGTTTGATATGGGGAACATTTTCTAACCCTCATATCCGTTCGAGTGATGAAGCCTTTGCCCTCCATGTCACAGATTTGGAAGAACTCCTTGGTCTTGTCCAGAAGAGCGATGGGTCCCCAGTCTGAGCCTCTCCGCGCAGGACGTGGCCCAAAACCATTGATACTAATTTCCTCCTCCATTCCTCAAAATATTTTTAAGACAGTCTACAAGGAGCGCAAGTCAAACATCCTTCTTGCTATACCAGTGGGCTAGGTCATCAATGAGCACCCTAATCTTAACATATAAAAATATAATTATAAAATGTAGTTGCAGTAAATGAAGAAATGTGCCTCCAGTTCCTAAGAAACACAAAAGTAACATTTCATTTTACAGTGGCATGACTTTGTTTCATTCTTATTAACATATTAAAAATGTGATAATGTTGCATTATAAATCTCAACATTGCTATACTGTAAATCTAGAACAAGCAACTCACAGAGGTATGTAAACACCGGGTTAAGGATTATCCTAATACCAATCCATACTGAACACATGACAGTGTAATGCCTGCAGGACCGTGGGAGCCAGTCCAACAGGATAAAAATGAATACATTTATTGCTAAGGCTTATGCTGTGGTTTGTTAGTATCACACTTTAACTGATGACCAAGACATAGGCAAATTTTCACTTGAGATGAATTATGTTTAATGATTAATTTAATAAAAGTGCAATTACTGTTCTAAAACAGAATCATTATCACAAGAAATTGTATTTGCTACACTGATATAAGCACACATTCTTTAATGGATTTACAATCAGCTTAAAACCATTCAATAACAAAACCGAAAACATATCTTGCCTAGATTATACAAGCAAATGTAGTAATATACAGAGAGCTGGCAAATAAAATGTTGTCATGATAAAACAGAAAAATATCCATACCTTGGTAATAAGTAAATATTAAGTCTTTCTGTGCAGCCACATTAAGCACATTGGTCAAGTCCTTGGTTTGTGGATTTCTGCTTCATAGACGTATGTTGGAAAGTCACTCTGAAACCATGTGATGTCAGGAGGAAGCAGCCCAAGGCGTTCCAGCCTCCGTCCAGACGATACTCCTGATGTGAAGGGGCAGTACAACCAGCCCTTTAACAAAGCAACACGTGTGCATTGTAGCTATGGCGACACAACACTCAAGGCCATAGGACGTCTATCAGAAAAATACGCATAAAACTCAAATTTAACACCTAATTTCAAACAAATTAGTAAAACAAGCAAAACCAATTGTGGTACTAAGGGTGTTCACTACCACAGAATAAGCAATACTTAGGATTAACAAATGAGTGTATAAAGGCTGTAAAAAAGGGTGAAACAGATTTCAAACGTTTTCACTTTGCCCTCTTGTGGCCTACTCTAAGCAGGCGATTTTAAGACTTACTCTTGATGTATTGCTGCACATTATGGCTTTGCAAGTGAAAATAACAAATAAATGGTACTGTATATTCAAGGTTATATTGGCAATGTGGTTTACATTAACCCTTTCTGACAATCTGTGCTTGCTTTATGCTATCCTCTGTACAAAGTATTTTGTAGTTTAAATCCAGTGGATGTGTTGGATTCATTTTTTATACTGATGACAGGAGAATACAGGCATCGTAACTTTCACCTTACTATTTTTAATATCTACTTTACAGTCATCTTTAGTCTAAAAAGGATTTATCCACAACAGTAACCAAGACAGATAGGTGATCTGATCAGAGACAATAAATAAAAGATTACAATTTATATTTACAAGAATTCAAATTATGCAATTTTCAGCCATCATTTATCAGTTCTTTGAATTTTCTGCAGTAAATATTCCATCTGGAGGTTTAGGTTGGGCTGTCCTTTCTTTGTCTTTTTACAGAGCATCTGATAGTTCTCCATCTTTTTCTGCTTGTACTTCTGCAGGGCTTCCTCGCGCTGCTGCTTGTTCTTTAGATACTCCTGTAAGTAAACAAATAAGTCAGCCATCTCAGAAATAAATAAGACACGCAAAACTTAAACTGAAGTTCACCAAGAAATTGTTTCCTCACCTCTTGTTTCTTTCTTCGATTTTCTTTGATTCTTTCAAACTCCTCTTGTGTTTTCTGATATGATGTTTTCTTTAGCATCCTCTTTCGCATTCTGTTGCTCATGGGAATGCTATAAAAATAAAAAAATAGACAAGACATGCTGGTAACACTTTATATAAGCTACACTATTTCCAGGCTTAACACAGCATGAAGAAAGATAATTTACATTGCATTATTCATTCACTCCACACTTGGTGGTGGTAAGCTAATACTGCAGCCACAACTGTCTTGGGGTTGCCTGGCAAGTTCACAGTCTGTGTGTATGTTTCGGAGAAGTGTGTAGTCTGGATCCCAGGCAAGCCCTGAATGTGCACTGAATCAGCCGAACCAACCACAACCAACAGTCACGCATGCAACACATTCATACTAGGCAATGTTGGTCAAATGTCTTGCCTAAAGACCCAACTACAGTTTCCACTAGAGCCACTGCTGCCCCAAATGTGACACCTAGTACCAGGCTTTTACCTCATCTGTGCCTCTTCTTCACTAGGTTCTGTTTGTTTAATGTCAGAGTTGGGTTCTGCTTCCTCAGTAATACTTGGATTCCCTTCATTTTGGTCCATTTGTGTAGCAGCCTCAGCTATACGTGGATCTTCTTCCTTGCCTTTCATTCTTAGTTTGCTCCTGTTCACTCTGTTGGCCCAAGCCTCTTTTTTCAGCTGCTCTTTCTCGGCTAAATAAAGATGCTTGAGATGCTCTGGAAACTCGTCTTTATACACGTTTTTAGGGGCTATAGTTTTCTTCTTCTCCCTCCGTAGCAGTTTAAAGTATTCATTCTTGGCTTTCTGCTTCCTCTTATAAGCAAATCCTTGACCTAGAACAGATATAGAATACGAACCATAACGAAATTAGAAAATTTAACAATTTTATGTCAAATCAATCAATGCAGTACTCTAGAAAACGTGAGGTTATAACTGGGAAAATATTGTATTTACCTTCCCTAACACTTCCTTCAAACTGTTTATGCTGCGGAACCCATTTCTTCTTGGTTTTGGCACTTGTTACATTCTTTTTAGATATTCCTTGCTTGCCTCCTTTTCCGTCGATGGTTTTATGTTTCATTTTCTAATTTTGGCCTGATTGTGGACGTGTATAAGGTACAAGTTAAATGTTTACCACCCGCACGCGGAAAGAAACTTGTGAGTGGAAAAACCAAGACGCGTTCTAATGACGCAAAACAGGCATTAAAAGTAGATTTCGGCTCAAATATGTCTTTTCCAAACAAACAATATTATTTTATTTACATTTTATAGATTACTTTCTGTATTATTAATCTCAACAGTGAAAATTATTGGGACTTAGTCGTATGATGAAAAATAGAAACACGTACACAATTATCTGTGCATTTTCTACTGCTTATGCCTAGAACCCTTGAGGAGGAGAAGACTGCTTACATGTACCACACCGGTCTTCTTTAAAAATTAATTTTATACATGATGCTAGCTACACTGAGCCTCACTCACGTTCAGCAAAAGATAGATGAAGTCAAGCAGTTTCTGGCTATAGCAATGAGGATCGCTAACGCGCACACTGTAGAGTTTTACACCCACGATGTGTGGAGTCGCTTCATGGCTGTGGCACCAGAGGAGGTGCTGTCAGCTGTCAGTGCGGATCAAGTCCACCAGAGGGAGCACAGTTGCAAGGAAAATGGTAAATATCAAATTTCTCCTATTCTTTACTTTATATATTTTCTGTTCTGTATTTTATTCAGGCAAAGATTGCATATATTATTATATAACTTCGAGAGTATAGGTAGTGGATTGACCTGATATATATATATATATATATATATATATATATATATATATATATATATATATATATATATATATATATATATATATATATATATATATATATATATATATATATATTAGTGCTTTACATGCAACAGAAAAATTAAAATCAACAGCACCTTTTCATCCATATATAACAATTTAAACAGAAACATAGAACATAAACATAAAGCTCCTAAAGGTTATAGTAAAAATAAAAATGGAGAGCTAAAATCAGATGGAGACTAAGTAAAATAGTAATGATAATATAATTCAAAATAAATATAATAATAACAATATTTTACTCTTTTATTCTTTTAGGGGAACAATCCACATTTGGCTTTTGCCCTGAATCCCACCATCTAGTAAAAATCTCTGAAATGCTGGAAGCAGCAAGGATGCATTCGCTTCCTGGTCTGGGCATCTGTTTCAGTAGAGAGGAGCTGCTACTCTCTGTGCAGAAAAACTGTTCAAATTCAGGTTCTTCAACAAAAACTGCAGGTGTGAATATTAGATTAAAATATTATTTGTAATATTCATACTGGTTCAAATCCTCTGCCTTTGCTCTGCAGCAGGTGCAACTCTTGAAACTGATGAATTTATGAACTCTAAGAAGTCCCATGAAGTCCAGTGTATGTCTGAGGTTGTAGCCCAATTAGCTCAGCAATGTCAAGTCACACAGGTAACCCACTGGAAACTAACTAACTATTTAATCAATGATAACCAAATCTATATTTCCCCATAGATTATAGATGTTGGCTCAGGAAAGGGCTATTTGAGCTCCTTCTTGTCAATGCAGTATGGCCTTCAGGTGTATGGTATTGACTCGTCCAGTACAAACACCCACGGAGCCCGGGAGAGAGATCGCAAGCTCAAAAAGTTCTCTAAGGCCTTCCAGCAACACAGCAAAGCAAAGAAAAGGAACACACTTGAAGGAGAAATAAAGTCTAATATCATAACACAAACTGACCAAAGAAAAGAAGTCGAAAAGACAGAACTACCATTGTCATCAGTGGAGGATTTGCCTAATGTTATAGAGGAGCATATGGAACCAAACATGACAAACCAAGAATCTTCAGAAGACTTGTTTTTAAATGCATTATCTTTAGATGTGATTGAAACAACATCTTCGAAGGTACCTTCTTGCCAACTGACCGAAGAGGAACGAGAGAAGAGAAAGAAGAAGAATTTGGAAAGAAAAGCCCAAAACACAAGTAGAAATGAAGGTCCCTTGTTTTCACCCATTACATCTTATGTTACTGCAGAAACTGAACTACGAGAGTTAATCAGTGAACTACAGGTGAGCAGAGCAAAACTGTATTCACAAATCTATTTATGTCAATAGATAAGTTTAGTGAAGTAAGCTAATCTTTATGAATATATGTTTACATCTACATCTCTTTTTTCCAATACTCTAGGCTGCGGTCCTTGTGGGCTTGCACACTTGTGGGGACTTGGCTCCCAGCTCTTTGAGAATGTTTGTGGCTAAAGCAGAGTTAAGTGCAGTTTGCAGTGTGGGATGCTGTTATCACCTACTCTCTGAAGAGTTTGACCCCACAGCTGAGGGTAAATATATGCACACACATAGACATTCAAGTCATATTTTTTTTTTATGTATTTATTTATTTAAACAAATTTTATGCAAATCATTCTCAACTTTTTCTTATCTATACCATCTCAATAGTCCTCACTGCCTAGTTGTGAAAAACATCTATATTCACATATAAATTGTATAAACACAATGTTGCTTTTATTACATGAATTAATTTTGATTTTCCAGGGGTCTCAAACCTTTTACCTCTTTTTCCCTTTCCTCTGGGCTGAGCTACCTGTGGAAAAACAAAAATGCAAGAGAGCTACTATTTCTACAGAGTGCAAGAAATAATACAGCTAATGATATAATGGTACAATGGTAATAGGCCTCTGATTAACAAAATGTTAGTTATTCAGCACAATACATATAATTTAGAAATCCTTGGTGAGGTACTTGGAAGAGGGTGTAGAGCTACTGGTAGCTCCTGAGCTACAGGTTGGAGACCCCTGGTCCATAGTTTATAAATACTCTAACTGCCTCAAAATAATAATTGTTTATACCAACTGGGAATTAAGCCAGTTTGACTAGTGGCCTACTCAGCTTTAAGCTGCTGCTAAAAATAACATTTTATAAGTAACCGATTAATAGAATAGAATGATTAATATATAAAGCTTTTTAGAATCACTCAACCTGACACTGTTTACTCACAGAGGCGCCATCCTTACTCAGATAAGTATGTGAGACATAATCCAGGGGCTAAACATTTGCACAGATATACATAAGTTCATGTCTGTGTCTGATATTATGCCTTTAGTCTCTGAGGCTTTTCACTAAACCCTGTAAAACAATACCAAATACACATATTTATGCAATTAAGGTCGATTTAAGTAGCTGAGAAAGATAAATTTAAAAGTGCAATCTGATCTGAGCTCTTACTTCAGTAAGATTGAATACTTTTCGAGTTATTTTTAGCAATGAAAAATGCATAAATGTGAGTGAGATGGCTATGTTCAGCGTCATTCTGAGGAATATTCTAGGCAAAGCAATAACATCAGAAAAGTTATATAGTGCCCCTTGAAAGGAGCAAAAAATGAAAGATAAGGAAGAAGTTCCACAGGAAGCTGATGCTGCAGCACTCTTTTGTTATGTTCATAGCAGTTTGTTAGACTCATCAGGCCATACCTGCACATGTGTTGTTAGTGTTTCCTCTAACTGTATCCCTTTGGGTTCATTGCTCCTGCCCTCTCTCACTGACCCTTTCAGATGACATGAAAGGATGTTGGGCTGTCAAGGACTCAACATACCCACTGAAATATGTGTGCCATGTTCAAGGCTGTATGTAAATGATATGACAAGATTTATGCTGAATACATTATAATATGTTTAGCTGCACAATGTCAGTTTTCCAGTGGAAAGCAGGAAGGAAGACCTGCTTGTCTCAGTGGAGAATGTGTTCCATAGTATGGCTTTAAATGTATCTATGTTTCATTTCTTCATCTACTGATGTTTGTATTGCTAAATAAAATGTTGATAAAAATTAATTATTTTAGTAAACTGACCTGTAACCACCAGGTGGTGTCACTTGCTTATCTTGATACTCGGAGATTAATATGTTTTTATGCCATAATTATGTTCATAAGAGATCAATACAACTTTAAAATCTGTCTTTTTTCCTTCTAGAGGGATCACATGCTGTAAATGGATTTCCTTTGAGTCAGTACCTTCGTGACCAGTCCTGGTTTTGTGGAAGAAATGCCAGGATGTCTGCGTGCTTGGTGAGGACACGCTAACTAACTGTCTAAAGTGTAATAAAAGAAACCTATCAAATTCACATTGTTGTAGCTGTTTATTAGCATTTTTATGGTAAAGGTTACAGCCCTACCAAAGCTCTTAGCTGTAAATAGGAAACACTGTACATAATAATGCATTTATTAGTCCTTTACTAGGGGTCAAGATTACATGTAATTGAACTTGTTTTGTTTAACCACAGGCATTGGAGAGGTTTTCCCATGGCCAAGGGGTGAGTTAGTCCTTTCTATTGTTACTATGTTAGTTGAATATAAACTGGCAATATTTTTTGAATAAAATGCAGAAAAAAAAGGAAATCAGGTCAGTATTAGACTTCAATACACTTTTTCGATCTAAGGAAATTACTGGGACAAAGTAGTTCACAAATAATAAAGAAGAATATTGTTTTTAATAACAAAGAGCAAATACAGTGATGATAATAAAACTCTAATTAACAATTATGAAACCATGTATCAAAAAGTGCAGAAATATACATATGTAAAGTTATATATCCAATTTGTGGGATAAGGAAATACAGTGCAAAAATGAGAATGATTGACATGACAATATCATTTTTAGTTACATGGGGTTGTAGATGCTTTTAACACTATTTTAAGTCTACTGCAGTTACCCCAACCCCCCCACCCCCCAATTTCCCCCAAATTAGGAAACGACTGTGGTAAATGTATTTAAAATATGCATTACATACCTTCATGCTAAAACTGATACATGATACTACCAGCTATTAATATGGAATGTTTATAAATATTCATGCAATCAAAGGGAGATTGATTGTGTCTCACTAGTTGTGCGTCAAGCCTAGAACTATACTTTCAATCTAGAAACACCTCTAATTGTTTGTGACTGTGAAAAATATTCATCCAATTAAGTCCTTGACATCTGTTTGTTTTTGTTCAGATTCCGTTGGAGTCTTTGTTTTATCGGGCTGTACTGCATGTTATACTCAGGGACCACTATGGATCATTCAAAAGGTAATGCACTACAGACTAGTGAATAACATCTGGAGAGTGTTTTTTTCAGATTTGAATACATTTTTGGAGATTAAACTGTAAAACATTAAGCACAGCCTAATCTTTTACTTTGTCTTTATATAGCTATTTACTTTTTTATATATATTCCCTGAAGTGAAAGGGTCTTTATAAAACTGTTAGAACCTCTTGTCAAGGCCATATACACCTTTATGTTGTCCATTAATGTGTCTTGTGTTACAATTTAATGGACATTGGATTTTGGAAACTAATATGAGATGGGTGATTTGACAAAAAATGTTTTGGAGTTAAATTAAAAATGTATTTCATTATTAAGATAAACAATATAGATTTAATAAATTGGCAAAAATTTTCTTCCCCCAGAGTCTGAAATTTACTCCAAAGTACATTTTTTACTGACTGCAGATTGGCTGTAGACTTCCTAATTAAAAAGACCCAAGCATATCATTGACCATTAGAAATGACTGAATCTTATTTTCAATTAAAATTTAAGAAATTGCACACCACTACAACAAATGTTACACAATTTGATTAGGAATGCACTAGTACCACTTACAAGTTACCACTCCCAAATCACAGGATTTGAGTACGCGCTGACACCAAGTACTGATACCAAACATGATTTTTTATGAGGTTTCGATTACTGCGGTAAATCTAACTCATTTTGTAGGATTTTTATGGTATAGCCTACCTTTTCATCTAAGAATAACTATTTGAGAGGCTAAATTTCACAAATTGCTAAGGAGCCACCTTAAGTATAACAGTGAGTGTTGTCTTACTTTTACCACAGCCACACTTTGACTAATATGCGGCACATGCTGTGCCTCTTTTAGAAGCTGTAGACTTGCTCTATTCACTTGCTAAATGTTTGTCAATTTTTTACCACTTAGCAGCATTAGCATGCTGTTATTGTAAACAAAGCACTGCCGCTGATATCATCTGTGTGAACAATAAAAAGTTTTAAAAGTTCTAGTTCATAGTTTATAGTTCATTTGATAGTCACATATGATTATGCTTAGCTTACTGTGCAGAACAGTTAATGTGTTTCTTTATGGTCACGTCATTGCTCAAAGCTCAGGGACGAGTTGTGAGCGTCAAATAAGATGCAATGCAGTTGCAGTGGTAATCGACTCGGTATAGGCAGGCCACTGATGAGAACAAGTACCCGATACTGGTATCGATATCTGCGCATCCCTATATTTGATCTAAAAATAAATCACCCTAGAACTCATTACCTTTAATTAGGGGATATAGTGTTGTACTGTGATAATTAAGATCACAAGATGTAACACAAGAATAACCCTGTACTAAAAGTGATGCTTATTTGAACTAAATGAAATTACTACAGTCACATAAGGATTAAGTTAAGTATTTTTGAACCTTGATTGTTTGCTATTGTTACTTGGTGTGAGCTGATAACAGGGACAGTACATAGACAGCTGAATTATGTGTTTGTTTCATCCACAGTGAAAAACGAGTGGGCAATGTTTACTCCAAGACTAAATCATTTGTGGAGTACGTGCGGAGAGCTTTGCAAAGACTGGAGCTTGATGAGACAAAGCTTCCCGATAATGAAATCCAGGGTTACCACGACAAATACAGCCTGCGGATGAATGAGCTACAGGCCTTTACTATGGTTAGTGTCATGTCACATTTTGGCAAGAGAATTAGTGATGGGCAGTCTGGCTCTTTTTAAATATGTTTCTTTTGAAATGGATCCCTGTGTTGCCAGCTTTTGTGGTGCTAAACAGTTCTCTATTTAATCTTTTTTAGTATTTTTATACAAACAAGTAAAATATGATCTTTTGTGTTATTAATATATATTTTCCTACATTTTCTCATTTGTTTCCCTGGCCTCGTCGACACTGTACCATATTGCTGCTTTATAATGATTAATATATTATTCCCTGTGATTGACCATATTTCTGCTCTGATAATATGTTGATTAGCAGATCTGAGCATGTCCAGCTAAAGATGTAACTCTCATCTAATAGGAATCAGCTTTGCTGATTCAAAATCAGTTCTTACAGCTAGGACTTAGCTGAATGGACCATTACTAATAGTTCAACCAATTGTACATTGCTGTATGTTCTTTTTACTGAGGTTTTCTTTCTTGTGTAGTTAAAAGTGGCTCTGGCGCCTTGCATTGAAGGCTTAATTCTTCTGGATCGTCTGTGTTACCTCAAAGAACAGGTAAACATTGTAAAAGAGATTCAAATTATAAACACATACCAGCTGAAGATGTGCAGGATGATGCAAGCAGGTAGCAAATACTTGAATTTGACTTTGATTTAGTTTAAATACATGTTAAAACCTACAGGAATGTTTCAGGTTTGCATGTAAATGTATCAACCAACTGTGAGAAAGTAGTTTTTATAGTTTACGCTGACAGCAGTACACCTGGCACAATATTTTTACAGATGTTCAGTCTCTGGAGAAAATATCAGAAGCTTTGTAAAACTTTCAAAAGAGCCACAGACCCTAGGGGGAAGAAAAGGCCTTTTTATTTTAATTCTGTGTGGATTTTGTCTACCCATAGGAAAATGTATCATTCTCAGCTCTGGTTCAGCTCTTTGATCCTCTGCTTTCACCGAGATGCTACGCTGTCATCGGACTCAAGAAGAACAGATGAAGCGGCTGTCAGCAATCAGTAACTGACTTCATAATTATATATTTTTTATATTTTCCCCATAAAAGATGTATTTTATGGAAACTGGAAATTGTAAAGCACATTTTAAACCAAATATTTCAGTTAATCTTACTTTGAGGAAGAATAAAATATATTTTTTAATGTAACTGAATTCTTCAATCTTTTGTTCTTCATCAAGCATTTAAAATAGATGTGCTGAAAACACCTGGAAAACCGGTGTGCCAGTCCACTTGATTGAAGCAAATCTTGACCATAGAGAGTTGTTTTAGGGCTGCAGCAGGAGGCACGGCATCAGGGGTTTGGGCAGTTGGGTAAAAATCTGGAAAGACCATTTTTCCCTTGTACGTTTCAGGCTCGTCATTTTACTTCACACAGCTCAATTCATTGTTTACATGAATACTTCATGCAAACATTTCTGATTGTTTTTATCTTCTCAATAGAAAGAAGTATTTTAATTAAAAGTCACATTGACCACAGTGATGATTACAGTGTATGTTTACTCATAAGTCAGTGTACAAATCAGTGAATGTAAATAGACAAACCCTGATAGTATTCATAATAACAAGTGTGTTGCATACAGCTTTCTACTTCCTCCATTTACATGTTATTTGTCACGTTGCCACCTGCACATCTGTACCCATTTATAGTACTTTTAGTAATCTCTAGCTCAGGCATACAGGAGCATGTTTCACTTTGACAGGCTTCTGGTTCCCAATCCCAGCATACAATAACAATTTAAAATCTGTTTATAATAGTTCTAGGATTTGTTATTGTTTTTAATTTGCTTGCAGGTTTTGTAAGGTCATGTTTAGTATATTAGCATAGTTATCTACTTCAATGACCACACATGAAATGCAAATTAATGATAAATATTGTCAACAATGTTGTAATTGTAGTCTCCAGCAGTGAGTAAGATGCTGATTCTTGGGCATTCATTTCCTAACATTGCACTAAACAGGAGATCGGAAAATAGCTGTATGACCAAGGCTTGAGAACAGAAATTGCTGCAATTAAGTATGGCTTTCCAAACTGTTGTCACATTTAGAGCAGGACAAAAGTGAACGGATGCATTTCCTTTAAGGATCAGTTGTTTCTCATGAACATCCTTGGTACAGGAAAAAGGAACAAGTCTGAGCAAATGTGTTTGCTGTTTGGACTGGCACCCCTCCACACATGTCATAGATTTTCTTCATTATTCTTAAGGTTTTTAATGAATTATCTATTGTGAAATGGATACATGGTAAATCCCTGGGGATGTGCTGTACTTTTTAAACAGTAAGGTTTTGTTTTGTTTTATGATATGGTTGCATTATTTGCATATTGTGCCTTTCCTCTCTTTTAGATTGACTAGTAGTTGTTTGTCACAGTCCACAAAGTCCAGTTTTGCTCAATTCAAATGTGAGTGTTGATGTGCTATTTTAGGGCTGGATCCCACACTGAGACCGTCCCCTCCCCTTCCTGTGTGATAGTAATCTGCTGCACTGATGACCATTGGTTCCGGAGTTAGTTTTACTTAAAGACTGAACAGAGGAAAATACCACTTTATAGGCAGACAAACAAAGTATTCAAATGAAAAAAAAAAAAAATTAAAAATTAAGAGATTCATAGCAAGTGATCTGTAATGTATGGACTATTCTCAGTGTCATTTGTTACAACTTGAAAGAGAGGAACAAGGGAGCCACAGTGTGTTACTTATAAAAAAAATACTCCAACAGATTTCAGGGGGAAGGTCAAGCTTTGTTAAGTGAATTAGGACCAGACAGTGTGATTGTAACCTAAAGCCATACTGCTCTGTCACTGTCCCGGTCATGGTTAGCTCAACACCCCATAGTCTACATCCCCCTGCCATCTGCTTGTCATGTCTGCCCTGAGCTCTGGCTGTGAGGCAGACTTCAGTCCAGCTGGTGTCCAGAGAGGCCGGCCAGGATTCACAATAATATTACTTGATGACACATGGCTTAGAGGTGTACTTTCATCAATCAAAAGGTGAAAAAATGCTGTCCACCTCAGCCTCTGTCCAAGCAAAGTGCCCATCAGTGCAAGTAACTACCCAACCAAATATTGGTACTTAAACCTATATAGCTATGGTCATGAGCTCTGGGTAGTGACCGAAAGGACGAGATCGCGGATACAAGCGCTCGAAATGAGTTTCCTCCGTAGGGTGGCTCGGCGCTCCCTTAGAGATAGGGTGAGGAGCTCAGTCACACGGGAGGAGCTCGGAGTAGAGCCGCTGCTCCTCCACAGATGCCCGAGCCAGTTGAGGTGGCTCGGGCATCTGTTCCGGATGCCTCCTGGGCGCCTCCCTCGGGAGGTGTTCTGGGCATGTTCCGCCGGGAGGAGGCCCCGGGGAAGACCCAGGACACGCTGGAGGGACTATGTCTCTCGGCTGGCCTGGGAACACCTCGGGGTCCCCCCGGAGGAGCTGGAGGACGTGTCTGGGGTGAAGGAAGTCTGGGAGTCCCTGCTTAGGCTGCTGCCCCCGCGACCCGGCCCCGGATAAGCGGACGAAAATGGATGGATGGATGGACCTATATAGCTGTTGTATCTACAGTTGTTCTTCAACCAGTTTGTCTTTCTTCTATTGTTAGAACACACCTATTTTTTACAGCTTAAGAAATCAAATAGCCTACAAAGAAAAATACTTAATGTTAAACCACTGGCAAAAGTGAATGCAGGAGCAGTGTCTCAGCTGCTACACAGTAGATTAAATATAAGTTGCCAACTGCCTGACAGTTGTTTGTGCATCTCACATTACTTTATGTGGTCTGTACCAGTCACCTGAGCAATGTGTGGTTTGCAACAACGCAGTAGTTCAAAGATTAACATGACAAAAGATTATTGCCAGCAACTACAGTGGAGTTGTGCAAATATTATTTTTCACCATTCACCAGTCTCCATTACAATGATTTATAATGTGCACATACAGACAGATTGTGTGTATGCTTCACAAAGGTCATTCTCAGGTGTACACACGTTAAGCATTATTTTTCACATAATCAGCTACAATATAGGCCTAAATGTAAAAATGTTAGTTTTATTTATATGATAGGCTACTATTTCACAGATACTGCATATTACTTTGTCAAACTGTCAAGGCATTAGCCTAATAGGTCTAGGTTACAAATTATTGACCCAAATTATCAACCATATGCAATTTCACAAAATATGGCATAGGCCAGCCTTTTAAGGCTACTATTGGGACTGCTTGAACTACCTTAAATATCAGACCATTATAAAGCAATGGGATGTACCCCAGAAAGCGACTACACGAGTTAAATGTGTACTTCAGTCACCACCTTTCCTCCTTCAATGCAGAACATCGGTATTGCGCATGCGTCGTCGTCCTGAAAACCACATGCGTCTCAGCGCTCTGCTCTGAGCGGTGCCAAAGCTCGGAGATGCTCGTGTGGTGGAGACAGCCAAGATGCCCGCTGTTTTGACTCTCACACGCTGATAGCTTTGCCCCTCTGCGCCTGGGATACTCCGGAAACGACCATGGGTTAGAGGAAAGATGGCAAACTTTGCCACACTTTGTCTGTATCGGGAAATGTCTGCGCTCCCGCGGAAAGCCGTGCTGCCAAGCGGGTAAACAGAGACTTTAGCGACACCTTTTCTGCTGATAAATCCCGGTTTATGACACGTTGATCGGACTCTGAAGAGATGTTCACGGAGCTGGTATGCACCGCTGTGGCTGTGGGTCTCTACGTAAACACGCTGGATGCCGATTTCTGCTACGATGACAGGTAGGCTGTTCTGCTGACAACATCCCGATCTCAAAGTACACTTGTCATCCGCACGACGGCACCGTGTGGGATGGGTCGCTGCGTCTGGCCGCCTGTAAGCGCGCTTTTGTCCTGAGGGTGGACAGAATAAATCTTTCAGTTCAAAGCAGGCAACTTTTGGTAAATAGCAATTAATTAAAGTCTGAATTTTGCCACATTAAAGTGCATAATCTGTTGTATTTCTTTCAGACCTTTGGTCATTTTAACAGTGTGTGTGTGTGTGTGTGTGGTTTTTTGTTTGTTTGTTTTATCTTTTTGTCTTTTCTGTTTAAAAGTGTTCATCACAACTTGCTTGGCCAGTGAAACCAAGAGACATGTGAAAACATGCACTTACCAGTTGACTTTCTTTGTGTCTACGAATGGTGTCCACAATAGATTACGGTAGATGAATGCAAAACTACAGGGAGGAGTGTAGCCTAGGTTCCACAGGTAAAATATTTCACGATTAGACCTCAATCCTGGTTTGCTTTACCAAGCATAAAAACAACTACTTTGGAATAAAAGTGACAGATCCAAATGACAAATACAAATTTTACACACATTTAGATTTTTGTTTTGTCAGTTTATTTCCAATTTGATTTATCATTTCTTTTCATACATGGTTTGATTTGTTTTGAGAAGCCAAAATGAAATAACCCTATATAAATGGAGATTGCACTCCCCATTGCATTGCACCACACTAGTAAACCACCACAAACGCATCCATCACCTTTGTTTGTTGGTCTGACCATGACACTTGTGAGGCTGTCAGGATGTGTGCTGCTTGAATCCCTTTTAGTGACAGATTACACAGTTTGGCCGATCCTACACTCACACTAGCCAGAGTTCAGCATCCACCAACTGTGTGCCATATTTATCATGGTCACAACGATAATTTACACTCCAGGGACAGACACCGTGTTTTGGTTCAGTGCACTCAGATAGAAGAGGGTGAATACCAATCACAGCTTTGGCCTTGCTGGTTGTTCATCAAATGCTGTCCTCTTTTAGGGTCAAGAATCACATGCGCTTTTCCTCTGGAGAATTCCAAAAGAGTTATGGTCCTGAGGTTAAAGCATTGACATCCTTCACAATGTGTCCCTTTTAGTCAATTATCATGTTATAGTTTTGTCCACCGAAATTGTTTAACACAAGGAGCTTCTTATCTGACATTTGACCTTGTAATCCTGTTACATGTCACATGCTGTGCTTTTACTGAGTAGACGAGATGGCACAAGTAGATAATTTTTCAATGGGATGTTCTGGTTAGGCTTTGTTAAGTGGGTTGCTTTTGGCGATTGTCAGGGTCACTGGTTACAAAGGCTTGAGTTTACACTGTGGGCAGTTACAAATTGATCTTTCCCGAAGTTCCCGGTGTCCAGTCCCCTTATATTTAACATTAAGAAAGGATAGATTGATTAATTGAGATTTTATTATTTTTATTTTTATTATAGCTAATACATTTGGATTTATCTCCTATACAATGATGCATTTGTTCTTCTGCTCACACTATACTTTGATTATTTAACAAAATATGAAAAAAAAATGTGCCCTTTAATTATAAGTACCTTTTTTAGTTTGTTTTTTTAACTGGATGTCAGATTGATTATCCTGACATTTCTTTTTCTCTCTTTTGTTTGCCATATTGACCTAGTAATAAATGGCTTTGTGCAGGAGAGCACTACAGGTTGCACAGCGGCACGCTAAAACAGAATGCATCCTGTGGCTTTCAGCAGTCTGACTCATGTATCCTAACATCTGTGGCCCCCATCACGTCACACTCCCCTCCACAAGAAGCACAAATGAATAATGGTCCCGGTGGGAATTACTATGAAAACATCTCCCTCTTTGTCTCAGAGCCGGCTGCAATCTGTGGTTGAAGTGTTTGACTTTGGTGAGGTTTGGCTTTTACTTCCCGTGACATTCTTTGTCATGAGCAAAGATGGAGAGCTGTCATAATCCTATTACTGGAGAATAGTTCAGTTCAATATATGATCAGTGCAATATATGATCACAATTTCTCATTTGCTGAATTTAGTAGGTTGTATTTAATTATTGAAATACACGCGTGATAATCTTAGTGTGTCTCTATTCCAGAAAATAAGATACTAAAATGATCAAAACAAAAAAATGTCTTCATATTTTTCAAATTTTCTGACTCTTGTACCATGCAGTACCAAACACTTCAAATTAGACTTTTGCTATCTTATCCAGCAGCCACTCACTTGCCTCTATTAATGTTGTATGGACAGGTTGTATAATAATAGAATGTTTAATTTAAATTGATAATATTCCTCCACATAACTTAAGGTTTCACTTTCAGTAACACTAAACTTCAGACTGCATATAAAGTGCTGAAATAATTTGACAGGTTATATCTGTCCAGCCACATGTGTGTTCCTCATGCGCTTTAGTGCTTTGAGACCCTTTATAACCTCGGCAGTGGTGACTTAAGTTCTACCAGCATCAACTATGTAAGCAAATAAGCCTTTTGTGGCATTATATTACACTTAGAAGCTGCCTTTGACTTCCCTTCCCTTTAAACCAAGGTGCACTTTATGTATGGCTTAGAGCAGTTGTTAGCGAAATATAAAACCAAAACCAATCTGGGGATCACAGCAATCATAAGCAGTCACCCTCTTGTACCTTTTGTAATCAATAGCTTTTGAATCTCAACTTTCAGCGTGTGTGGATTTTCTGTCAGAACAGCTGTCAGAACAGAAAATTAAATGAGTGTGAAGTGGTTGGATTTCACTATAGGCAGCACACTGTTGTGACTTTGAAAAACAATCCTGTTGAGTTTGACCGCTCACTTCCTCTGTACCAGGAGAAGTGTGGTGTTTTCTGAAGCGCTGACAGCTTTTCTCCAGTCATGTGGAGCCTGTCAGCAGATAATGGAGTAGATGGCTTAGTTGATGGAAAGGGCTTTACTCTCACGGTGCTGGTTTATCCGATCTGGGAACAACATGTGTCGTGCCGTGTGTCGTGGTAATGATTTTTGATTGAAATGCTTTGAACTAAATATTTCAGAGTATATAGGGTGTGTTCGAGTTTTTGTTTCTGAAATGTGTTCATTGTGTTCAAGTTTGTCTCAGTGAATCAATTGAATTGCACTAAAACAATTGATTAATTCACCAAAATGTTGATGTTGAATGGTCATGACAAAGGCAGCAATTGAGACAAATAAATGTTCTTTTCTTTTTTTTATTGAATAAAAAAAAAATAATAATAATAATTTTAAATTACTGTGGACTTATAGTTGGCTGTGCAGTGCTACTTTCATCACTGTAAGTGCCAAGTGCTCCACTAAACCAATAAAAATACATTAGCTCTGCAGCACTGGCACCAAAGCTCCATCCTACCACCACCCACTTTTCCCTCTTCATACTTGAGCTAACTCTTGTAAAACACAAGCATTGTAATTGTAGTATAAAACACTTAAGGGTTTGGTGCCAGAGCAGAGTCAACTATAGTAGAGTAGTGTGTGGGAAACAGGATTAGACTACTCACCTCATAAAGACACTAGTCTACTAGAGTGAATAAAATAAAATTTAAAGAAGATCAGGTGACACACTTCACTCAAGACAATTTTAGAACATGCTACTGATAGGAGGAGGGCTAGAGAAGTTTAGACAGATGATTAGACATAACATTTTGACCACCTGCCTTTGTGTCAAATGTCATGCTATTATTCAAATATTCAGCCTAATTCGGCATGGATTCTCACACTGTTTAGAATGAAGAGGAACCGCTGCCACCATTCCCAAAAGTTGAGTTCTGAATCAACGCTTTGAACTAACATTATTACTCTCAATTACTCTTTGATACAGAGCTTGACCAATATTTCTAATACATTAACTTCATTTTGCTTTGATATACACATGTATTTCTTACTATTGCTGCTTTGTATACAGTAGCCTACATTTGGGAGTATTCATTAATGATGTCTTGAGGGGTTTTGCTTCCATTTAAATGTCAAACTTCCATATACTGTACAATACATTATTTGCTATCTGCACACTGAACTTTCAAATGCTTGGAGGGGATTTAGCCTGGTCATATTTCATCCTGGACCAGATTATTCAGCCTGAGGATGGAGATAGCCTTTCTCTTCCTGTTTCCTTCTGATAAGAGCCTAAAAGAGGAGAGTGTGGTGCTGAATGCGTGATAGAGGAAGTGTGGACGTCTCAGTATGGCTGTGTTGTTTTGGTGGACTGTTCTTTTGTCACAATGGAAAGCTATTTGTGGAAGTGATGACACACGATTGACAATGTGACTATAAATAGAGCTTTGTGTTGACCATAATTTGAGAATTGTTATTAATGTTACGTATATTTTTTCCATAATGATTGTTTTATCATTTTATTTAGGTTTGTAGTTACTCGTTTTCTCAGCTTAATTAAAAAGGTAGCTTTCAAACTGCTTTTTAAATAAACTGAGAAACTGTAAGTTCAATATATACTCACCTTCACTGTCAGAGAGTAGTGCCTGCAGCTCTCCCGTCTCCTCATAGTATCAGTATTTCTACAGGTACTTTGTTGGAGATAAGGCAAAGAGGTGCTTGGCTAAACATGGCGGTTATGGAAAGGCCTTTGATAAATGGGAGAAATTTGCATTTGATAATGGCTGCTTTTCTGCCTCGGTCAGCTCAACCTCAAACCAGCCAGTGTATTTATCTTTTCCACTGACTGTAATGTGCTCCGAACCATCATTTTGATATTCACGGATCACTGGAAAAGGCAGAGGGTGGATGCATTGGTTTTCAAATAGGCTGTGACAACAATGTAATTTATTTTTGATATATGATACTGTGCCAAAATGTTCTTCAGAAATGTTTTCAACAATGTTATGTCAATGTGAAAAAAACATACAAAGTTATAAACACATCTACAGTAAATGAGCAATTATCTAGGGGCCTAAACTCTAAACCAGAAAATAATCTACACTCAGTAATTTATTTGCTATAAAGATTTTTTTTAAAAGTCTAAATCTAAGTCTAAATTGACTTCAAAATGAAACTAATGAAACTACCAAACAAAAAAATGCTTACTATACTTTCAATGAGCTTTTAGTATAATTGCACTTATGTTTTTATTTCATTATAGTACATTTTAAGGTTACTGAATAATGCATAGCAATAACATCATGGTCATTGCTGCATTTATGAAGTATATTTTCTTTAGATTTTGATAAAAAAGCAGCACATTGCCAGACAAGTAAGTAAAACAGCACTGTGTCTGGATCATAGGAAATCAATTATTTTCAAACAGGGGATATCCTAATGTGGCATAGACAGAGCAGGGCCTGAGATTAGAGGTCACCATTGGTTATGCTTGGTGCGTATCATTAGAGAATCCACAGTGATATTTTTCTTCTGCGGCGTACTCATTACCGCCATACATCAAGCCCATCTATTACACACCACCAATTTAAACAATTTAATCTACCCTCCCCAGCTATAAATGCTGCGTCTTCTGTGCTCCTTTGATAGTACTGTCAGAAAGTACATGTCACATCACAGTTGAAGACAGATTCTGGCCAAGCTCCCATTTATCACATATTGCTTGAATATGTTTTGCTTTCTGAGACTCTATACTGCTGTTGTTGATTATCGTACTGTGCATTGGTGGTTTTATGGAGGTTTTAAGTAATGAATAAAAAGGATATGCACATTTACAAATAAGGCAGTTCTCCATCTGAAGTACCATTATAATTGCCATGATATTCACAATTTAATTCACCTACCTGTAGGAGAAATGGTTTGCATTCTCAAAACATCTTTGAAATACTTCTGATACACTAGGAAGGTCAAGGAAAAATGATTAGCTTTTATAGGCTAACAAAACATCGTAACCAAAATACTTTGTTGCTAATGTGTTAGTAAATGGTGTTCAGGGCTGGATTGTATTCTGTCAGTGATTTATATGCAACTTAAAGCACATCTTGGCTGCAGTTTCTTGTAACCCGGTCCTACATGCTTTTGTCATGATGTTACTTCTGACTTCATGTCGGCTTAGTCCTGCACTCTATCTTAGAAAGAGAGACCTTCTCTGAGCTATAATTATGAACTGATAATTCTGTTTCCTTTTCAAGGCTGTTTTTAAATAAAGCTGTTTTTGGCAGCTTGAATGCTCTTAATAGTTTGACCTCCACATGTGCTTGTAGAAGTTGGTTCTTGTTGATTGGTATACACCGCAAATAAGATTATGTAAAATAATGAAAATTAAATAAATTATGAATGATTCATAGAAGTTTATACCTCACTGATGGCATCCAGTACCATTAAACCTTGTTATCCATGATTAATGACGATTTTAGTTGTTTTAAACTTGATGAATAGTTCCGTTTCTTTCCAAGTTTCACAGATTGCACATCAAAGTCTTGCATAATTAGCATACAGTGAATGGAGGACACTTTGTTTTGGCTTGGCCCCTGTGGTACCCCTCGATATCGTCTGCTTCTCATTTCCTAATGCTGGAATGTGACAACTGGTCACGGCACAAGAAAGGAGCGCTTATTCCCCATTGGATACAGTACTTCATGGTGTGTTAGTGTGCCATAGATTCCCATTGCCAGAGCTGCATGCAAGTCTTCTAAAAACTAAACTATAAGAACAATTGTCAAATTACATGTTTTAACTAGTGAACAAATTACGAACAACTTCTGGTGGTAATTTAAATTTCCAGTCAGAGACAGAAGGCTCCTGAGTTTGAACAGAATGTGGTTTTGTTTCTCAGCTGTTTCTTTGGCCAAACTCAATCCCAAAGGCTTAACAGATTAAGATATTCATGACTAAAACCTTCTCAATTTAAACTGGATTTATGACTAAACAGAGTCCGTAAAAGTAGACATATATTTTTGGTAAGAATTCTGAGCAAGCACATTGTCCAACAGTTTATAGAACATAAATCAAATAGACAGTGGACCCATCTGGACTGAATTTATCTGTGTAATATTGATTTGAAGTTAGGCTGTTATCAGTCTAGGCAACACTTAGACTCACACGTGGTCGTCTTTGTGTCCGTCATTCACAGGCTCAAGTGAATACATGGCCAGTGGAAAACAATGACGGACATCTGAGTCATAACTAAATCTATAACACTCTGTATCCTTGCCTCTCAAACTATGATTAAAATGTAAACTTAAGTGTTTTGTTGGTAATTCATTGTGCCAGCTCTTTGAAATATAGGCCATCTGCAAGATCATGTATCATGCCTGTACCATTGAAGAGTCTGTGGAATTGGAGATATACAAATCAGAACATATCCAATTCAACATACATACATACTTTATTTGCTTTATTGTCCCATTTGGTGATATCTACTCTCCATGGCTTGATAAATGTACCATGTGGCACAACAAGTATAAGACAAATTATGAAGGCAAATTAGGGCAAGGATTTTCTGTGCCATGTAGTAAATCTTGCAGCTACAATGTCTACAAGTTGCATCAGTATACAGCCTTATCTCAATGGCATTTTAATCATAGCCTCCACAATGAGTCTTATGTATTATGTGACACTGCCTGCATGCAAATCTCAGCCCAATTTTAATCAAGCATCACATTTATCACTGTGGGCACACGCAAACACCAGAAAGGCCACCTAATTACATGGCCATAGTCAGACACTGTAATTAACCGGGGAGCATATTGGAACCAGAGATTGGACTCTGTGATTGGCTGCTCATTTGTTTGCTGTAATATGCTGTAGGCTGCATACCACCAGTGAAAGAGACACACAATGTTTTTTTTTTTTTTACTGATAAGAGCTTATTAAACCAGGCCGTTTTCACTATCCCAAAAATGTATGTTTTTCTACAGTGCGGCAAATTTAATCATTTGGACAGAAAATCTCGCTCATGTGCATAGCATATCCTCAGGCATGTTGTCAACCATACTAGTAACACTACTGGATTTGGTTTTATAGCTTTTTCAGTTCTTATACTGATTCCGATTCTGACACTATAGCTTTAAGTATCTTGTGTAGCTGTTATTTATATCTGATTTTAAAATGAAACTAAAACTAATTTAAAAGAATAAATTATATATTCATTTATTTTTTTTCTGCGTTATTTTACGGTCATTTCACATTTGTTTGACTCTTAAACAGAGTGTAGAATTAAAAATATAACCTGGAGTTGATACCTAATTCAGCACAATTTATCAGATTGAAGCCAACACCCTATGTATTAGTAGTAGCACAGTGTAGCAGTATTGGTATGCATTCCTATTCATCACAGAAAATCCCTATTAATTTAACATCTCTCAAAGCTGTCATTGGTGTCTTTAATGCCCAGCTCAATGTTTAGTCAGTCAAGCCTTTCTGTATTTATACCCAGGGCCTATAGAGCTCATGATTTATCATCCATTGATTTTCCATAGCCGTCCCCTCTCAGCTCTAAAGATTCATCAAAGTCTTTTATTGACATCATTTCTCAGGAAACACTTCGGTGCATTTCTTTTAGCTGAGCCAGCAGTAGTGTCAGTGTTGTCGGATCGCCTCGGTATTGTAAGACCAGTTAATGGAAGGTGATCAATCAGCCACTTAGTCCGACACAAAGGCTTAATAAATCAATCTACTGGAAAGCAATGAGATGGAAATGGGCATGATAAAAAAAATAGGAAAAACTTTGAATGAGGTTTTGTGCTCACAGAAAAGTAGTCTTGTTCCTGTTTCTTTGTTGACTAACTGTTATTGAATGGACGAGATTATAAAAATTGCATTTTATTTTTGTCGTAATTCTGGTACAGTAGTTACAACTTATTTCTGATAAAAATTTTCTTCACTAGTTCTCTGAGGATTTTTTTTTTTTTTTAATGTTCTCAATGTAACTTCTGTAGGGGGGTCTACCACCTTGTCACCAGATGTTCTACACTTTGCCTGGAATGTTCTACTGTATGTCATGTGTTGCACTCAATTACAGGTGTTTTTACTCATTAAAATACCTATAAAATGTGTTCATTCTGTGATTGTGCTTGCCTCTCCACAGATCTGAGATATTTAAATGCATATACTGTGGAGCAAAACATTATGAAAGCTACACTGTGCACCTTTTAAAACTTGGTCTTTTATATTGTCAGCTCATTATGAAGCTGCAGGTTGCCATCAAAGGTGTAATTGATTTCCTGCTTCTTTACTCTCGTAAAAATAGTTTGACACTATTGGCCAGAATGTCAGAATGCTAATATGTTATTCTTTTGCTCTTTCATAATGCGTATTGCTTTGAATGTATTTTTTCTATATTCATAACTATTTTCCAAATGAGAGCTTTGATGAGATGTGTCCAAATGTGTACCCGTTGTAAAAAAAAAAAAAACAAAAAAACACCTGGTGTTTTGTTTCTTATTAAATCGGATTGACTGTAATCTAGGTTTATTGGAGCACTTGAGGCCAGTGCACTGTTCCTAGAATCCCTTCCCCTTAAATATGTATTTTACAAAATCCACTGTACTATCACCTCAGAATCCTATTTTACAAATTGAAATAGCTTAACCTGCTTCTTAAAAACTTCACAGTAGTTATTGTGCACTCGGGGGGATAATGCTAGAGGCTACACAGCGTGCGCTATTTTTAATCAATGAAAAGATAAACCCAGTGAACTGAAAAGAGGAGAAAATGTGGGTTACTAACTTGAATACAAATAACACTCTCACTTTCTGTCTTATCTATCATACTTTAGATGTTACGCCACTCTGTACCTTATCAATGGACATTTTAGATGATGGAAATAACACGTAATTGGAAGTGAGAAGGCATAAAATGTGCCAAATGAATGTCAGATGTCATCTCACACACCGTGAAAGGAGGGTGCCTTTTGCGAAGCTAAGCATAAATCTTTCAAGACTTGGCTGCACCCAGCACAAGAGTGTGATTTTTATGACATTAGCATTCATGCAATTTCCCTCTTTCCTCTCAAATTGGAGCCAGTCTGCCACAAACAACTGTGAGAAAGTCTTGGTTCTACATTACATTGTTCCAAGTTTTGTCATATGTTATTGGAACACACCCATTTACTTCCTGATATAACAGCTTCAAGATGCTCCAACCAAACAAATATAAATAAATGAAATATTCATTGGTCAATATGGCCTGAAAAAACAATACAATGTCCTGCTGCTCTTTTGTGACTATGTATTGTGTTATATAATAGCGTTATACATAATGTGCAAACTATTCATTTATTGTTCATAATGAACCTGTCTTTAAATAGACCCAGTTGACCCCAAGTTCAGTTCAGTCTATGATCACTTACTAATCCGGTTAGAATTGGATTAGCATAGAACCCATGTGGACTTTGACACTTCAAACACCTTAAGAGTCCATATATTTTGAATTCACTGGAAATGGGGGAATGGACCCAAATTGCTTGTCTCCATGGAGATGTTATTGTTTACTTGAAATGTTTCACTAAATTGTTACCCCATATTATGTCAGTCTGAAAATCTATTAGAAAAGTAGCACATTATAACAATTATGTCAGCTTGACATTAATTCTTCACAGGTAGCACAGAAATCTTGTTTTTAGTAGGAATTTTATCTTCATGTTCCACATATATGAAACAAACCTCTAATAGAATTAGATATGTTGTTATGTCTATGTTTTTTCAGATTTGCCAAGTTCAGCAAATTCACCAGTTTTAGCTCCCTAATAAGTTAGTGAAAAATCTATCTACCACACAAAAGCAGGCCGGTGTCATTGCTCACTATTAATAGTACACAAAGAAAGGCACTGAAATGATCATGTGGCAAAAATGATCTCAGACATTGCCAATGAAGCAAAAATGCTAATGATCCGAGAAAAGCACAAGGTGAGGAAAATATGCAGGAAATAATGTACCAGCACCAGTCATTTAAAGGCTTGAAAACATTGATAGAGTAAATCTGTCTCATTATTGCTGCCCGAGGCACTGGGATGGTCTCTGAAACTTAATGATAATACTATCCCATAGATAAACATCGGAACAGAAGGAAATCTGTTGGTCAGTTTTTGGAATTTATTTCACCAAATAGATATTCTATGTGGAGATTAAAATGCTGAGTAGTTATAGTATCTATTTCATTTTATTCTATGGTAGTTTTGATATCACTTTAATATTAATATCTTTGTCTCATTTTTGACAATCCTAATGTGACCCTATAATAACTAGTATGCCCATTTGAACGTATGGTCTTTTTTGAAGTATCAGTAATGACAATCTCACAAAATTGGGTCTTTCCTGAATATTGTTAGAATAATTTTACCACAAGTTAATATTTAAGAAACTTCTAATATGTACTAATGATTCACTTTTCCATAGTATCTAAATCGAGACACATGTAACAATGTCTGCTTTCTTCTCTTACTTTTGATACTGTTTAAACGATAAATAAATACTGCATACATTTATTAAGAAATACAGCCGTAAATCCAAAACATTTGCCATACTCTTTGTCTGATTACAAATTCAAATGAAACCCAGAATCTCTCTCCTCTAATGCTTCTTTTTGGTGCACTAATAGAATTCCCCTGATTTTACCTCCCCCCACAAAAGAGCGAGAAAATTGAAAGGAGCCTGCCCTGTGCTGTACTTTGAGGATTGTGTGAATAGTGTGCCCCTCAGCCTGCCTGCCTCTCTGCCCGCCTGGCTGCCCCACATACGGCCGCTGAATACAAAGCACCCACTCAGTAAGAGCAATCACTACGGGAGACCACTCTATCTGCATCAATGAAGTCATCAGCACAGTGCCCACAAATACATAGCCATTCTGGTCACCTATAGTCCATTTGTGCATGTATGTACACACTCAACCCCAGGACTCTCCCAGTTCCCCACGCATAATGCATTCTTTTCATCCCTTTGAGGCAGCGACAGGGCATGAGATGAGTGCTTGGTGCTGATTTGAATATTTAAATTATTTATTAGCTCAAAAACAAGGAAACAGAGACATGCTGAATGTAATTTGTGTTTGATATGTGTTCCGAATGCACGAAGAGTGACTGAAATGGGAAGAATAGCCATTGTACAATTTGTTAGGACATCTGAATTTCAATAGTTGCAGATGTCTTGCTTTATGCTTTTTTACACTGCAGCTAGTGTTTTCACAATACTAAAATTTAAACCTCGATTCCAATACTAATAAAAAAGCTTGATACTGATTTTAATACTACAATAACATGGTAGATAATGGAGCAGATTTTCCCTCGCAAGATTGTTTGAATTAAACAATTTTCTATTACTATTACCATATGGCTTTATACTAGTTCCAACAAACAATACTAAATTATTCAGGAAAGGTCAAATTTTGTCTTATGATTTTGTACAGTATCAGTATTGTGTATCTAGTTTTGTAAACAGTTTATAAGTGTCTCAAGTACAACTAATGACAATACTAATAGCTCACTGAGGAACTGTATTCAAAAGTGAAGGGGAATTATAAACTGAGTGACGTCATTGTAATACATCTTTTACCAGTGGTTCCTCTGAGTCTGTGTATTATTGTGGGTCAAGAGCATGAGAAAGTCACTCTCCATTTGGAACAATCCTGGGAAATGTATGAATTAAAAAACTCACACAGTTGTGATACTGACAGCAAAATGTACAAAAATGTTCCTGGGCGTGTTCCTAGGATCTTTTATTTCACAGATAAATGCTCTACCAATTTAGTTACAGTTGTAATTTTCTTCTTTCTTTGAAGTTTTATTACATGGAGTTGGTCTCTTTTGTCCCTGTGTTTCAATGATGTGCCAGTATTTCAAACAGAATAATTGTATGAAAATATTAAACTAAATAATTGAAATAATAATTAAAATTCTCTAAATATTATAATTCTGTCTGACTCATCTGTTTCTCTACCTTACCCCACTTGCTCTTACAATGGTAAAAGCCTTCTAACTCATTCTCTCTGCCCTCTTTCTTTTTTCAGCCATGTCTGAGTTACAATCTGCAGACAAAGGAAGTCCTTGGCTGGCTCCCTGACGCTGGCTGCTTCCCTACAGAAATACTGTTAATGCTAATCAAGCCCTGACGCAAAATGACCAGTGTGCTGTTCAAGTCCCTGAAATATGTGTCCATATATAGGTCAGCAGTGTAGATGGTTAATGAAAATGTGTGAAAGAGATCAAGTCATAATCTTTTGATCTAGGAAAATGTAGACTCAATTCAACCTCATACTCACACTCACATTGTACCTTCAAAGACCCTAGAGTGATACAGTTCCTATTTCTGCTCACTATTGTTCCTGCCACTACTTCCACTGCAGGGGATATGACTGCACAATAGATGAAAGAGATTCTTGGGCTTGTGTACATTCGTATCATTTCAATGTTTGGATTTAACGAATCTCTTACATCACAGTGATATATCAGGTTATATTCCCAAAGTCTATTTTGAGTAAATCCTGTAGCAAGGGAATTCAGTGCATCCTGTGTAAAACCTGAATTTATTAATAAAATTTGAGATAACACACACATTGTTATCCTCAAAGCAGCTGCAGTCCAGAGTTATATAATTGTACTTTCTGAAATTGACTACTACGTTCATTTTCAACCAGTGTGTCATCTGGTGTGCCTCAAAGTATTGCCAGGCGAGCCTTGAAGAAATGGCCAATTTGAGTCAACTGGTCCACATTGGAGTGTCTTGAGCAAACTTGTACACCAAGTAAGAAAGCAAAACAATCACCATGTGCAATGTTTTTTGAAAAGGACTGGTTTTGTAATATTTGAATCTTTTCAACTAAAGCAGTGCGCTGTGAGGCAAAAAAAAAAAAGATAGAAAAATATTGGTCTAGCTGAATGTTCAGCTCATATTGTTTCCAGTAGGTTTTGTACATTTTGGTCCATCAGTTTAGTGAACACCCACCTCTTTTTGAGTTTCCGTCTCATCCATCACATTGGCCCCAGCAGCGAGCCTAATTAGTCGTGCATCTCTGTTGTGTCTTGTGTTGTGGGTAATTATGTGTTAATTAGGGGAATCCCTGCAGTCTTAGTGTGATGCACCTGGACATGTAGGTTTAGATCTGTGACCCTGACAGAGTACATGCAGGGCTACAAAAACAACCACTTGTCTTTGTCTTATGAAGGTAATTACTATATCAAGAAGTTGCAGATGACTGAATCTTATCTCTGCTACTATAATTTTGAGATGGATTACAAGGTTAACATTCTATTTTACGGAAGGATGCACTGGTCCAACTTTTTCAGTTCTGATACCGATTCCAATATTATAGCTTCTCTTGATACTCCATTTGCAGATACCAGTGCAGGGATTGAAAAGAGCATTTATTTGAAAAATGAAATAAGACAGAACTGATTGAAATGTGTTATCTACTACAGAATAACTTTGTATAAATAAAAGTTAAAACATTCTCTGACCTTTTGGGCCAATTACAACCAGTAAATAGTCTTATTATATCAATTAATACATTCAGACAGGATATTGTCTGAACCAGTATTTGGAAGCCAATATCTGATCCTGCAAATATTTCAGTATCATTGCCGATATCCGATATTTTAAGGCTGTGTAACACCATATTATGCATTTATTTATATCAACCAATGGTAATCTAGTTAGTCTGCCTCATTCTCATGATAGGATTAACTGAAAGTGTGTAACGGGGTTGTGCATTCATTAGAATTTTAAGTTGTGATCCAATAGTTTAACATTGTCAATGATATGCTTGCTTCTTTTTAACTGAGAAGTCTTTAGCCAAAATGTGTTTGTAAGAGCATGTGGTTTGGAGCAGAGTTCACACTGGATGAATTAATTTGACTTAATTTGACACTGATTAAAGATCTGTCTTCTTTATGTTCAAAATCATGATCGCTATGAAGAAATTACGCCCATCGTAATATATAAAAAAAAAAAGAAAAAGATAAAACTATGTAATAACATAACTTACTGCATCAAAGTAAAGAGAACTAGACTTGAAAGATTTACTTGTTTCATTCTTTTCTAGTCGTGCCATCAAGACCAACCAGGACCTCCTCTCTGAAACTCCATGGACAAACATCCTTTACGATGACTTCTGGGGCACCCTCCTCACCCACAGCGGCAGTCACAAGTCCTTCCGCCCACTCTGCACCCTCTCATTCCGCCTTAACCACGTCCTCCACGGCCTTCGTCCATGGGGCTACCACCTGCTCAATGTTCTGCTGCACGCCCTGGTCACAGGCCTCTTCACGGTCATCAGTCGCACCCTTCTTGGTTCCTGGTGTCTTTTGGCTGGGCTCCTGTTCGCCTCTCACCCGATCCACACTGAAGCTGTAGCAGGTGTGGTGGGGAGGGCGGATGTGGGTGCTGCCTTGTTTTTCTTGCTCTCTCTCCTTTGTTACATGAAGCACTGCAGGCTCCGTGAGGGACCACACAGAGGCCATAGTTGTTGGGGCTGGCTCCTGGGGAGTCTCTGGTGTGCGGCGGGTAGTATGCTGTGGAAAGAGCAAGGTGTCACGGTGCTGGCTGTGTCCGCCGTCTACGACCTGTTTGTGTTTCAACGGCTGCGCTGTCGACAAATACTTCAATACCTGCTAGGAAAGGTAATGATCTATAACAGAAGAAGAAGCGGATAACAGAATGAAGTAAAACCATAGGTTTAGGTCGTAGCTACTGCTTTATACTCTTAGGCCAGTGATTCTCAAGCTTCTTTAGAACATACACAGAATTTAGTTCCTATATTTACTTTAAAGGCCCATATAATGCTTTTTTCTGATCTATGGTGTGATGGTGTTGTTTTCTCATCAAAAAACATACCTGGAGCTGTGTTTTGTTTCATTCACACATGTTTAACTCATAAATCCTGCACATTTAGGCTGAGTTAGGCTCTCATTCTGAAAACACTCTGTCCCACCTTGTGATGTCATGTTTTAATATAGGAGGTGCTCCACTCTGTTTTCAAATTCCACACACCTTCACTAGAATCATTTGGCTGATTTCAGCCCTAAAATTGCCAATCTCTACTGAACTAATGGTAGAAAGTTGTTGTTAACTTGAAAACATGTGTGAATGAAACAAAACACAACTCTGGGTATGTTTTTGATGAGGTAACATTATATCATGGCTAAAACCTCATGACAATCATATAGGGCCTTTAATTATTTAAAGTCCATTTTATTCACGTTTTTGCTTTTTTGCTCTTCTTTGGGTATTTTTTTTTTTAATCTACTTTAGACGTGAACTAACTCGATGATCAGTCTGGTATAGATTTAGCTGTACTCGGGAAGCCAAATCTTTCCACTGGGAGCACTTGGTGTGAAAAGTTTGAGAGCCTCTGTATTGTACAAGTATGAATGCTACTTAAACTATTTTGACACAAAACCAGCTACCCCCATCATAATCTTTAATTACATTCAACTTGTGACTACACACCTCAAATTGCATTGTCCATTTAAATTGTCTTTGAAGTTCTTTAGTAACACCACATGTGGTCTTCTTGTGTGGAGCTGTTGTTTCCTCTTCCTTCCCTCAGAGGTAGAACAACAAGTCAGCTGCTAAATGCTTCATGCTGTTGGATGTTTCTGGGTGGTTTATTATCTGCTGTGCATACTTGGAAATTGCACGTGTCACATACTGTTTGCTTTTCATTAGCAGTGTAATGTGGAATGCAGCTTCAAGTGTAAACTCCACAAATCATGAGTACAGACTGGTCCTAATTTGTCAGCTGGTAAACAGGAAAACATAAACATTAACTCACTGCAGCGCCATCCCATTCTTCTGTTTTCTGCAGTAAACAGTTGCATGTTGATGCAGGCAAACCTAGGTCTTAGCTGCCGCATGGGTGTGTGCGTAGTAATAGAAAATGAGGTCAAAGTGGTAAGAGCATTTTGAGCAAGGTTGCATGAGTGGATGAACTGGAACAATATAATTATGGCCTTTAATTAGTGCATCTCATAACTGCCAAGAAACAATGACTAAATGTGTTGCACAATGTAAGTAAAGCATTATGACATATATATAAAATATATTTAAATGGTCAGTAAAAAACACTAAGTAATCAGATAACCCAATAATTAGATTTGAATGTTTTTATGTGTGAAATCTAGTGAAATCTAACCATTAAAAACTCTTGATGACATTCAGAAAGAAATCTACTCACACTTTTCAACAATCTGTTAACTCCAGAAATCTTGATAATGATCAGTTTCATTTCCTATAAACTCTACTCTTAAACATCCTATATTACACAAAATTAACTTGTGAGCTTAAGCCATGTCATAATGTTGTTACCTCCTCAAAAACAAAAAAGTTGTGTTTTGTTTCATTCACACAGTTTGAGTAACACTGCATTATTACTCTGGCTACATCTGCAAAGCTCAAAATGCTCTGTTCCACCTTGTGATGTCATGTCATCAAGTTAACAGCTACATTTTACCTTTACTTCAGTAGAGATTGGCAATTGCAGGGCTGAAATCATCCAGATGATTCTAATGGAGATGTAAGGAGTTTTAAAACACAGTGGAGCACTTCCTGTATTACCACATGACATCACAAGGTGGATACAGGATAACTGTGTGTTAAACATTTGTGAATGAAACAAAACACATCTCCAGGTATGTTTTTGATGAGGAAAAAAATTTAAATAAAATGAAAACAATCTGTAATATGGGCCCTTTATGTGCTGTAATTGCACTTATTAAATGCATGATGAGCATAATAAAAAGTCCCCTTGGGTTTATGCACAAGGACAGTCGGCTCTGAGCACACAGAGCTGTTTATAGCTCTGTCGTCGCATGGAGCTGTCTGTAAACATCTGCACTTGCTATTAACATCCTTCAGTTGGATGCTTTTGCCATTACTGAAGGGCATCTTCCTTTGTGGTCATGCCTGGCAAAATAACAACCCAAAAGTGTAATTACAGAGCTTGGCATCAACAGCAGAGAACTCCACAGAATATGAAACCAAATTGTTAATTAATAGTAATAAATAGTGTCCAGTGATTTACCTATATTTGCCTTCAATAATTACTAATACATCCCTGTCACATATTTGATTTATTTTTTTAAAGAAAAGCATTTTTAGATTAAAGAAACAAATACCTTGCCACAATCCTGATTTAAAATGTTGAGCTGGTAGATAACAATATTTAAAGTTATTTATTCAGTCGTTCACCTTAGCAGTTAAATCATTTTTTGAAGTTTTTTCTTTGAAGTAATAGATATTCATATGTTACTGTTTTCCTTCTGAAACCAGAAGCCACAATCTGAAAGACATAAAGCTCCATAATGCGTGCCAGTGTTCCACTCTGTTTCAATATGGCCTAAAAGATTTCATCACCCTGAATATTTGAAGTGTGGTGAAAAATTTTTCCCCCTGTTCATCCATCATAGAGCGGTATCCCCAGCCACCCTCGCCCTCACCCGTGCCCAGACACAACAGTCTACAGGGGAGTCCCAGTACAAGCAGCAGGTCTGGTGCCAGTCCCAGTGCCGCTCACAGCTGCAGCACATCTGGATCATTTATCACTATGGAAATGCCCTCTACTGCTGCCTCGCTCACAGTTATCAGCTTGTTATGTGCCAGGCGAAAGCTTCAGGGCAATGGTTTCCCTTGATTAGAAACCAGACGTCGTATTAGACATGGGAACACAATACAAATGGAGAGTAAAGCAAGGGAAACTATGCTCTCATTTCCTTTCCTTTATCTCTTATTTGACCATCTCACTTGCACTAATGTCTAACACAAGCATCCAAAATACTTCACTGCCTTTTTTGGTGAAATACTTTTTTGAAGGGCCCATTTTACACTATTTTCTGATCTGTGTTATAATGTTGTTTCCTCATCACAAACATACCTGGTTTTGTTTCATTCATGTATGTTTAACCCACAAACCCTGCATAGTTGCGTTCTTCTCTCGAACAGAAAGCATGCTGTTCCACATTGTGATGGTATGTTGTAATACAGGAAGTGCTCCACTGTGGTTCATACCTTCAGTAGATTTACATGATATCAGACCTGGAATTGGCCATCTCTTTGGCCATCTCTACTAAACAAAAGGTAAAAGGTAGCTGTCAACTTGAAAACTACCATTTTGTGACTTCACAAGGTCGAACAAAGCGTTTTGAGCTTTTTAGGTAAAATCCTACAAGAAATCATTTTGTGTAATATAGGGCTTTTATTGACACCAGTGACTTTTTAAAATTTTTATTTTATTCTTAGAAATCTATACTGATGTGACCTCCTGACCTGTGCTACAACCACCAGTCTGACAACAAAGGATTAAGTATTTTGACAGTTTACTATCATGATCTTGTGCACGATAGATTCCCCCAATATCAAATACACATATTCCACTTCTACTTCTACAATTACTTATTAGAATACTTTGAAGGATTAAGGATCAAGGATCTGATTTGCCTTTCAAATTATTTCTAACCACCTCCACCCCACTTCCCACGAGTAATAAGGCGATGCAAATGACCCGTTGTGCAGTCAGGAGGGAGGCCACGTGTGTTTAGGCCAGAACTGTATTTCTCGCTGTGTTTGAGCCACACTCCATTTCTCATCCTATTAACTGTGTAATCAGACTCAGATGAGGCTTCCTATGATACAAGGCAGTGCAGCAGAGGAACAGATGAAGATAAAGGAAGGTGCAATAGCACAGTTGAGAATGCCAAAAGCAAAATTACTGTAATGTGTCATCATAATGAGAACATAATGTCTCTTTTATACTGACAGGTGTAGAATAGAGAGGGACACATTAAAATTCCAAAATACTTATGTGAACCTTATTTGGCATAACTTCAAACACAGATAAAAATAAGGGCTATATTCAATTTATCCTGTGTGATATAATATATCCTGCAGTGCTGTACTCCATAATAAAAAATAATGATTATATAATGATATAGATGGGTTGAAAGTATGTTAAACACAGATCTGAAATCCTGTACTAGAACAAATTTAAACCAGGGCTGAGTCAAAACTGGAATAAGTTTGCTAGCGCATTTAGGACTGAGTGAATCATCAGGACCCTAACATTAAAGTGGCAGCATAACAACTGATTAGTAATACATTGTGCAGCTTTTATTTCATATTCTGTATAAAGTCGTCAAACCAATATTGTTGCACCCTGCCATACTGAAAAATGTTAATAGACAGACTTTAATCCCTGAAAAAGTAAATGTAATCCACTTAACTTATTTTAGCTCTCATTGGTCCTAGTACTTTTCTTTAAGGCATTTATCTCCTAACAAAAGTTAATTTAGTTAACATTAAAATTAAATGACATGCATGTTGTCTTCCCCCCTTGGATATTTAAGGTGATATTAGAAGGGGATATGTAAATGTTAAATTAATGCTAATGTGTATTATCTACCTCCGTAACCTATAGCTCATTACAGGTGTTTGTGCCAGCAGCAGGCCTTTTACCAGGAGGAGTGCACTGTAATTAGGTCACTCTATCAAAGTTGGCCTTTCAATACCATCCACAGCTCTGATGTCTACGTTAAATTACCCCAAGTCAACGCTGTCCAAAACACATAAGAGAGTTGGGAAAAGATCTGGATGTGGGCTTCAATTTAGCTTTCATCACTATTTTGTATGTCACTGGTAATTTATCAAATATACTTTGAACGTTATTCCAAAACTGTGGCACTCTATAGATGAGTGCCTAGTGGTTACAATACACTTGGGCCTAATGTCCCTTTCATTATAGTATGAAAATGGCCCAAATGTACTATCATGTGCAGTAAATATTAGGTGTCATTCAATGTGTTGAAAAGATTGTTTTAATTCTACATTTCCTTGGAAATGGCTTTAACCATTTCATGCAACAGCCGACCACACAATCTTGAAAATAATCATGGAAGGCTTAATAGTGAGGTACTCCGTTGAAAAGTCTCTGAAATGCATAATATGCAAAATTAACTGTAAAGGAAAATTGTTATTGTGGAAAGATTAGAAGCCTACTACTTACTATTCAATACTTATCACACTAAATACTGTAATGAAATTTCTCAGAAATCAAATTAATAGAAAATGGGAAAAATAAAAGTCTTTAATATAATGCACGCCTTGTCCAAGTATTAATGGATGATATGGTATGGTAATAGTAGATGGAAATTTGGGTTTTATTTTTTTAGTATTATCCACTGAACAACATGGGGTTAATGCGTTGATTTATTTCTATAAAATGGCCTTTACAAAGATGACATCATAGGCTCCTAAAAACTCATCTAATAAAGTGGATGTTTTTGCTTCCCATCTAGAAGATTGCTTTGCCATTATTTGTGCATGATTGATTGGGAAAGCAATTAGGAAACCATTTTGACATTCACTAGGCAGGGAGTTACGGAGATGAAGCTCATTCACCTAAATGGCATAATGACTTTGTGGAGCTGGCCAGTGTTGTGGCACCAAGCAGAATTGGATTTCTCTGACAGTTTCCTTCCTTGAGAAAAAAACACTTCCATCAATACACACAGTTCACACAACAGTTCTTTCAGAAAAAGTCTCTCACATTTTCGTGTGAACTGCCTTCTCTGCATATAATTCTTGTAGCCCTTAAGATTTATTTCTGGTTTCTTTTTGTGTTAGTCTTTTTATTGCTCCTAGATCTTTACCCAAACAATAACTCTTTTTTTTGTGTATTTTTTGGAGCCAGCAGGTTATAGGTTAAGTTAATAGTAATTCTCTCACAGTAAATCATGTTTTTCTTGTGCATAATTGCTTCTGTAATGAGATAAAGCATGAATGTTATCTGTAGCCCACAGTGCATCATTTGAAGAATTTAGTTACAAATGAAACCACTGAATACAAATCAACACTGTTGTGACACAATTTCTGTTCATAAGATCAGACGGCTTTCCCGGGAGATGTCCGACTGTCTGTTTACTTTTACAAGTTCACATAAAGTTCAGATAATGCCTGAAAGGAAGAAACAGATTATAATCAAGGAAAGATGCCATATAACTTTTTTTAATAATATTTGTATAATTACTATTATAATATAATATTACTTAAGCCCATAGTAAAATTACTTGATAGCAGAAGTCTCTTAGTTCCATGGTTACATCAATATATCTGTTTATACAGCATTATTTTATGATTGTACAATTTTGGGCTATAATAGAAATAATGTAGAATGTATTTCTATGTATGAGACTTGGGTTTCTGTCTTGAGCGTGTGAGTGTTTAGGAAAGTTATTGCGTGACTGAAGTCTAATGGCGATCATGCTACAGAAATAAGGCTCTTATGAAATGTAAACACCAGCAGACCAAAACAATGAAGCACAAGCTGATTAGTAGTCACACTCACTGGAGCCCTGTTACTTCTGGCGGGTCAGAAGTTTACTTGATATTGACAGCATTGCAATTAAAATTTTTTATTAGTGTTTCAGATTGTTTAAAGGGCTCATATTGTGCTGTTTTCTGATCTGTTTTAATGCTGTTGTGTTTTGTTTCATTCACATATTTAACACACAATTATCTTGTATATTTAGGCTGAATTCTTCTCTTAAACAGAAACCTTCCACCTTGTGATGTCATGTTGTAATACGGGAAGTTCTTCACGCTGTTTTTAAACTTAATACCTCCGCTAGAATCAGTTGGATAATTTCATCCCTGGAATTGCCTGGAATCTACTGAAATAAAGGTAAAAGGTAGCTGTTATCTTGAAAATTACCATTTCATGACATCATAAGGTGGAACAGAGCATTTTGACCTTTGGAGATGTAGACCGACTAATAATGCAGGATTACTCAAACATGTGTGAAGGAAACAAAACACAACTCCAGGTATGTTTTGACAAGGTAACAACACGAGGTAACATGGCTTAAAGCTCAGACCGTTTAATTAAAAAAAATTAATCTGATAGTACAATATATTTTTACTATGTAACTCTGAAGCCATAAAATGGATAAATCTTCTTATATTCTGCTTTCTTCTGTTTCAGAAAAGAAATACTGCTGAGTTACTGAGTCTTGGTGCACTGGTGTTGTGGGGAATACTCTTGCTGTCAGCTCGCCTTTACTGGATGGGAAACAAACCTCCAAACTTCTCCAACTCTGACAACCCTGCAGCAGACTCACCACACCTCCTCACTCGCACCCTCACCTTCTTCTACCTACCTGCAGCGAATGCCTGGCTCCTCCTCTGTCCGGACAAGCTCAGTTTTGATTGGTCGATGGACGCTGTACCCTTGGTCAAGTCCATAGCTGACTGGAGGAACCTTCACACTGGTGCATTCTACAGCGCATTGTTTGTTCTTGCTTTGTTTGGACTCCATGGGCCAAAATACAGCATTAAGGAAAGCAATGGAAAAGCACACATTGCAAATGGGAAGTCAAATGGCTATCATGCTCCAGACGCAAACCATAACAATAACTCAGTAGAGGGGCCTCCAGATGTAATCATGAATGGGTCAACTGGGCTTCACCATTGCCCAAGAAGGACATCTTTGCCCAGCACTGAAAATATTGTTGTATTTTCAATAGCCATAATTTCTTTATCATTCCTTCCAGCCACCAACCTCTTCTTCTATGTGGGATTTGTCATAGCAGAGAGGGTACTATACATTCCCAGTGTAGGATTTTGCTTACTCGTTGCAGTAGGAGCAAGAACCTTATACGTCAAACTGAGGACTAAAGGCAGCAGGGTCTTGATTATTTGTCTCTGCTCAACACTGGTGCTACTGAACGGACTGAGAACTGTGCAGAGAAACACAGACTGGAGCAGTGAGGAGAATCTCTACAGGTCTGGGATCAGTGTTAATCCTGCAAAAGGTAAAAAAAGTATAGACAAGGTTAAATAAAAGAATTCACTTAAATTTCACTATCATCTTTGAGGGACAAAAATATAAATATATGAAATAGTTGGTGTATATAATTAATTTTAACAACTTTTTTATTTAACTTAACATTTGGATGTACTTGGATGCATGACACACGCATCTGACTAGCTAAATCTGAGATTTGGTGTTTATCTGTGTGCCCTTTGCTGTTTGCTATTGTGGAAAAAATACAACTGCAACTTTGCAAGTCCATGCTTAATATTTTATTGACTCTGTCTCTTGTCTTTTATAGCCTGGGGAAACTTGGGAAATGTACTGAAAAACCAGGGCAAGATTGTGGAGGCGGAGAGAGCATACAGAAATGCTCTACACTACAGAGGCAATATGGCGGACATGCTGTACAATCTGTGAGTGCTAAATAGTCATCCTCATTATGTCTGAAAGAGCAGCTCTGACTCCTATACATTCCGTAGGTTTGTTAAAATAAAATTAAACAGCAAAGAAGGCACTGGGAATAGACAGTTTTTAATTGATTGGAGTAAATGGGAAAGAAATGCACTGTAGTATTTAATTAAATTCAGAACAACAGTTCAATGCTTGATGCAAAAGGACAAAGCATTTCTCATGTCTTACTAGGGCAGAATCCATCTTTAACAAACTTAACTTTTTAATATATTAATATATTATTTTTTTTATTTACTTGTAAGTTATCAGCATCCTTACAATATATATGTATATATATATATGTTTATTAGGGGTTTGCTACTGCAGGAAAATGAGCGTTTCACTGAAGCACTACATTACTACAAACTGGCCATAGCAAGTCGGCCTACACTAGCATGTAAGTAAAGAAAATATTGTAACTAGTCTGCTTCTTTTTGGGTAGAATACATGACCATTTTTGCCAAGCCTATCATAACCTGCATCAAATATGTCATTCACAGCTGCCTACTTGAACACAGGGATCATTCTGATGAACCAGGGAAGCCAGGAGGAAGCCAAACTCACCTTTCTTACTTGTGCTGAAATCCCTGATGAAAACTTGAAGGACCCTCATGCTCACAAGAGCTCTGTCACCAGCTGCCTGTATAACCTGGGCAAACTGCTGCACGAACAGGGACAGCAAGAGGTCATAAATCAATATGTCCCTTTTCAAAAAGCATTCAATGTGATTTTCTTCATCTTAAGTTGTGCACATTTTTGATGAAAAATGCTTTGTTCTCAGGAGGCTCTCTCTGTTTACAAAGAGGCAGTGCAGAAAATGCCCAGACAGTTTGCACCACACAGCCTTTTCAATATGATGGGTAGGTGAATTTTTAAGCTGACTCACCTTTAACCATTTTTGATAAGTTGGGTGCTTTTGTTCAAATGATAAAAACTGATAAATGTACAATGGGGTTCATAAGTAATACGCATACACTTAATTTGTACTATCCCATGTATGGTAATTGCACATTGGACATTCTGATTTAATTGCAGTAATATCAATGGTAGGTATAACAGTGCCGTATCATATTGCAGGAGAAGCATATATGAGACTGAACAGACTCGAGGAAGCAGGTCACTGGTACAGAGAGTCCCTTCGAGCTAAACCAGACCATATCCCAGCCCACCTCACTTATGGAAAACTCCTATCCATCACAGTAAGTGCCCTGACCACAAATTAAGAGAGAAGGCAGAGTATTGTATGAAAATTGTTTAACCTGGTACGGACTGATTCAATGAGAATTCATGGTGGGGATTCATAGTACATTCATTTCAAAGGATTTATTGGAAAAATGAGTTCAGTGGGCTCACTCTCTTGATTCGTTTGCATTTCTATATAGCAGAAAAAATGTTGAATTGTTTATTTCATAATTAATTTCTTTAGGGTCATTCATTACAACTTACAAGAAGCATAAATGACAAGTGAAAACATACATTGCAAATCAAATTGCAATCTTTATATTTGTCACAAAAAAAAAAAAAAACTGGCTATATTTCAAGATGTGTCTTGAGTTCACTGTAGAGTTAGCCTACTTAGCTGTGGGTGCTGAGTAAAGCTTGAAGTGCCTTTGCAGATCCCCTGTGCATTTAACAAAGTTTGAAGTTTGGATTTGAGTTCCACACTGTGAGTGGACATCTGCTGCACTGCCTCGGGCTCCGTACTGTACTTCTCGCACTTGTGGGCCCCCTCTTCTCCCAGGGCTTAGAGAACAGGAGATTGGATGGACCATGGACAATGGGCCAGTGGACAAGCCTATAACGAAATTACATTGCTTCCTTATTGAATCACCCACTCTGCTATATTTTGGCCATGCAACTGGACTTAACTGATAATACAGGCAGGGTCAAACTAAAGTCTTGCTCCCCTGTTGACCTTAACAAAAGTTGTACACTCGTGACTGCAAAACGAGAGACTCTGCCAAACTGTGTGATCTGAAATTAACCTGAGTCTAAAGAGCTTTAGTGAAGACAGAAAATGTGAAAAACCCAACAGGAATTCTTCACCCCAGGAAATAACTTAGCCATGTTATTAACGTGTTAATAACATATTTTAGTTGTATGGTTAAGGGAAAATTACATTTAAAGACAAATGCTTTTAACATCTCACATCTATTAGAGGTCAGTGGAAATGTAGAAGTCTTTTGTGTTTAATATTTTCCTTATTTGTTTATTTCTTTCAGGGACAGAAGGCAGAAGCAGAGAAGTACTACCTGAGAGCTATTCAACTTGATCCAACTAAAGGAAACTGCTATATGCACTACGGTAAGATGAGATCATTGGATTTCCTCGGAAAATCCTGTTTAAAACATTAGATTGGATTTGGGTTGTCTAAGACCGGTCAATAGTTGCAAAATCATATTATTTTCCCATTGGACCGCTTAAGGATTCAAAGCTGTGCCATACAGCCGTCATCAGCTTTACAGTAGAGATGGAGCTATGCAATAATTGGTCTTAGGGCAATAATAATGTAACAGTGTTTAAATGGGAATTAAAGTGTCAGTCTGAGGCCAGAAGTCATAAAAGTATGTGGCAACTTGTTATATAAAACGTAAAGATTTTTTGCACACAGCTTGCATAACAGGCTTTGAAGAAGTTTTGGAAATTGCCAACATGAGCAATGCAGAGGTGAAAGTAAACACTGTACTCATGAATAAAAACAGGATAGCATTGTCCTAATGTGACTGCTAACTCTGCATTTCATATCAGCCTGAATACACAGACATAATGCTACTATCTACAGGATATTTGTAGTACATTAATCCATCCACTCCTGGCTTAAGTGTAATTGTGGACCCGCTCATGGCTCCTTATCAAACTGTACATGCTCCTTTTGGTATCACTGAATTGCTGTCTTTGGAATAAGCTTCTTCCCTCTCTCCATCTGTGTCCTGTCCACTATTTATATGAAGCATGCTATCTATGTGGCTTTGGGGCAGGTGCTGTTTATCTGGGCTCCTTGCGAGCTTTATCATGGTTGTTCTGGATATACTCCAAGAGTAAAACAAGTGAAGTCAATTTTTTGCTTATTGCTGTACCATATCTGTGACTCTGCTGATAATATGTATGTGCAAAGAAGTTTAGTCTAGTTTCCCGTCATTGTTTCTAGTCTCTTTCTTAGATTTTAGGGATGTCTCAATATGATTCTCTTTCGGACTTAAACCTGTTTCTGTAAGAGCAACAAAGAAAAAAAAGCAATTCTGTAGTCCATGCTAAGCTGTGAGCCACATCTGTGCTTTGCCCGGTGGTTAATATAAAGGTATTTGTGGGTGCTGCACCAGGTGGCCACACTCCCATTGAAATCATGAAATTCCTGTCACTCCTGTTTTCACTATTTGCTTCAGAACAAAACAATTGTTCCTGAGTTCCCAGTGATACAGTTTTTGTGCATGTTGTAATTACATTCTGTTCTTCATTCTTTGTTCATATTCTTCCTAGGCCTCTATATGCCAAATATAGTGAAGGTATTCTTTTCAATTTTGTTTACATATTTTTATATATATTCTTTAGGTAAAATGCCATTGTGCCGAAGATGAATAACTAGTCAAATTAATTAAGTTACCAAATTCTCTCTGAATGAGGATAGAATCACAACATCAACATTAATAATAATAATTTCACAATAAATATATTCTAAATAGCAGTCTAATCAAATGAAAAGAAAACACATAGCAAACAATCAATACAATGCTTTTTTCTATACAGTTATATTATTTATTATTGGCTTGCTTCACTGTAGGAAACCAGTGTTAATGCAGTTTTATTTCTGTCCTGTTAATGTTGTTTTTAGTATCGATACTTGCTATACTTGCTCAAATGAGTATCTAGTATCTATTTCGATACTAGTTTTAGCATCTGTTAGTATTATATATTTGATACTTTTGACAAGCCTACATTATAGTTGCATATTTATGTTTCTATGGCTTCTCTTAGGTCAGTTCTTGTTGGAGCAGTCTCGTTTCACTGAAGCAGCAGAGATGGCAGAAAGAGCTGCACAACTGGACAACTCTGAGTTTGATGTGGTCTTCAGCGCTGCCCACATGCTCAGGTTTCTCTAACATTCTATATAAATACGTAACACCCCCCCCCAAAAAAAAAAAAAAAAAAAAACTTACCAGATTTTCCATATATTTTAAAAATCACTGCAGTAGGTCACTTATAGTAACTTGGAAACCAGTCATCTGAGAATTTTCTACATACATTTGCCAAGCACATGACTCATAAAAAGTGTCAAAAAGGATTGCATATGTCCTCTGCTCCCAGCAAACCAAGACAATAATAAAAGCCAAGTGCCTTAATCCATTTTTGAGCTTTATATCTGGGAAAGTCATCACTGCTCTTTAACGTCTATCAATATAAGTCCACTGTGTTCAGATTTTGGCAAAGGCCATATTTAAAAATGACAAATGATCCATATGTATTGAAGACTGAGTGGTTATTTTTAGAATACATAAATCTGTGTAGGATTAGACTGCTTTATTAACTATCTCTGGTTGAATTCAGAAAGGTTAAGACTTTAAAGGTCAAATGGCCTGGACCTCTTACAATTGTCTGAGGAGAGCTTTTTGACCACATAAAAAAAATCACATCTTGAAATCATTGAAAGCATATTAAGGCGTAAAAGTGGTCCCTCTCTCTGTGTATCTCTGTAGTAAAATGTTCCTACTATGTTTAAGTGGCCATTACTCATTACTTGACCAATCTAAATATGAAGAAAGGACACTCTTAAGATGATACCTCTTATGTTGTGTTTGAAACAGGGAAAGAGCATTACCTGTGTTTTTACAGCATGTTTGAATTTGTTTAGTCTCTCATAAAAATGTATTTTCATTGAAGATCTGGAAATTAAAGCTTTTAACTCTTTTTGTAGCTTTGGGATAGGACTGATCATAAAAATGGTCAGGCTTCAGCTGTGGAACTTTTAGAATATTCCTGTCTGCATATTACTGCACACTAAGAGGCAGATGCTTTATTTTGGGAAGAGAACAACACACACACACACCACACACACATAAATATATTTTTTTTAGCTTTTTGCCGATTATAATTCACTTATACACCATACTTGGTTATATTTTGTACATTTAAGTAATCTGTCTTTGAAAAGCTTGAAATGCATGCTCTTTCCAACATGTATTATGACATTAGTTATTATTGACAACATTTCATACCATACTATTTGAGCATGAGTCATGACCAACAAGAAGTTCTCACAGTTGATTTTTCTATACTTTTTAGACAGGCCAACCTGAACGAAGCAGCAGAGCGACAGTATGAGCATGCCGCCGGCCTCAGACCAGATGTAAGTAACTGGACTTGCAGGGACTGATGATAATATATGTATGTATGTGTTGTAAATTCAAAAGGTGTCATCTTTTCAGATGAAAGGTTGTGTGAACCTAAGTGTGGGGGTAATTTATTGTCAGAATTAGCCCAAAATAGCCTGGTGTTACAGTTCGCTAGTTTGGTGCTTGTTGGTAAGATTTCCTCATTATTACATTATAACATTATAATTAAATTACATTTTTAAAATCTTATTCAAAACATCTCAATGATGTTAGATTTTCTTAAGTAAAACATGTCCTAACTGTGTCCCAGTTAAAAGCTAGACATGTCCAAATCAAATATGGCATTTACTGATAAGAATTTTAATGATGATTTATTCTTAATGAGCCTTGTGGTTGTGATTTTGGTGGAAAAGGTGTTCAAATCAATAGAAAAAAATAGAAATCCAAACCCACTTTATTTATTTATATAGTAAATGTTATAAACGAATCAGTTTCCAAAGTGCTGCACATGTAAAGATATCATAAAAAACTACAAATACATTAAAAGTCAAGTCAAATAAAATGAAACCCACAAAATAACAATAAATATATAAAATCTGTAATGCCATACAAAAATAACTATAAAATAAATTAAAGGGCTTTAAAAACAAACAATGAAATCTTAAAATCATCTCTAAAACAAACTGAAAAGTGCATGGAGGCTAATGCCAGAAAAAGTAAATTCAGTAGTCCCCAACAAGATGATATATGATGATTTGTATGATTTGCTCAAATGGTTTAAAAGTTTAAAGGTTAAAAAAACAAACAAAAAAAGCTTTAACTTCAGATAAAAAACACTAATGATGATAAAAGCCAGATTTGATGTCAAGGTTTGAGACAAACTGTTGCTGTTTGAGTGGACCCAGGCCAATGAGGGGGTCAGTATTGCTAAACACAATAACCTGAATTTTGCCCTCATTCAGACTCAAAGTTGTGGGCCAACCAAGCCTTGCCAAAGGACAAACTCTCCTTTCTGATTTCACTTTAGCTTATAGAAGAAGCAGTTTCATGTTTAAAAAAAAAGAGAAAATTTGTTGTGAAGCTCACTATAAGAAAATACAGTCAGCCCATGTCCAATTTTGCGGGATGAGGCACAGATGATGTAAGGGAGATGTTGGGTGTTAATAGCTTACTTAATTTCTTTCTGTCATCATAATACAATGATCTCACATATAACTTTTATATCTTCTAAAAAATCTATCCCTTAGAATATATTGTTCTGTAACAATTAAAACAGTACAAAAATATGTATTTTACCATGAATAGTTCTTCATCAGCACCAGCATGTGTCATCTATATTGAATTAAATACTCTGGATATATTTGATTAGAGTCAAAAATCACATATATTTTGGGAGAGGTTACATCATCCACACAGCTGTCATGAGAGTGCTTCAGAGCAACTTGATCAGGTTTGGTCAACTCGCGCTGTCCCTGAGTGGACTTTCCAACTAGCACCCGTGCCAAAAATATCACCTTGGTTGGTGCATCTTCTACACCCACTACTTTTCTCCCATGCAAAGGCAAATTGTCTTTGCTGCTGGGACTGTACTTGTCAGCATATGCAGCATGTATTGCAAAGTATATTCCTGAAAAAGAAAAAAGAAAAAAGCTAAATTATGTTTAGCGTACATCATGGCATTAGCATTATTTTACTAGTTACTACCTTTTCCATATACATGCCCATGGTGTCCTGCCAGACTTATGTCAAAGTTGTACTTGCAAATGGAGTCAACATTGCACTTCTTGGTCCCATGAAAGAGTCGCCTCTCCTGAATGTCCTTGACCCTATGAATCCTCATCAACTGCCTTTTCTTTCTGTACCACAAATAAAATCTTCATGAAATAAGTGTTGCATTTTAACAAAGAGTATTTTATATTATACCTGCAGTAAAATTCCCACAAATCCTGGTTTTGGATCCTAAAAACTGATACAATGGGTTTGTCCAGCAGACCATCTCTCTTTACATAATTTGCTACAGTTAAATACTCAGCAGTGGATGCATTCAAAGGGATTAACTAAGGAAAAATAAAAAATAAAAAACAAGTGTAATGTAAATTACTTCTATAGGCTACAGTCCGATATATAACCAGTTCATATTTAGGCCCTACTTGGTATGGGCAAGAGTCATCCATGATTTCCCAGAACACAGGAACAGCAGAGAAGCAAGAGCAACTATAAAACAGGTTTTAGTTTCACTTTCATTACTGAGGAAACAGAACTTATCAGGTATGTATCTACCTTTTCTCTACAGTATAACTGCGCTGGATTCTTCGTTGTCTTCCAGTTTTTATGTCAGTTTGTAACATGGCTGTAGACAGAGATGAGAAAACAGAAATACAGAAATACATTTAAATGCTGTACTGTAAAAAAACATACCTGTGAAATCAATCCTTGAATTATGTGAAGCACAAGAAAATGGTCTAAAACTCCACTTGAATTTTGTACATAATAGTTTTCAATGTCTTGGCTACGTAAGGGGTTGTCAGGATCATCCTTTGGGACAGATAGAACGATTACTTAAATAGTCAAAATCTATGAATGAAAAAAGCTTCTTTTGAATTGTCAGTTTTACCTCAAATCTGTGCCACTGCCCACAGTCTGCCAAGTAGTACCACGTCCATGGTGTATCTGAGGTGTCCATCATTTCCACAGTATTCCACATGATGGCTATATAAAAGTATAAACCTTTCATATAGGTAATGGAACGTCTGCCTATGTTCCTATGTTAGACTGTCAAACCATCTATCCAAGCCAAACCTCTAAATGGGTTGGGCTTACTGAGGTTGAGCTTATTTAACCAGGACAAATTCTTTATAAAACCTACTGTTGAGACGGAATCAGAGACAGATTTTTTTTTTCTTCCAAACAAATCCATTTAAACATCAAATTTGATGTATCTATTTACTGTAATCCCTATCCCATTGTAGTCGCACATAAACCTCAGACAAAGTACAGTCCAAGTACAGTCAAATACACTTATGACTGCAGCATTGTCTACTGCATTTTATTTATTCAGAAGGAAATACTTGTTAATAAATATCTTGCTTTATGTTGATCTATTTTCTCAGTATCCAGCAGCTCTGATGAACCTTGGTGCCATGCTTCACCTGAACGGAAAGCTTGTAGAAGCTGAGACAAACTACCTGCGCGCCCTCCACCTCAAACCAGACGATGTAATCACTCAATCCAACCTGCGCAAGCTCTGGAACATCATGGACAAACAGGGACTGAGGACCAGGCAGACTAATGGCATTTAAGGGGATCAATGTCTGGCTATGTAGAAACAGCCTCACCCTTACAAAATAAGCTGAGGCCAGTGAAGCCGAACGAATGACACACTATCACAGGTCATGCGCATTTGCATTAAGTTGTTTTGGTTAGAGATTTCATGAACACAGTAAAAAGGTTGCCAATAAGCTTCACCATTCTCATCTCACCAACACTGTACAAGGCATTGTAAAGTTAGAAATGAATGTAGTTGTATGTTGAACCTGGTTGTATACCAATGTCCTTGGCTTTCTCAACTGTGCCAAAACTTGTGAAGAGTCTCCATGCCTCTGATGTCAAGCAAGAAATGTTTTTCACCTATGTGTCAAAGATGTTCAGTTTTATGTGATAAATTAATTTATTTTGTTGATATCTATTGTTTTATGTAACATACCAACATTGCGTTTTGTCTGACCAGTCTTGAGAGAATTAATTTCTCTCCACATTGTGACCATTGTCATCTTTTAAGTTATAGATAATTGTAGCCTGGACATGTGTTGGTTTTTGTACAGGAAACTGGACCTTTTTAAATAAATCTCAGATTTTCCTAATTTCCCTCAAAAGTGCTTGAAACTTACTGTGATAGAAATGTGAATTACTTGGAATCATTATCCATTCTTATTTAGATCAATACTGTGCCTGGAAGTTGAATAGGCAAAATTAGCCAGATTCTTAGGGCTTCATTTACTGTGCAAACAGTGACCTCTAGTGGCAATTGTACTGTATTTACGGTATCGGTGATAAAGCTAATGTTTTATCTTTTGTTTTTGAGGAAACGGAACCAATTACATATATATTTACCTTTCTGCGCGGGATTCTCTTTTGTGTTTCTGTTTTTACGTCACTTTGTATCATGGCTACAGAGGTGAGAAAAGTGTCCTTACAGAAAGACATTTAAGTCAAGTGCTGTACTTTGAAAAAGAGTACCTGTAAAATAAATCCTTGAACGATATGAGTCAAATGAAAAAGTATTTAAAACTCCATTTAAATTTTATAATAGAGTTCAATGTCTTAGCTTAGTAGGAGGTTGTTAGGGTCGTCCTTTATGACAGATAGAATGATTGTTTAAATTTTACTTCAGATTTGTGTCCTCAGTCTACCAGCTCCATGGTTTGTGTCTGAGGTGTCCCTGTATGCCAGTGTGTTTTACTTGTTTGCTATATATAGGCCTAAACCTTTAATATAGGTAATGTAATACCTACACTCTGTGTTCAGGTAATTTGTTTAACATATCTTCTTATTCAAATCATCCCATACCACATCCCTGGCCGGCTGTGCTTAACCAACACCAGAAAAAAAAAAAAGTGTTAATCTAAATAAATCAATAGCCAACAAGTTGGCTATAACGTTTTCCATCGTCAACAAGGCCCAAGGACACAATGAATGAGTATTCGTCTGTGAGGCCAGCCTGTGGATCAGTGGATCTGACCTCAACCGGTGAAGTCTATGTCGAGACCGGGATTCGAACAGCTTAAGTTCAGATCAAAGGACAAACGCTCTTACCATTTGAGCTACTGCCGACCTGATACGCCACAAATATTTTTAACAATTCCCCCAGCAGACTGGGCTGATGATGTGCACTTTGCTCAAATTGTGCATTCCAGGAAAGTCGTAGTGATGTTGCTGAAAGGGAGGAAAAGCTTATTCAGCATTTTAACTGTAGCCTAACAAATAATGAAGATCAAAAACAGTATCTACTGCAAGTTGTCACGGAGCACAGACACATCTTTTGTGATGGTCTTTTAAAACAACTTTTATGGACTTTCTAAGTAATTTTTATGCAAGTTTCAGTTTGTGTTTGCAGAATAAAATAAATAATTCAAATACGCCTTATTTATTTGGTTTGCTATGTTAAATTATAGGCCCTAATTAGGACCCAAATATTTTGACCAGATATGGAACCAAATGCAGGGTTCTAATCTAAAAAAAATCTTTTAAAAAATAAAAAATTTGGACCACTGTAATTTAAACAAGCTTTGAACCTCTGAACAATAACTGTTCATTTAAAGTAATTTTATTTGTCATTACAATCAATAATCGTAATTGTAGTCCAAATCCAGACATTTCATTAAATGAAAGCATTAAAATATCTTGCATTTTGGTGATTCTTGAGTTTGGACAGAACAAGTTATCTCTAAAACGTAACAATATGTAGATTTTTTTTCAAATCAAATTGATTATTTCAATTCAGTTTATGGGGTTTAATAGGGCAATAGGATCTACAACCTAATGAGTGTTACTTATTTACAAAAATGTATTTTATAACAATGAAATAGAAAGAACACAAACTACAAGTTTTGTGTGTCTGATGGAGCTGACAATAATTATACTATGAAATATGCTATATTTTAGGAAAAAACGTTTTTTATTTAGAACATGTTCGTTTGCGTTTCTGTAAATCTTAGACCTTACTCTACAGAGATATATAATTCTCATAAATGTAGAATGCTTTTATGAGAACCTGCTTTGTCTCAAATCAAGAATCACCATTTAATCACAGGTATGTTTATGGCTCAACAATACCTTGAAAAACTAAAATTCTTATGAGGAGTGGGCTTGCCTCTCCACAGACCTCACTTGTACTTGGTGGAATCACCTGCATGTCCCCATAGGTAAGTATAAAGCCATACTGTGGAAAATTCTAGGCAAAGCAATAATATCTCACAACACCACACCAGCACCAAGTTGTGCAGTACACCTTTTAAGTGGATTCCCTCCCATTGGTGTTCTGTTCCTGTCATATATTTGAGTCATATTTGAGTTGAATGTGCATATCTGTATTAAAATAATTAAAACAAACAAAAAAAACATATACACAGTATACACAAATCCTTTCACAGAAAGGGTAGTTAAAAGTAATTTGAAATAATTACAAAATTATTCCATACTCAATAAAAACAATAACTACGACACAAACAACAGCACTAATGAGTGAAGCAGGTACATGCTGCACAGTTTAGAATTGCTGAAAGCTCATAGTGCCACTTTTAAGGCCAATCTAAAAATGCTCACATTAAAATCTTGAGACTAACAAAGCTAACACGACATGAGTACTGCAGGAGCACAAAGACAGCTTTGTATCATGTATGATAATAAATAAACAATGATCTGGCACAGTGATTGCACACTATACTAGTCTTGACGTCCTTCAAGTTGTTGAATGTTCCCTTAAGGCATACATGGTTCTTTTATACCAGAGGTCACCAACCTTGTGTCCTTTGTGGCTTTCTCAGGTTCCCATAAGGAGTTGCCCTACAAAATAGTACTGCTCTCTCAATATTTCATGCTAGGCTAAAAACTAGGCTATTTGAGTGTAGAATATGTTGTGAACAAGAAATTGCGACAGAAAAGCGTGGCAGCTCCAGAATATATTTCTATTTTTCAAAATAGCCTAAGAGACCACAAAGTTACAAGCTGCTTAAGGTGCCAAACTGACATAAATGTTTTAAATATATGTCCTATGCTTTTCACAAAGACGCTTTACAGAGTATTATTTATTCACTCCACACCCGGTGAAGGTAAGCTACTACTGTAGCCACAGCTGCCCTGGGGCAGACTGACGGAAGCCCAGCTCCCAATCTGAGCCATCGGTCCACGACCACCACCATCACTCGTGCACACATCACTTTCATACTAGGCAATGTGGGTGAAGTGCCTTGCCTAGGGACACAACAACCTGGAATGTGAGTTTGAAATATAATTATGCCCTGAAGTACTTTCATCTACCAGATATATACACTGACAAAGAAAATACAAATGTCACTCAAATAAATAAATACAGTAAATACTTATAGGTAAATAATTTGCTTAAAATTGTATAATGTAACTGTAGCCCCATTTAATTTAAATGAACTGATTTAATTCAATGAATTTGTGTTTTAATGATTTTGCAAAATTGCAAAATCGTGAAATCAAGATTATGAAACAAATATACTCCTGACTTTCTTACTTGTAAAACAAAGTTATTGTGCAATAACAATTATATCTATACAAAAGTAATTTAAGGTGGTTTACAATATCTTAAATAAAAGCATATGATAAGGGATTTTATTTCATTTTTTGACCGTATGGTCCAGCTCTAGTTTGGGTAGTGATGACTCAGATCAGAGCGTGCTTTCGCAAATTGTAATCAAAATGAGAGACTCATGTGAGCCTCATTAAGTGTTCTGATTGGAAAATCCTGCTTGAGAACCAGAAGACCAAATTCTAATATAAATGGGACATCATGTCTAATGTTTTTGAAATTAACCATTCTAGTGCTGATTTATTTGTAAAAGCTATTTTATCAAAAGTTTGATTTGAAAATGTCAACTTCATATCTGGTGTCAACCAACTTGGTGCTCTTGAAGTAGCCCTCAGACCTGAAAATAATCCATCCATCAATTTTCTACCTCTTTATCCAAGGCCACATTATGGAGGCAACAGGATGCCCAGACATCCGTTTCCACACACACCTCCTCCAGCCCTTCCGGGAGGATCCCTAGGCATTCCCAGGCCAGCTGAGCGACATAGTTCCTCCGGTGTGTCTTGGGCTTTCTCTGTGTCTTCCTCCTGGGACATAGCCGGAGCACCTCCTCAAGGAGGTGTTCAGGAGAAACAAATGCCTGAGCCTCCTCAGCTGATTCCTCACGATGTGGAGAAGCAGTGGTTCTACCCCAAGCTCCTCCTGTGTGACTGAGCTCCTCACCCTATCTCAGCCATCTGTGGAGGAATGCTTTAGATTTGTATAGCACCTCTCAAGACACTCAAAGTGCTTTACATTCCATTATTCATTCACTCCACACTTGTGGTGGTAAGCTAAAACTATTGTAGCCACAGCTGCTCTGGGGCAAAAAGGTTGGTGACCCCTCTTTTAGACACACATCTGAATGGTCAAAATTGTCCCAAAAAAGAACATATGCAAAATCTTGTTCAGGTGTCAGTAGAACTCAATAATATATTCTGGATATATTTGATTGCTGTCAAATATAACAAATATCTTTGGATTGGCCAAGTCATCGACACAGCTGTCATAAAAGTTGATAAAGCTTGCATCCTTAGAGGGAGGTCTGCAGTAGAGGGGACGTCCAACGGTGAATTCTCCGACTAGCACCCTTGCCAGGAACATCGTCTTATAAGGAGGCTCACTAGCAAATATTGGCGGAGTGAGTCCATGTCTCTGTAAGGTGGTATTGTGTTTGTTTGTAGTGTGGCAAAATTTACTGGAGTATTTCGCATCTCTTGCAAAGTAGCTTCCTAAAAGACAAAGCATGGCTGAGTACAAGCCAGATTAAACAGCAAATTGTATCATGCATCTACAAGGTGAGACATACCTTTGCCATAGACATCTCCATGACTTCCAGTCAGTCGCCAGTCAAAGTTAAAAGTACATATTGCTTGTACATTACTGTGTCCCGTGCCATGAAACAGCATTCGTTCTTCAATATCCAGGGTACGTTTCACTTTACGCAGTTGTGTTTTCTTCCTGGTAAAGAAATGTACAAAATTGTAAGAAACTTGACAATATATATTTCAGTAATTTAACAGACCATTTGATAATTGAAGAGCCTAACATTTGAGTGTGTGTGATTTATGTAATTATTTAGTACCTGCAGAAAAACTCCCATAAATCGAGATTTTGGACTCTTTGTACAGATTTAATGGGATGGTCCATAGTTCGTTCATAAAGTCGAGCTACTTCTTTGAATTCATATGTGTCTCGACCAAGTTGGATAAGCTTGATTGGAAACGGCAAGACCAGATCAAAATGAAGTCAATAATTTACTCCAAAAACATACACATCAGGTTGTGCACATTGCCAAGTTGGGCAAATCAGTAAATAATAAACAAACAATGAATGGTTAGAGCAACACTTTACACCTGAAAATTACCTGATAGGGCTCATCTGTGTTGATTCGTTCCCAGTGACATGGAACAGGCAGAGCAAGATTATCACATATAAACCTATGATAAACAGATAAAAGTGTTCTTATCTTATCAAACAAAAGCTTTTTTTTTATAATTGTGTAATGAATTTAATTGATTTTAAATAATAAAATGTACCTAAATCCAGTTGCAGATTGGAGAGAGCGTTTGATTGGCCTTTGCTTCCCAGTAGTTACATTTATTTGTCTCATAACTGCTGATCATAATAGGTCTTAGTGTTCACAACAAAATAACAGAGATAACAGAGATTCCCAACTTAACTGCTCACCTGAAAAATCCAACCTGTAGGTATACTTGGCAGTATAGAACTCCATTACGCCACGTTGGTTTCTATTGTAACACTGCTCAATTTGAGCACTTGTTACAGAACATGCAGCGCTAGGATCAATCTGAGAGTAAAATGAATGAAGAAATTATAGAATTTATCTTTTTTATTATTTAACCTAATTATCTCAAGCAAAAAAATACTGTTGTGTAGTTGCAAGAATTCAAAATATTGTATTTGCATGTGCTCGTGTATGTGTGTGATTTGTACACATGATTACCTCAAACATATGCCACACTCCACATTCAGCCAGGTAGAACCAGCACCAGTTGGTCTCGGAGGTATCCATATCCTCCATCTCTGAGGATTCCTCCTCGGATGATTTCATTGAAAACATTGCTAAAATGTCAATTAATAAATTAAACGTTAGCACATATAGACAAAATAAGCAAAGAACAGTCAATACACTATACCAAGAGAATTTATGCAATCAACTTAAGCAGTATGGTTAGAATAGAACTCGAGGTCGAACATGTCCACTGAGATTTGTTAGTAAAACCAGTGTAAACTAAATAATTCAACAAGCAAAAATCATAGAACAACCCGATAAGCTGCTGTATCACTAAATACATCACATAATACTTTTGATTGAACGCTAAGTATTAAGCATTAGTATCACGCATCTCAAAATCCCCATTGCTGTAACATTAGTCTAAATGAAAATTCTCTGAGATTTGACGATACAATCCCGAGCTCTGTGTTAGAATGAACCCTATGCTACGCCTTGCTTGCATCGAAATACTTTATGAAATGCATTATGCACAGCTAACCCAAGTGCCTTACCGGGAGTTAGGTCTGTCTATCTCGCCGTGTTTTCTTAGCAACGTGTGTCCTTTCCATCTGTTACATTTAAACTCCCTTTAAATTACATTTCAGGTAGTTAGCTGTTACAGATTATTAGCAACCGTCGATTTGTGTTTACTTTCATTTCCGGGTTTGACCAAGATGACGTTAGCCAATAACTGCACACCCTGACGTTTGTCTCTCAGGCACAAAGAAAAACCATGAGAGAAACATTAGCGACACGGGCCTTTTTTAAACCCTGTACCTGTGATCATATATTAAAATCAGGGCGAAAGAGTATTTGAAAAGCGTCTCTTTGTTTAGATTAATTAATCATAGCATGCCATGACCCCCTTAAACCTAATTTCTAAGGTTGCAGCGTTATGTGCTGCTCTTATTTGGGAACGTTTCATGAATAATGGTGTCTTCACAGGCTATATATAAAATGGACATAGCTGACCATAAAATAAGATACTTCTGTTGTTTTGATTGATAAAACATATTTTCGAGGTAAAGTCCATACCTGTTTCCATTTTATGTCTGACATTGACATAGATACTTTGTGCCCAGTAACAGATGTAACAGTAACAGAGAGCAGATGGCTTGACAGATATGGAATCCTGGTTACTTGGCCAAGCCAGAACCACTTTCTTTTGACAAAACATGTAGAAGGGACTGGCTGGTCAGGCAAGCATCCTGAAACAGCTCTCTTATTCTGGAGTTGCAACTGCTAACAGCGAAACAAACATTACCAATATCGGTACCGGTATTACTGGTGGAGTGTTAAAAAAATTAAAAAATTAAAAAGCAATTACAGAAATCGCAATCGTAGACCCCATATCTTTCAAATGATTCTGTGTAATTGTGGAGAGTTCCATTTCTTTGAAGTTGCCTCACTAAATGCCAGTTTTTATAGAAGATAGATTTGTTCTTAAAGAGAATATTGCCATTGCTCCAAATATAATATGAATGTAGCAAAAATGTGTTGGGAATGTGTTTCGTCGTAGTTTTTTTTTTTTTTTTTTTTTTTAGGTGTGCTTCATTTGACTGGACCCGAGGAGTAACCCCACATGGACCCGAACGGTATGGATGACGTCACACTTTGTCCACTTTTTTCATAAAGTCTATGGGTGTCTCCATCCAGAACACACCCCTGCTTGTGTGAAAAAGACGCAAGCTCTTCAACTAAACTGATTGCAGATACAAGGAATTTGTGCACGGATAAGAATATCGGGCTCCCAAGTTATTTTCTGCAGTAAAGTAAGTTAATTTAAGACTTGCATTTTTTAAAGTTCATCTTCGTGATTCATGCACAAACATATCGTTTTTAACACTGTTATTTACATGCATTGCACGTTTTCTTTCTTTTATGTAAGATAGGGACTATGGGCGCAGATACAGTCGATGGAGTCCCTGCGAGTGAAGCGATTCCAGAAAGAGAAATAAAACCAAGGGGCAAATGGGCCAACAATACAGAGTTTATTCTTGCCATGGCAGGAGAAATCATCGGCTTGGGGAATGTCTGGCGTTTTCCTTATCTCTGCTTCAAGAATGGAGGAGGTAAAAGGAAACAAAGACACGCTGCAGAGAATCTTAGCTTATAGAATTTAAACTGATCCATAATGTACCATTACACTACAGTGTACATTTCTGTGTCAATGCATTTAAACAAAAAATAGACATAAATTGTCTCCTACAAGACATACTGTTCCTGTCGTATCATGAGGTTCTAATTATTTTAACTCTGTGTGTCATTCCTTTTCCCATCCAGGAGTGTTTTTCATCCCATACTTTGTCTTCCTGTTTTTCTGTGGCATCCCTATCTTCTTTCTGGAGACTGCTCTGGGACAGTACACGAGTGAAGGAGGGGTCACGGCCTGGAGGAAGATTTGCCCCATGGCGGAGGGTGAAAACAAGGCTTTCACTCTTTTCATTCAACACTCAATTTCATGCTTTTCAGATATCTTGACATGCACACGTCTTATACTGTTATTTTTGTCGTTACTTCAGAAAATGGCAACTGCTAGTTTGAACTATTGTTATTAAAAGATGTCTTTGTTACACAGGGGTTGGCATTGCATCTCAAGTAATTGTGAGCTACTTGAACATTTACTACATTGTGGTTTTGGCCTGGGGTATTTTCTACTTGACTAACTCCTTCCAAAACCCATTGCCATGGTCCACATGTGACAACTGGTGGAATACAAGTAAGGCAGATTTTCAATGTTCGTTTTTGTGGACTTGTATTGACTTGCTCTTTTTTATACAAAAGCTAATCAAAGACATGCCTCTAAACTTTTATTATTTATTCACCTCTTTCAGAGGAGTGCCTCAAAGGAGTGCCTGAAGAAAATATATTCAACCCACATTTGTTTAATATATCTGGCAACTGGTCTTTCCTCCTCAATAGCACTTCGGATGATTATTTTGAGGATTTCAATTTAACGTTAGTAAGATTTTTCATTTATTTAAAACTAGTCAAAAGTGCTTTTAGCTTGGAAATGTGGCTGATGAAATATTGTTAAGAGGTAAAAGGCACACATTTGCAGAAATCAATTATTTAAAAAAAATTAAAGCACAACTCACTAAATGATACAATTGTTTATATTTTCTTTTATGTTTGCAGAAGTCTTGGGCCATCATATCAGATATCATCAGAAAGTGAATTCTTCAAGTGAGAATCACACATTGTGTTTTTTTTTTCTTCACATATTGTATGTGTAAACAGTTTCATCTAGTCATCTTCACTTTTTGGGAGTTAGTGCTTTAAATCAAAAGAAAATTTCATCCAAGAATTGTCAAATGCATTTGAGGCCATTTAAATAACAAATAACTGCTAATGGAGACATTTTTTTTTTGGTTTGTCATGACGTTCAAGTTATAGTCTTTTAATGCATCTATCCTGTTTCTTATATGGGAACAATATGGACTTTTGCATATGACTACAAATCTTTCTGAAGTATGTTGGTGTTGCAACATATACATGTGCTAGGCAGGTTTTTAGTCTTACTAGGAAACTAGGAAAATGTAGTTTACGCACACAAGACAAGGGGTTTGTATACAGTGGGCAGATGCATTATAAATAACACTTGGCTTGTGTGCTATTGTGAACTGTGTCTCAGTAACACCGTTCATATAAAGTAGGCTTATCCTTATTATTCTTATTCCTTTTTCCTTATTGTTATTGTTTTCCTAGTAACCGTGTTTTGAGAATGAATGACCGTGATAGTGATGGAAAGGTTCTGTGGGATCTGGCTTTGTGCCTTCTCGCTGCATGGATCATCTGCTACTTTTGTATTTTTAAGGGAGTGAAATCCACAGGCAAGGCAAGTATCTTTTTTAAAGTGTCATTGTTTTCCAACAGTCTCCAATGGCATACATTCCTAATATTCAGTATAACATGTAATTCAAGATTTGATAAATGCCTGCACTTTCTTTTCTTATTATAAATATCTTCTTGGTTTTGACTGAATGCACTTTTTTTTTCTACTTCTACTGTGTTCACTTATTTATCAAGCACTGTCTTGATTTATCTTCTCTATTATCTATCTCAACTTATCAGAGAGTCACATTCATTATTATTCATTTCATAATTCACTTTGATATGGGAATTATGAATGGAGAATTAATCATGTGTCCCTTGTTGTAGGTTGTATACTTCACTGCTACATTCCCCTATTTGATGCTGATCATCCTCTTCATCCGTGGAGTTACTCTTCCTGGAGCTGGAGAAGGAATCAAATATTACTTGCTTCCAGACTTCAGCAGACTCAGTGATCCAGCTGTAAGTATATGTCTCTGTATTGTACAATCCTTTCAGACACATAAGGAGAAAGGGGAATAGTACGAAATGGACACTAAATTGGATCAAATATACCAAAAAGCTTTTTCAAATACAGTAAAAAAAAAGTAAAATTTGCTTTCTTGCATGTGTCCATTTAAGTACCTCAAGGGTTATAGGGCATCAAATGAACCTTATGACCTTGCATATGGAATTGTTTTCCACTACATTCTTGTCTAGGTGTCTGTCAATGAAGATGGCAAAAATATATTCTTATTATTCATTTACCTTTTTGACAGAATATTAATGTGTTTCTTTTGGTTAGTCATCTAATAATAATTCATTAGACAAGTTCGATATATAGGCATGGCTAGGGTGGTTATGTAACTCCAGATGTCTCTAAAACCAGATGTATGCCTTACTGGCAAACAACCCTCAAAGCTATATACAATACATATGGGCTGGGCTCTCTTTTATTGAGTAACTTACCATCGTGCTTTAAACAAAAAGCATGCATGTTTAAGCTCTGACACAAGTTGAAGTCATTTTTAGAAAGGTTACATAGTTGGATGCAACAATTTCCTCTTTGTCAGATGTCAGAGACCTTTTAACCAGACATAGCTCTTGTTGTATCCAAGGCAGCGAAAGAAGTCAGCCCTATCACAGGACTGGGGCCTACATAGTATATCACTGTGTGCTCCTCTCACCCTTTTGTGAGAAATGTTCAGTGGTGCCTCTAATGTTAACCAGATGTTGTCCAGACTTGTACAGACAAAGCTTCATGTAAACAAGCAATCGTGTGTTGTTGAATGTAGCAGAGCACGTGTGGGACAGACTGTTTAATACGCAGTGCTGTGTATCACATGGGTTATCTATTAGAAATGCCTTTTGTTGTTCTTGCCTGCATTCCAGCTCATAAAATGGCCCTTAATAATACAGTTTAACCTTGTAATGGTCCCTGAAGGTTTGGAATGATGCAGGCACGCAAGTTTTCTTCTCCTATGCTGTATGCCAGGGAGTACTGACTGCTCTTGGGAGTTACAACAATTATAACAACAACTGCTACAGGTTTCCACATTTAACACATTTATTTGCACTTTTGAACTTTTTTTAACCTCTCCTTTGCTTTTACAGAGACTGTTTGGCACTATGTTGTCTAAATAGTGCCACTAGCATTTTTGCTGGTTTTGTTGTTTTTTCTGTGTTGGGATTCATGGCTTATGAGCTTCAAGTGTCAATGGAGGAAGTAACTGCTAGTGGTGAGTCTGCCACAGATTTGAATTACTCTCTTTGTCCACAAGATGGCACTTATCTGTTTAAAACCAAAAAATATTTGCTTCTCTATATTTTACAGTTTGCTATGTACTCCCACATAGTTGTAGCGTACATTAAGTTAATATATGACATATTTAAATTTGTAAAAATAGATTTCTAAATTGTTTACAGGTCCTGGTTTGGCTTTCATTGCGTACCCAAAGGCACTCTCAATGCTTCCTGGCTCTTCCTTCTGGGCTGTGTTATTCTTTTTAATGATCATTTTCCTGGGCTTGGACAGTCAGGTACACATTCATTTATATAGCTCTTACTTGTGTCTAGCTTCACATTATAGAAATGTAATTTTGTGTTTTTCTAGTTTGTTTGTGTTGAGAGCTTGGCTACTGCCATTATAGACCTTTTCCCACGTTACCTCAGGAGACATGGAGCTAGAGAGATCCTTGTGCTGGTTATTGCTGTGGTCTGTTTTCTGCTTGCTCTACCACTAGTCTGTGGGGTAAGTAACAGTATTTAAACCTGTGTTTAAAACTGCCCACACAATGTTTAAAATAGGTCATTCAGGTCATAATACATGGGAAAATTAGAAAGAAGTCTCCTAAATTATGAATTACACTTTTATTGAAAAAGACACACACATCCAAACACTTCTTAGTGTCAAAAGATTGAGCAAAGCTAGAAAATAAAAGGAGTCTGTTCAACAGTTAGGCCTCCATTTTGGTTTTATTTTACACCACATTTGCCCTTTGGGTCTTTCTGTGGCATCTGCAGAAGGGCTTGTGACTCAAAAAATTGCCTTCTTAATTTGTCATATATAATGCAAATGTCTTTTTAAACAATATTTTTGTCTTTGTGTTTAAGAGGGGGATTTTCCTGTTTCATCTTATTGACACATATGGAGCCAGTGGACTCACTCTCCTGTTCATTGCCATATTTGAGTGCATAGTGATTGGCTGGGTGTATGGTATGTTGTATGTATATTATAAGAAAAAATCAGCTAGTCAGCAGACACAGCATAATTGACAAAGGTGATTGTTTTTCACATACAGGTGCAGACCGCTTCTTTCACAACATTGAGGACATGGTAGGATATCCACCTGTCCCAGTGTTAAAATACTGCTGGATGTTCATCACTCCATTCATCTGTGGGGTATGCCTCTCACACCTGCGCCACATCTTTCTCATTATAACTGTCTGTGCAGTCCTGATATTCTTTCTTTTATAAAAGTATTTTTCTATGTCTAAAACCATTTCTCTCCCCTAGATTACACTCCTTTATAACCTAGATCAGAAAAATATGTTTTTACAATATGAAGGTAATGGCTCTTCATATAGAGCAATTGCTGTACTCCTCATCATCACTCCAATGTTATGCATCCCGCTGTTTGTTTTCCGCTCTTTGTATTACGTAAGTATTAGTACTGTATACCAAACAAATGATCTCTTTTATTTAAATTAGTTTTATTTATTCATAATTATTTTTCTGTAGAATGCCAATAACATGACCACACCCTCTAGTGATCTACGCCAGGCTCAACCACATAAGCCTATACTGACTCTTTGCAAGCGTGTGATCTTTCCTGCACAGGTGAAACCCAACATAAATGTGTCTTTGGAAACTAATGAGAAGTTGGCAATGTGTGAACCAGATGTATAACAGTGCAAAACATTCACTAGAGATGCATTTTACAGTTGTGATCAAACTTGTCATATTATATTCCTTTTTGAATTGGACTATGATATACCCATAGAATAATATTTTATCGTAAACTAGTCCAGAAATGTGTCGCTGGAGTCGTGGTTTAAGTTTGAGAACCCTCTTCATCAGAAACATGTTCCATGGTGCTTTGGTACAGCATTGATATACACTGAATGTTTAAACCTATTCAACACATATAAAAAGTCAAATAATAGATACTTTAACTGCCTTTGTATGAATGGCATTATAATCTTATCCACTGCAATTTGCAATATTCGTTTTCAGTATTTCTTTCTTTATGTTAGATACCTAACCTGCAACTAAATTAGCTCATAAAATATATTATTCACCTCACTTCTGATTTACTCATAACATTAGAGCACAAAGTAATATTAATAATGCTAGTACTAATCACTACCCTAACCTGATGATGACTCACTATAGTTTCTTGTTTTTGTTTTTGTAATGTTTAGTTTCTACCCCAAATGTATATCTTGTATTAATTAACATTACTCAAAAAGCTTTCAAATGTATCCACAATAACAGTGACATCACACACTGTAGACCTGATTGTTCAACCTGAACTTGTGTCGACATCATGGCAAACTCACCCATGTGTGTAATCCAAAGCGGCACTCAATTAACAGTCAAATCCGTCCGATGACAGGATGACCCTCAAACCTGAAACTTGTCCCCAGAGACAACAAATGTTGACCGTAAAATAGTTTGCATGTGTTTTTTTGTGTGTGTGTGTGTGTTTTGTACTTTTTTCTATAATAAAAGCAAGAAATTGGTTATTTAATAATTTGAGTCATTTTTATTTTAGATAGGTATTAAGAATTAGTAATCCAAGTGTTTGAAAGGTTAAACTTCTATTGCCTATCAATAACTGCTGTTTTTGCTTTGGGGCAACTACGTTTGCTAATATAGAAACACTGCTAGTGAAAATTAGCATTTGGCCTCCGTATGCCCTATCACAAGCTGGCTCTGCAAGTGTTAACTGCTAAACGAATATATGTCAACAACTGCAACACAAAAAGGCAATCGAAAGCATGCCTATTATCAACCATAACTTTGCTCACCTCACTTAAATCCTAGTTATTTCAGTATGCTCATTAAAAAGAAGTATCTGAATTTAACTGTACTTGAATATTGCACCAAGCTGGTAGATCCAAATATGAATATCTTGTGTGTAGAGGTCCAAACTACTCTAATTGGCAGGTATTTTACATAATAAGTTAGGAAATTATGTTTCCTCGTGGGCTAATTGTTACACTAATTATGTCCATTCAAATTGCTAAATCAAGTTAATGCTTTAAATGTTACAGTCCTAATATATTTTAATTTATTTGCTAACGCTGCTTGCTTTACCCACATTGCAGCAGCATAATTTTCCTCAGAATTTTATGCTGGTTTGTATGTTGTGTCATAACCACTGCGTTCCAATAACTAATTTGCTTGAACCTGTTTTTATCAAACCCCATAACATGGGTTAAGTGTCCTAACATATTATTAGTTTGATGTCTGGATGTGATAAACACTCTATGAAAATATTCTATACTTTGAAATGGTACAATAGAAGGACCTAAAATTCATTGGATACAAGTTCAAATTTTCTCATTTCCTCTTAAAGAAATTAGGACATTTGTAGCTCAACTGTCAATATTTGTGCATGACAACAGGCCCTGGATCTGCAGTGATACTGCATTCACACTGTGCACAGATAATGGACAAGGTGACTCTTAGGCTCACTTACAACACAGTTTGTTCAAGTCAGATGCTGGCAAGGTTACTGTCCTGCTTGTATAGCCCATTTCCAGGATGCTTGCCAACAGTCATTGCCTGCTGTATTTTCCAAAACTGCACGAGTCCTTTCACGAAGCAGGCTCTTCCTGTTGGGAAACACCATGGTAACAACGCTGGCAAAAGCTGACCTCAACTATCACACACACACACACACACACACACACAGAAGTACCAACCACACTGTATCAGTGCAGCCACTCGATCAGCTCCACTGCAGAACTGGGCAATTGATGAATCCCATGGCCCCGGGGCCGGACCAAGCACAGCTGACCAGCAATCAAAGCAGACCCACAAGTCGAACTTTATTATCTATCTTTCAATAGACATGGTTAGTGGTGCTACAGCTGTAACTGTATACGGTAAAGAGTGAGCTGCAACACCAAAGCCTCTTCACTGCCTCTGTTTGGATTAAGCTCCAGAGCAAACTTGAAAATCAGCTGCAAAGAAGATCACCTGGATTTAAATGGTTTGGATTTCTGAGGCTTCAGTTTCTGTGATATGACACTGATGAGCTGACACAGGACATCTCTGAGGTAGGAGATCATTTTGAGTGCAATGCTCAAATGTATAATGTCGAGTGTGTTCAACCAAAAGCAAACAGCTCTTGTAATAATAAAGAAATTCTATAATTAGATAGTTGGATTTAAGTACACTGGAAATGTGTTGATTATTTAAAGCAAGCTAAGCTTTTTATACAAAAAGTCTCCACATACATGTCATTAATTTGATGTTTCACAGATGTCATCCTCAACAGGCATTTTAGATGCATCATTATTGTTGTGTTTCTATATTTCCCATAACTGATATGTTTTAAAAACACCAGAAATCCCTGTGATATATTTGCCTTTAATATGGCCACATAAAAATATAATATGTTCCTGATATTGAAATACTTATTTCTCCATCTCTCGTTGGCATTGGAAAATGCTAATTAAATACCATCAGTGATTTTTTAGGCCATTTCCGGGTCAATCAATGCACATAGAAACTTCCTCTGAATGCACCACCTTTGACCTCTGTCTGATGAAATGCTAATGATCAGCTCAACTCTGCTCTGATTTTAAGTTATAATGAGAAAACAAACTCCGTCTTTATTCTCATTTCATTAATTCATTATTACTTAATTATTGCACACAATTACAAAACATAATAGCACTATTGTTTTTACAGTGCTGCACACTGCCCTGAACCATCCAGACTTAGTGCTAAGGCCTGGCCTCACTGAGTGGCTCCCTGGTCTCTGCTGGACCCATTATGGGGAAGACGGGCCAGAGCACAGTGACATTAAATTCCCCAACTGAGGTCAAACAGGCCGTTCCTTTTGAGGAAATGGACTCAGTGGCACCCTCTGGAAAGGCAAAGAAGAAAGAAGAGCCTCCAGATAGGGGCAGCTGGAAGGGAAAGTTCGACTTCCTGTTGTCTTGTGTTGGTTATGCTATTGGTTTAGGAAACGTCTGGAGGTTTCCCTACCTGTGCGGAAAGAATGGTGGAGGTGAGTTTGGACTCTTATGATAACGTGGCATGTTGTTTTAAGCAACATTAACAACTGAATAACCTCTATTGGTTATTTTCTGTCTTTTTGTGTAAGGGGCTTTCCTTATCCCATATTTCACAACACTGGTGTTTGCTGGAATCCCTCTGTTCTTCCTGGAGACATCTCTGGGACAGTTCACCTCAGTGGGAGGCCTTGGAGTGTGGAGACTCATCCCAATGATGAAAGGTCAGGAGCACAACAAGCACATCAGTGCTAATGGGAGGGTATCTTAAGCATGTGATCATTGTTAATGTTTTAAACAATGGTTTCATGTTCATTTCACTTTTTCACTCTTCGCCTTTGACTGTCTATATCTTAGAGGAACTGTATGTAGTCAATGCACTTAGTCTTAAAAAATGCTCTACAATCACAACTGAATTTGAGTTTCCAGTGTCTTAACCTGCGTATAGACTACACATATAAGTTTTCCTCATTCTCAGTATATGGACAGTAATACTGCAGCCAGCAGCAGAGACTCTGATTAATGAGTGACTGGGTTTAGGTAGTGAGGATTCAGACCACAGTCCTTCTTTTCTTGGTTTTAACCAACTGGATTTCGGCATTGAAACTCGCATCCCAAATGAGAGACTCATGTGAGAGTCTTTCTGAATTGATAATCATCTTGACACCAAAATATGACATAAATAAATGGGGCGTCATTGACTTTGTAATTAAGAATAAGTCAGCATCACTGTTGTTATCAGTAAAAGCAATATTTGATTTATCTTGTATCAGGGGACACAGTTAGGTCATGTTTGTGGAATTAAAATCACAATCTTACATATGGTTACATGGTGAACCTTGCCTTTATGAAAGTATACTAGTGAAATGTTCTGCTAGCACATACAGGATGTTATTAGTCTCTGGTAAATCTGGGCTCTAATCAGAGTTTGTGAACAATGTACAGATAGTTGCAGTACTGATTCATACAGGACGCAGAGGGAGGGATGGTGTACTCATACAAGGACATACAAGGACAAACATTTATTCATTATTTATAGATACCACATTTGCTGTTTCACCAATCCCCAATAATTATGCTTTATCTTTTAGGTGTGGGCTTGGCTGCAGTGGTGCTTTCCTTCTGGCTTAACATCTACTACATTGTCATCATTGCCTGGGCTCTGTATTACCTATTCAACTCTTTTGGTTCGGTATGTCTCATGTGATTGCTGCATGTCAAATCTATTGCCCCAGTGAATGAATGACTTTGGAAAGGTCACAAATGACATTACCAGGTCACATGTGGACAATTAGCTAACTAGTAAATGGTGTGCTAATAACAGTAATGACTTTGGGGTAAATGCTACAGTTATTCCTCAGTATATGAAATTATAACTATTTGTGTTATGTACATTATGTAGTAAAAATAACAAGACACACAGCACACTGCAGCACACAGATGAATTTAAGTATCTGTTAATCTATTTTGATGTATAAATGGGTGTTGTTGTTTGCAGGAGCTACCATGGCAAAGCTGTGACAATCCGTGGAACACAGATCAGTGTTTCTGCAACTATAGCCTGATGGACACCACCAACCTGACCAGTGCAGTAGAGGAGTTCTGGGAGTAAATGACTTAAATCCATAGATTGTATATATAAATGGACATAGCTAAACTGTTCACTGCAGCATTCCAAATAGGAAGAGTTCATTAGGATGCTTCCAGCTCCATCGACTCCAATTGACTTTGCACTGAAAAGTTGTCATCCCTCTCTCTGTAACTGCTGTTGTGAGCCTCGTCACATGATCCTGGTGTTATATTGATATTTTGTTTGTGAATAAATTGCTATTCCTAATATGGAATTCAGCTCCAAATTCGCTCCTATAACTGCTAGCCTTGTGGGCTTCATTTAACTGGAGCCGCTATGAGTGAGGTCATACTCCCTTATTCCACTTCTATATACAGTTTATGCTTGAAACATATATATGTGTAGCGAGTGACCGTGAGTAGTGCTGATTACACTGTGTGATCTTCCTTTAGGCGGAACATGCACCAGTTGACCAATGGACTGGAGGAGCCAGGGGAGGTGCGCTGGCCCTTAGTGGGGACTCTAGCCCTTGCATGGGTCTTGGTCTACTTCTCCATTTGGAAAGGGGTGGAGTGGACCGGAAAGGTTAGAGCTTTTTTTTTTTTTTTTCATTTAGCTTTAGCGATTTAAAATTAGGAAATTAGGTCTTGTAATTGTTTCATGGCCCTTACAGTGTTGTCATAATCACACCAATTAGTGCATATATGTATATATGTGTATATATATAAATATAATAATTATTATTATTAGAGATTGACCGATATGTTTTTTTTTTCTTTGATGATATTTAGAAATATAAATATAATTACTCATTCTGATTTATACACACACACATTTAAGCACTTTTGCAGTTTAATAACAATAGCAAATTAAAAACAATAGAACACTAAAATAGACTACATTTTAGGTTTATGCACAGGTTTGCATGCATTTAAAGCGAGAAAGAGAACAATTAGTCTTGCAGAAGTCACATGATGTCAGTATGTTTCCGCTGTCCCAAACCTGGATAAAAGGGAGATATTACAATAACAATAAACATATATACTCTCATGTTTAAGTTATGTAATTTTTTATTAGCCAGTCTTTGTCTTTGCCTCACAGGTGGTGTACTTCTCTGCCACCTACCCCTACTTCATGCTATTTATCCTGTTTTTTCGTGGAGTAACTTTGCCTGGAGCTATTGATGGGATCCTTTTTTATATCACTCCAGACTTTAACAAACTAATGCGATCAGAGGTATTTTTAACACACCAAAGTAGGGAATATCAATCAAAATATAAAGCTAAATTGTGTGTATGTGTTGTAGGTTTGGTTGGATGCAGCAACTCAGATCTTCTTCTCTTATGGACTTGGCCTTGGATCTCTTATTGCACTGGGGAGCTACAACTCATATAACAATGACGTTTATAAGTAAGGACTCTTCCTCACCACTTCCTCACCTACCACTATAACAATCTTTCTGATATAAGGTCTGTCAGGTTTTCCTCAATGAACGTTTCTATTCATTCAATACAATATCTTTTGTGTGCATCATATTTATAGTGTTGGCCTTGTATTTTCTTTTAGGGACTCAATAATTGTGTGTTGCATCAACTCCTGTACAAGCATGTTCGCTGGATTTGTCATCTTCTCCATTGTAGGCTTCATGTCCAACATTACCAAGAAACCTGTGGCTGAACTGGCAGCATCAGGTAAGATTCAGAAGAGGTTTTTAATTTTTTTCCATTTGATCTAGTACATTAGATGTGTAACCTGACCCGCTTATGCTGTCTTGAGATCTAAAGCAAACATGCAACTGAAAATATGACTGATAAATTAGCTTTGCAACAGGGTTTATTTTCTCCCATATTTTTGTTTCAAATGCAAATCATAATCAGGGAGCATAAATGCCATGTTCTTCATCTCAAGGTGTGAATACAAAAGCAGTTCATTTTTAATTTAGCTGCCTTCTTCTTTCTTTCAACTAAGTTATACATTGGTCATAGCAGGATCATTCAAAGATTTTTATTATTCTTTCTCTATGAGGACAGTATTGAAAATAATGTCCTTCCAAGTGTAGTAATTTGCAAAGAATTTGGCATACATTGTACTGCACATATCAATTAAGTGGCCCAGTGTTTTATTATGCTTTATTTCACTGGGCTTAAACTAGAGTACAAAGTGCACACAGTGACCCTTTGCGAAGAGGTTGAATAAACAAGAGGAAAATTTACTCACGCAATAGCAATTTATTCATTCATGTTTCCAACATAATAATATGACTGACTTAAATGTAACCACAGAACATTTTTGATGGTTTATTTAGGGCCAGGGCTTGCCTTTTTAGCTTACCCCCAGGCAGTGACCCAGCTCCCTATGTCCTCTCTGTGGGCTATCCTTTTTTTCTCTATGCTGATGATGCTGGGGCTGGATAGTCAGGTATGACACGATGCACAGATATCCTTAATGATTTAGTTTTTTCCCTTGGTGAACATATTTGTATACTTTTTTGCACTCCCCTCAGTTCTGTACTGTGGAGGGTTTCATCACTGCTCTGATGGACGAGTACCCCATGTTACTGAGGAAAAGGAAGAAGCTCTTCATCCTTGTCGTGTGTTTCATCTCTTTCATTATCGGCTTCTCTAATATCACACAGGTACAATAAATTTCTTTTTATTTGGTCTGTGTAACTGCATTGCATATTGAATAGAGACGTGGGTATGATTGAACTAAAGAAGGCAAGAATAGGTTTTAGCAATGTTCTCAAAACTACTTCAACTTTTTACCTAGCCTAATATATCTATAGCTTTGTAACACATGTTTTATGTAGCTACAATCTGAAAAAAAAAAAAAAATAAAATAAATAAATAAAAATAAATAAATACAAAAAATACATATGTATGGCTTCTCTACCCCCCTTTATGAAGACAATTTAAGCAAGTACAAAATAATACAAGTCTTCTGCATATTAAATAGTAACTAAATGGCATCACAACAACCCTAAGGTATGCATTCACTATACATATTTTATGCACCAACAATAAGCCTTTTAATATTCAACTTCTAAAACACTCTCTGCATGTGGGTCAAGTAGTTACTGGACCGTGGGTGTGAGTTTCCATTTGTTTCCAGTGTCTCTTGTGGGGTCTTAAAGTCTTAAGATGTGTGGCTAAATAATTTAACAAACTTTAGAATATTAAACTAAGATGAATGCTGATTGCAGAGTGTGTTGTAACCACAGTGAGCTAATGGTTCTGTGTGTGTGTATTTCAGGGTGGGTTGTATGTGTTCAAGCTGTTTGATTACTACTCTGCCAGTGGGATGTGTCTGCTCTACCTTGTCTTCTTTGAAACAGTGTCAATCTCCTGGCTTTATGGTATTATTCAAATTCTATTATTATTTTACACCTTTGTGAGATATAACAAAAACACAGACAAAAGGAAAGATACAGTCATAAGTCATAATAAGCAAGCTAATTTAGTGCTGTTGGATTGGTAATTGCAGTGATAAATGTTGCATTATTCTCTTTCTAAAATGCTTTGCTCAATTACTTTTTGTGTTGTTCCATAGGAGCAGAGAGGTTTTATAAAAATATTGAAGATATGATTGGGTATCGGCCATGTATATGGTGGAAGCTCTGCTGGATGGTCTTCACTCCACTCATCTGCTTGGTATTAACGCTATAGCAATAAGTACATTCATTTGTTCTTTCTTATGGTCCACCTTTTATAAAAGCAAGTTAAGATCCTAAGGAAATAAAAACTGAATTTATATAAAATCTGTAATTGCTGCATTTTTGGCAATGGAAACATTCTGCAAAACTTGAATTTCCCTCTGGATCAATTAAGTATCTCTCTCTATCCTAGTGGGTTATTGTGTTTAGTAATTCGACAATTGCTTATGTTCTGTCCCTATTCTCCATTAGGGAGTTTTTACATTCAGTGCCATAGAGATGACCCCCCTGACCTTGGGGAAGTACGTGTACCCGCTGTGGGGTCAGGTGATTGGCTGGTTCATGGCTCTGTCTTCTATGGTGCTGATCCCCGGATATGTTCTCTACATCTTCTGCACCAGCAAGGGAAGCATCAAAACGGTAAGACACATCACATTCTTCATTCTTTCAAGGAATTTTTGCTGCAGATATCTCAGTGAGTACATTTACATGGTCTGTGAAAATCTAATAACTAGAATAATAAGACTGGTGGTGTGTTTACATGCACAAAAGAAATCTGATCTTCATAACACTAAATGACAAGTTAACATAGCACCTTAGTTTGCCCATTTATGCTTAATATTTCAAAACCTAAATAAATGTGAACAATCAGAATGAAGTCAGATTACTCACATCTAATTTAATTGCTTATATTTTAATAATCTGACAACTCTAGATGATCAGATTTTGGTGTGTGTGTACACTATTATAATACTATAATGAAGGTGATAGAATGTTTACTCTGCAGAGGATCTGAGGTCAGGTATTATTCCTAAATTGTGGTTTTGCTTTCACTGTGGACTTGACCAGCGTTGGCGAACGATGACAACTGCCCGGGAGGCTGAGAAACCACCGGTGCATGAAGATTCGTCACAAACAGGAGGCGCCGGTGAGGCTCCTGTGTAACTGCGCTCTGTCAGGCAGAAGTAATCACAACACCACCATCTGTCAAAAACATGCCACAGAACCCGTCTTCTACAACCTGGAAGTTAGTGAAAGGTGCACATGTATAAAGAGAATGTAACATAGATGTTCTTGTGTTGAATCATTATGCATTGCAATTTGGAGAATGTATAAAATACTGTTTACTGTTATTTGTTTTCATTTTTATTGTATTATGATGAATATGCCTACATTGTATTTGTTATAGCATTCAGGTTCAAGTTATTCAAGAATTTACAATCAGTAAAATTGTAAACTACTTTTCGTTATTTTTGAAAGTAATATATTGTTTTAATATTTATACAGTAGGATGATATAGGACATTTTTTATGTTTAATAAGTTGAGATGTAAATTATACCTGAGAAGAACATGTATGTAAATGAGTTTTGTTCATACAATTTTATTATTTTTCTCATGATGGCCTTAGGTAGTGTAATATGAGCGTTCATTACTGTCAGTGTTTAATGCTGTATTAAACCTTTCAGGAAAATCATTAATTTTGCATGTACTACTGTTATTTTATTGACCTAAAATTCTGTATACGGTAAATGTAAATAATAAAAAAAATTCATATATAACTTTTAATAGAATCTGAATTAATCCTTAAATTGGGTTGGCCTAGTTGTGGAACAATAAATTGTCTCAATAAGTCATTCATGTTTTTTTTCAATTCTACAAGTAACTCTTTAGAAGCAAGACCCAGACCATAGCTTGTGGTTAATAGTCATCTTAATAGCATGTTGATATACTGCAAAGACAGGGAACTGTGGAAGGTCAAAGTTCAAACCTGCCTCACTCAGTTCACACTAATGTCCTGTTGGTATTGTAGTTTCTAACATGAGCAAACACAGTGTTATAGACCCACATCCACACACCATTCATGAAGCAGTGCATTGGTATGACGGAGCCCTTTTCACCTTTCAAAACTGAGTGAGACGCACTGTCTAATATGCTACATTTATTTCAGCATAAACCCAAGAATTTCACTGTGCCTTATTTTAACAGAACACAAAGGATGTCAGTTTCCCAGGCTACCTAAACACATCAAGAAATATGACAAAGCTGGTAAACAACAAAGAAATAAAATGGCACAGAGAGGCTTTTCATCTGTGCATTATGTTGTGCAGATTGGCATGTTCATACATCCGTTTTTCTTCAGAGGCTATTTGCTTTAATAAATTATATTTTTCAGTTCTGCTACATATACAGCATGACAGGAATATGCAATGTCTTCTCAAATGAGAGCGCTCCCGACAAACTCACCCATGCACAAAACCTTTTGAAATTCAAAAATTCTCCAATAAGCTGAATCATGCATTACAACAAAAACACACAACCAAATTTCAAAATTAAATAAATAGCTTGAATAACTAAAACATCCATATAGCCATTCCCCATCATAAAACATTTGCAATCTTTATTATATAATTGTAACAACACGTTCTGCTTTTCACCCCAGTATGCCATTAATGTTTTAAGTATCTGGAAATGTTGAAATGGCCAATCACAATCACCTATATATGTTTGGTTTTTCCTACAACTGTCAGCAATCTTTGACCACTTCTGATCCCTGAAGTAAAAGGACACTAAGATGAGATAGACGCCCCCCAGTGGTGGTTTGATGAAAAGAACAAAAAAGTTTAACAGTGAGGTGATGTTAAGCGACCATCTATTCAGCTGTACCTGATGGCCTTATGTTCAAAAGATAAAGCATTATTTCAGACCAGGATGGCCACTGACCTATAAAAGAGCATAGAAATGACACATGGTGATAGCATTTTGAAGAGCGGCGTAGCTTGTCCTTTGTGTCCTGTGTGTTTGAATATGGTATTTACAGTCTTGGCAAAGGGTGAAGAGAAAGTCATCAGATATTAATGCATTCTTTTTGTTCCATTCTTATTTAAAGCAGGCTAGCCAACAGCACAGAGGCCATACCAATAATGCCAGCATTTGCAATACAAGCTGTATACACAAGCTTTTAAAATGTCAGCTAAAAAAAGTTAGGTAGAAGTGAAAAGACACAAAGGAATAAAAACTAAATGTGTGGTGCTGTCAAATATGTTTCTGTAGGTCTCCAAAAACACAGGGTAGTGATACAGTAATGAAAACAAAACATTTTCATATTCAGGCATAACACTGCGATCTTGGTAAAAACAATTTCCTGTTACCCTCTGAAAATAACAGTCATGATCCTAAATGTAAGCAATAACAACGGTGATTTGTTTGGTGTTGCAAAGCTTATATGATTGGATGTTTTTTTTTTTTCGTTTTCTTCTTCCTGTTGCCTTTCTGGTAAGCTATGGGAAATGATGACTATGTGTGAGATTTTGAATCAGCCAAGCCACAGAGGAGTAGATAATAAACACAGCTTATGAGACAGTTTTTGACAGATGGGAACAAAGATCATCCATCACTTACAAATCAGTGCAACTTGGGAACTAGATTTTGATGAAATCAAAGCTAGATTTTGATGGAACAGCTGCTTAGTTGTTCCTTGAGCAAGAAGCATGAAAGGAGGAAAGCAAAGTCATTTTTTCTTCTAGCCCTAGCATTTAGTGCAAAAAGTCTGTTTGCAGTGATGTCTTTTGGCACATCTGCATTTCAGTGTCAAGTATGAACGCACACACACTTACAGCACATAGGCGTGTGAAATCGAATGAGAGAAGCTCAACTGTAGCAGTCCTTGATCCACCCACTAAAGGGGGAGATTGAGTTATGTTTGACAGATTGCTGCTTTAAGTGGCAAGTACTGTACCTACATGAAATCCATCTAAGAACTATGGGAGTTGTTTTTTGTTTTTTTTCAGTAGAATTGACAAAAAGTTATAGAAATTTGTTAAAACCTAGTATATGTAATATTTCAAAATACATGTGGAATCGAGTTTATATATGTATGTGTTTTATTTTCAAAGTAATGTTTATCCTAATAATCTTATCTTAAATATATGCATATAGTGACATTATCTTTTTTTATTATAGCTCTTCCTCTTTGTATGTATATATATGTACATTATGCACTAGTACTAGGTAGTGAGGTGTCCGTGTGTTTCGCGGGGTTATTTACACCATACTCCGCGAGCCGCTGGGGGTCCGGTGCAAACTGAGACGAGGGTCCGGGGGTATGTACTGGTGGGGGTGGTTATAGGGTGGGGGGAGGGGGGGAGAGGCGGCTGATGCCCTCCGTCAGGGGAGCGCACCGGGGTAGACATGGCGGACCGGCTGAGCTGGTGCTGGTAGTGGTGGTGTGTGGGAGTCTGGCTGAGGAAGGCCTCCACGCGGCCATGTCCGCTGTTGTCCAGCATGAAGACTTTGACGATCTGTTGACACTGGATGAGCGCGTCAGGCCGCAGGTCCACCAGGCTGACGGCGGGCTGGTGCTGCAGGGGGACAGTGTGACAGGGGGTGCTGGTCGCAGACTGCAGCTCTGGATGCTGTCGGTGGCTCAGGCCCTGCTGGAAGAGCAGCTCCCCCTGGTGGTTAAGAAGGGCCGCGCTCTCTGGGGTCCGAGCCATGCTGCTGAGCTGGTACGTCTGAAGCCTGTTGTGAATTGACACCTAGTTTAGAAAACAGCCAAGAGAACAGCATCAAATGTTATAAAACTGGTTCCTCCTCTCTGACCCGTCAGCCCTCTTTTGTTTTTTGGGGGGTGGTTGGTGAACAGTAGACATACAGGGCATGCTCGGGTGCTGGGGTCAGTGAAGGACCCTCCCTTTCCCACAGGTATAGTGGGGGTGTTTTCAGATGCTGGAGACACGAGAGTGACACTGGGGTATGAGAGACTGCTACTACAGCTAGGGCCCGTGGTTCCAAAGGGGACACTGAGGGCCCCTGTGTCTCCCTTCCAAACCACTGTGTGGCGGTATGGTGACAGTGAACACAGGAGATTTGAGGTTGGGATCAGGCCATACAAAGTAGAGGGATGGGTGGAAGAAGAGGAGGAGAAGGAGGAGAGGTGTGAGCAGAGTGACAACCACGAACGTTGACAAGCAACACTCAGAAAAAATGCTGCAGAAGATTCAATATCTGTCCTACTTTTGGAACAGTAATTGTGTGTTCTTTATTTAATATACAATGTAATTATTTGCTCCTGACTAAATGGCAGTCTCCTAATAATCAGATGACAGCTACTTTTTAGTGCCAAGTGGTGAAGTATATCTCTCTGTAACATTCCACTGTATCATTCAGGAACAGCAGAATGCGCGTGGAAAGCTCCTGCTGTATTTCCGTCCGCAGGTGGGGCCGTGTGCAGAGGAGCAGGTGACGCTCACTGGTCACTGGCCTCAAACTGGAGCCTTGTTAGCTAAATTGGCTACACCTGCTCAGACTATGCACTGCACTTTTAACGTTCTGTCAATCACTATTTTGTTCTCACCACAGTACAAAGGACGCCGTCAACAAACAACGCCGTGTGAAAAAAAACCCAATACTGCCACGTGCATTCACGTCTTGACCTAGACATATTGCACAAGGAGTCAAACATCTTCACATTCATGCCTGGAGTATACACAGGCTCTTGTGAGTGACCCCTGTTTTTTAGAGATAGATGCGTTTGGACAGCTCCCCACCAACCATTGACATTTACTGTGGGCTGTGTGGCAGAGGGGAACGTTGCTGTTGAAGGTAGCTCAGGCAGGCATGAAGCCTGACCTAAGGTGCGAACATGGGTGAAATAATAAAGAAGAGGACAGACCCTCAAGCTAGTCCACACGATACACATGCTTTGATATCTGAATACGATGTTTAACTTTACTCTTTAGACTTTTTTAATGTAGTTTTGTAGATAAACAATACACCTTAATCATATCAGAGGAGATATCATATTGTCGACTCTTTTTGGCCTCTCACTGGGGCAGTTTACTCTTGTGGTGAAGCCACAAAGTGGGCATCAAAAACAAAGAAAGGCCATCTGCCTGAAGTATTTCAATAGCAAAGGCCCATGGGTAATGTAGCGCAACCTGTTCTTGCTTACAGAGACTTTGTGCATGACTGATTGTCCCTGAAGCTTTGGCAAAGACAGGTGACACGTCTGGGTCCTATGAGCAGTACATTTATCCACCCACATGGTGCAGTGTTAATTAATGTCACAGTGTTGGATGCGTTTTCACTAGCTCTAGCCTGCATGCCAGAAAGATTTGGATTAGTGAGGCTCGTTATTGTTATATCATTGATGTCAAGTAGGGACGTCCATTTAAGGTCCATCCTTGTTTATCTAGTTGGCAAGACTGTAAATGATATGCATAAGTGACATTTATAACAGCACCTGAGACAGCAGTCAGGTAGTTTTGCTTTAGGGGCTTAATATTCAGTAAGCTTGCTTTTGCTTGGGTACATTCTCTCTTTCAGAGTATGACATTTTATATTTCATATATGGTTTTGTTTACTCACTCACAGTTTTGCTTGACAACTTGCCTACAGCACGTTGTACAGGTATTTGACAGGTTATAAGGGGCCAGCGGACCTGAGCTGTTCCTTCCTTCATAGTTTTATACAGTGTACTCCTGAGTAAGAGACTTACCTGCTCAGTAGGACATGCTCTGTCACTAACCACTTACCTCCATCGCATTGTGTCCACTTCTGTCATCTACCTCCCGCTGCCCTGCACAAAAGCACAAGGGGAAAAAAGGAAAAGTATAATTATCGAGCAATGAATTATACATAAACAAAATAATTTTAAGAGGTGCCTGATTGCCTTTTTTATATATTAGTTTGTTTTAATTACTGGTTACACTTGTTAATTAATTAGTGGTTATTGTCAGAGTTGAGTCCAGGGTGTTGCAAAATGTGTTGTTGAAAACTGAAACATTATCTGTATATTATCTGTAGACTACAAATATATGTAAAGTATTTCAAGCAGACATTCACAAACCACTGCACATTTTTAGATGATGATACATTTTGAAGAATTGTGCAGACTCGTTTAAATGTTCCCACGTTTCAGCAGCTTTCCACTTGAAAACATTAACAGAATGACAGTCTGCAGTATAAAAATTAATCCTGAAGAACTGTCTTTACAGCGGCTTTTGAGACGCACCTGATGGAGAAGGTTGTTTGCCACGAAGCTCGAGCTGTGTTCCATTTTTCACCGTGTGCGCCTTCGCCCCCTGCTGTTTCTCCAGTTCCCCTGTGCACAACACAAGAACAAATTATTTTTATACCCAAGACAGGAACCAAAGCAACAAAACATCCAGGTACTGCTGCGGTGTGGGAGTGACAACCATATTAACCGCTGTAATTTGAGCCTCTTTCAAATGAACCTGGATAATATAAACACTTGTGGCACTCTCTAAGCTCCAAACATGACTCTTCATCTCTCTAATTAAACTGCACACTTGGTGGTAATTGCATGTCATTTCCAATCATGATGACTCAATGTGGTTTTGTCTCCTGCACTGCACAGCATTCTGATTTTGAAGAACAACTCTAAAACACACAGCAGTGAGACAGACTATATCAATCTCAGGGAAATTATTAGATGTATTATAAAACCTCCAGCATGTCTATGAGAATTAACAGCAAGAAAGTTCATTTTGGTGTTCATTTATATGGTCCCCCTGCTCTGGAGACAGGAACAATGTCTGCCTGTCACCGCCCTGCAAGTCTTCATATGTTTCTGCCTGCTCCTCCCAGCAGATACATCAGAACCCACTAGGAAGCCTTTCATCACCACTCGCAGCTTCAGAATGCTAAGGACCTAAGATATGTAAGTATGTATGTAAGTATGTGCATAAAAGACACTATTCAGGACTTCATACATAAGATGCTATTGAATATTCCAGCTAGAATGGCCATTGGGCAGTGGTACAAAACAACACACAAGCATGTAGTCCTCAAACATAAAATTTAAGATGCACTATGTAACTTTTCTGCTTGCAGGTTTGGTTGCCGCTATGGAGATGTTAATGCTTTGTCTGGATTGTGGGATTTTGCATTTATTTAAGTACATATGTTTTTATTTTTGAAAATGCAATACATTGAAAAACAAGCACTTTCAATGTAAGTGAACTCACCTCTCCACAGAACCTGTACGTTGACTTAACTGTAACTCTCCATGGAGATAGATCAGCTTAATGCCATACTATGAAAATTCTAGGCAAAGCCAGAATCTCTCCATGGAGTCAAGCAGGTGGCGAACACACCAGAAAAGTTACAAAGTTCACCTTTAATATGCCACATGTTAAAAAATGAGAACAACATGATGAAGAATGAAGAAATGTTATACTGTCTAATATTTCACACGCAAGTGATTAATAAGTAATTAATTACATTTGTAAAGAGAAAAAAATAGGACTTACATTCAATGCGTATCTGCTCCATCTCTGACACCTCTGCAATGGACTCTTTTAAATCCTCAACAAACTTGAGCAGCTCCTCCGCACTCTGTGCACAGAAGTTAAAAACCTGCTTCTTGTCTGAACCAAATGGTGAAAGGATGGTGATGCCATGGGGGTAATCTAATAGAAAACAACAAAAAGATTTGATAAAGTTCTCACAGAATAAACAAAAAAGACTGTTGATATTTATTTATATATGTTGTTGTCTCACTTCCTCAATAGTTATCAAGAGTGCTTCAGTTAAATGTGCAATCAATTTGTTTGTGACTTACATTCATTTTCAAAAAGATGGAACTGCATGCCAAGTAGGCCCATGGCTTTGCAAAAAGTGTATGCAGCAGAGCTCTTCTTTTTTGGACATAACTTCAAGATCTGCAAACAAAAAGACAAGCAAGAAATTACTAGAATTCTGTGAATTGTTCATTTCACCCTCAGTATGCGTTAAGCTCTACCTCTTCTGGTTTGGCAAATAGGATTAAAGCAAGACACCTTTCCGCAGATAAAACAGCATGTTGACAAAATGGATTAGCTCATTTTGGTTATATCAGGGCTGTATAAGCTTAATGTCTGACCCTGAGGTAGCCAGTGAGTTATCTAAAGTGTTTTGCCAAAATGAATTAGACCAATATGTCTCACAAGCCGTTTAGACAAACCGTGAAATTACACTGCTGAAATAGAGTGAAATCTTCAAAGTACTCCTCTATAGAGGTCTTGACTTGTTTTTTTTTCTTACTGTCAAAAGAAAATGTCCCACAGGAGTATACACATGGGTAGGTTTGAAAGCCCAGTGTAGAGAATCCACCCTAGCAATGAAAAGAAAACCTCTTATTGAAACCTAACACCCACAGCAAAAATGTGTTAGTGGTGGCTATACCTTATTATGATTCTCATTCTGTAATAAACAAACACTGAATCATTTAAAGTGCATTGAGCATTCTATAATTATAATACTATTAAAATAAACAAATAGCCAAATTATACTACAAAGTGACTACTACTCCTATCCTTTGGAAAATACAAAGGAAGGAAAGAGTTATGAAACAATCTTAAAGAATAGGAGCACCCTGGGGGAACAGCTCCGAGTCAGAAGAGATGGTGCAATGCAGCTGTCACAACAAAATAAGATTTTTAGATTTTGTTTTGATTTGATTTGTTATAATTACTTGGTGTTTTTAAGAGCACACAGGTACACACCACAATTAGATCATTGAAGAGGAAGACTTCTCTCTGGTGAGCTGCCTGTTTCTGGGGTTTGCTGACATCTGTCACCTCAAACAGACGGCTGCAGCACACCAGTCTGCGGTGAGGCACAGACAGCACCTGCACACACAGAGAGAGCTTTCAGATCACCTGACACATGGTTATACAATACATGATGAGACACACGAATATATGTGCATATTACAAGTAAAAGGTGGTCATTTACAGTGGGGCTAGTCATTCTGCCTCATTCTCCACAGGCTGCATGTCTTGTATAAATGTTGGTTCTTAATCTTATAAATATAAGATGTGTGTTGTTTGTTATGTGTCTGCGTTGTTACCAAGAAGCCATTCTCAACAACAAATGTAACCCAGCCTTGGCTCAAAGTTACTGAGTGCCTCCTTATGTACACATTGAAAGAAGATTAATGTTCTCTATTTGTCCTTAAGATGCTAACTAAGATACAGGCTGACAGTTCCTTTGAATATAGAATCTAATTGCATTTTTATTCATATCACTCTTTTCCAGACACCAGTTGTGGCTGGTGATATAATTATTTATATTATAACTATATATATTATATATAGGCTATATAGTAGTATAATGAATGCCATAAACAGACAGTCATTTTGGTCACCATTGGCTGAACTATATCTTGAATCAATATAAATAATCTGTCTTATATTTCATCAGTCCCCTGTTGTACACTTGCACTGCATTTGGTTATCACAATCACAGCACAACACACAGCCAAACGCAAAGTTTTTAAGCAGCAGTACAATCTGATCCACCACTCACACCCAGCCCCAAAAACACAACCTGATCCACCACTCACACCCAGCCCCAACAACATCAGCAAAACTACAATTAGAGGCTAGGGTCACAACACACATGAAAACATGGCATCAGTGCCACTCTTACAGTGCACACAGCAGAACCGGAGCACCTTTGTTGCACCCACAAGCTCATTTACGCACTATTTACCTGTAAGGCTCCAGATTTGCCCCAAACTAACAAAAACAAGCATCCTAACTTCTCCAGAGGATTGAAGCAAAGTGTACCCTCTATCCACTGTCCTTTGGGCTCTGTCTCCAAAACTGCTCTATTGTCCAATATGAAGAGATCAAACTGGTCCAAGTCCCGATCTAGCTAGGTCCGTGACGGGAGGTCCGGGAACCCAGTGCACCAACTCGTCATAAAACTACTCTTAATCCCAGTTCCCACTTAAAGTTGAAAGTTACGGCCAGTCCATATTAGGACTAGGGCACCAGGTAGACTGCTATGCCCAGGTGAAACATTTCTGCCCTAAAACAAGTGGGCAGAGACTGATAGAGCAGCAAGCAAATGCCCCAGGTCCCTGCAGCAGGTCTGTGTCTGTGTCTCCGCTGCTCTGAGTCTGATGAGTGGTGTCTCTCCCTCACACTCTCTAATGTGGAGGTTTAGGGGAAAGTAACTAGCTGTCACTAGCCAGTGTGCGAATCAAAATAAGAGCTGTAGATATACACTTCAGCCAGCTTAATGCCTCTTTTCTTCCTTGGCAGAAGAAGAGAAGACATGTTACTCCCTAAAAACTGTTCCTCAAATGCACTTTGACTTGAAGTTCCTATGGTAGTAACATGCTGCCAGTGAAGAATTGGAGCTGGGCGGGAGAGAGCCTACAGGCTGAATCACAATAGGTCATGATAAACGCATATCCATGGATAAATGGTTGTGAAGACCAATCAGCTGATTTGAGTTTGCCCTGAGCTATACCCCCAAGACGTACTTCAGGGCTGCAATGTAATGTAATGTAAAGCGCTGAATTTGACGTAAAATGTTCTCAAACTTCAGGCTCTCCCATAGAACTCCATTAAGTTCGCTCTGGCCCAGCGCACTCAAAGGGCAAATGCATGAATCAAATAAAGTGATATGACCATATTTGACATGATAAAATATGTTTATGCAGATACACAATCAATTTTGAACAAAATGTGAAACATATAGCCTAATACAAAATAAGGACTTCTTCCACCCTCTATTGATCAGCTGCCACTGCCTGACACACATCTTAGCAGATTGAGCTTAACCATCTCCTCAAACATGTAGTTAGAAACAGCCTTTACAAATCCTTATATTTTGTGTCAGTGCAAAACCATAGTACTGTATTCATTCACTATGCAATAGCTTATTTATATAGTAGGATTGGGAATTACATGGTTCCTCACGATTTGATACAATACATGATACATGGCTCACTATACGATATTATCATGATATGGCGATGCATGCTATAATTGATCAGATATGTTGCTGTTTTTTAAGAAACAAATACATTTTAGCAACACTATTTCTTTGTTAAAACACCACTTGTGCGAAGTTATTATGGAATATATCTATTTTAATAATCAAAACAGTGAATATGTCAAGTTTTCTTCCACTAAATAAGGAACAAAATTGTACACGTAAAAAGAACCACATTAGAAACTTCCCCTTAAATCTCTAGACATAAGCTGATTCTAACCCACTGACATGATTCAATCTTGAAGAGAGAAACTTTATCGAGAGCACTTTTATTTTCTGGCAGACGCCTCTTCTGGGCAGGAACAGTCACTTCCTGTTACAACGATCCATCACAGTTTGGCTCTGACAGCGTTCTCTGTCATCCTTTGACCACTCATCCATCACACAGATACACTTAAGAAGCTACACACACTAAATTAGAGGCGAAACACTCCAACAGTGTCCTTAATACCATAATAGAAATTATTGAATTGATCAAGACAATTTAAAGGTGCAAGTATGTATTGCCATAGAGACACAAAGTTAGTGGACCCTCCACTAGAAAAGTTACATAGCACACCTTTAGTTGAGTAAAGCTTGATTATTATTTTCTAATACTTTCTAAGTAAAAAAACATATCTGTGGGCAGCTGCCATTGCATTTCAAACAGGACAAGCTTGGAGGGACGTCACTGTAATATGTCTGCTGTGTTTGTCCATTTTGATTGTGGCCCAGTGTTTAACCCAGAGTCAGTTTGAGGACTGCAATGACAGCTGTGTATAATGTTGTGTGTGTTTTGGATGATGATTGCTCTGCTGATGAGACATTTAATGGCTAATAAATGGGCTTTGATAGCACTGCAGAGTCTAGATGCGTGATAAGGACATGAATAATGAGAAAATCACTTGCCTTGGAGCTTGGCACCATCTATTTCCATACTTAGTATTCAGTAACATTCATATTTCTGCTTGAGATGTATTTATGTACTTTAATCAGATCTTTTAATGTAGGAATACTAAAGAGCACCTTTTAGCCGAGATGAGATACCAAAGTTTAATAATGAAAGCAAAAAGTATTAGTACTTTTCAAAATAACTTCAAAATAATCATGATTATAAATAACAATAATACATCTTCAGTAACTAATGAACACAATACAATAGATCTTTCCTTAAATTGTAAGTTGTGTTGTGTAAGTAATCTCCCTTAGAATACCCACATCAGATTACTTCAATAGATAGACTACCAAGTAAATAAAGATGATTTTTTTACAACTACAAACACACAGCTGACCAAACTCTCAGCTCCTAAAAGCAGACAGTCAGACAAAAAGTTAATTCTCACCGTTTTCATGCCCACGATGGACTGTTCCACTTTGGACACATAGGTAACGTGGTCTTCGTTGGAGCGTAACTCCCTCTGCTGGATCCTCTCATAGATCCCCACCACCATGTCTCTGGGGATGTCTGCCCCGTCATCCACACCTGACACATAGTCAATACACAAGGACAGCTTTAATTACTACAGCAGCAGGTGGGATCTTATTGCTTATTTTGTAACTCAACTCAAGCATTATACAGCAGATGGTAAACATGTGTTACAGATTTAGTGTCAAGTCCCTCTATGGTCTGGTCAAAGCCTTTAAAAAAGACTAGTTTATAAATTTATATTTTTTAAGCATGTAATAACTGATAGTGTAACAATAGCCAATGAGGTAATAATGGCCAACAGGGTAATCATTTTGGCCAAGTTTAAATGTAATAAGACCATAATGTAATAACATGGCCAATAACATAATCACAGACATAATCCTGAAAATAATTACTGTCTTGACTTGGGACAGGGGGTCACATGCTTTAACACAAAGAAAGGAGTATAGATACTAGTATGTATATATTGATTGTTAATTGTATTTTAGTCCTTATTTTGGGATTCTTACCATATCCTGAGTTTAGCCACTGCATCAGACTGAAATGTTTGATGCAACCCATTATATACATGCGCAACACTGACTTGTTAATGATTCAGGATGAGTTTGGAGAAAATGAAGCTGTCAAAATTATGTGGGCTGTTAAGGATTACTTGCCATGAGGCCAGAGGGTAGTGCATGTTTTGGTTGAGAAGGGCCACTCTTCTTTTGCATTTTGTCTCACCTTGGCAATCATAAATTAATCATAGCTTGTGCTAATATTACAAAATACAAACAATGAAGCAAAGTAACTCAGGCAATGTATTTCTAATAAGCAAGTCTAGTGGATAAAGCCTGTTTGCATAGTATATAGCCTTTGTGGACAGGCTGTGATAGTGTTTGGTCTGTTTAATTGAGATAATGAATGCAGTAAGGTTGTCCCCATTGGTATCGGTTTCTTGTGCTTAATTGTATTTGAACTCAGACAATTAGATCAGTGAAGTATTCTTGTGTAGCAGTATGTAGAAGAGCTGAGAATAAAATGAGTAAAAAAAACATGGCATGGTATTTTATGGGAAGAATGGAGGGGGTCAGGAGCTCATCTCTGCTGTTTGCAGATGATACTGTCCTGATGGCTTCATCAAACAAGGATCTGCAACTTGGGGTGCGGGTGGCATTATTGTATAGTATTAAATGCAGTGTAACAAAATAAATACAATATACAGATATGCATATGTGTATGTGGAGCAAGAAACAGATACAAACAAGGAGGATGCCTAATTTTAATTTACATGAGATGCCAAAATTGATTTTTAGTTGAATCTAATTGTGGCAAACAGTCAAGATGGATCTAAATTGTCGTGCATCGACCTGTGTTTGCTCATTGAGAGCTCAGCGTACAAGCAAAAAGCATCATTTATCTTTTCTGCTGGGCAGATGTGCCTCCATCTGCAATGAAATGCCAAAACACAGTACTTACAGTTCTATACAAAAATCACACTGCTAAATCACACATTTTTCTCATTATAGCTAGGGAGTGGCATAACATGTTAATTGTGGAGTTTGAAATAAATTAGGAAAACATAAAAAGAAGGTAACAGTACATTAGACAAAGATAGGAGATAGTTGTTTTAGAGACAATATAATTTAATTTTATAAGCTTTTATGTAATATTAATCAGGAAATAAACTGTGAAATGGAGCATGAAGAGTGGTGAGAGACATACAACAAACATGTGTACAGTGGCCAGTCTCCATAGTGTTAAACAATATAATAATTTTTCTTATACATTTTCTAGTAATGAAAAAGTCATTTACCTCTTAAGTTGCGTATGAAATCCTCCAGTAGCATCTTGCGGTCAGGTTTGATGTTGGGACTGTACATGTCGGTGTTGAGCAGGATGATGGCAAAAGCCAGGATGAAGATGGTGTCAGGGTTGTGAAACTGTTGCACGATGTCTGGGTTACACATGCAGTAGCGTTGGCTGCAGGACCAAAGACAAAAACAAAGAAGAAATGATTAGTAATAACACTAGTTTGACAGCTATGACAAATGTGAACATCCATTTACCTGTCCATTAAGAAGTAGAACATGAATACTCGAGGTCAAAGAGGAAGAGGAACCAGACAATGATAAAACAGTTGACAAAAGCTTGTTAAAACCTGATTTATAGCTTTTGTTTTGCTTGTAGCTTTTGAGGCTACTGATAAAGCCCTATATTGATAAACTGTACATCTCCTTGTCCTAAGCTATGGTCACCCCCACGCACTATGCATCATAATGACTTTTTAGTTTTCTTCTGTTAAGCTATATCCCCAACATTTGAAAAACGCCTGAGCCATATTTAACCACTATGGGACAGTTATAGCCGCTGGTCTCTGGATTTATTAGGTTGTTACTGTGCCAGAGAGAATAAGCATAAACTTTAAAGTTAGAAACTTCACTTCAGAGCACTTTTATGTCATGAATGAGACAGTGAGGCTTGGCTTGACACGGGGTGCCCCAAACTATTTGTTGTTTCTGATACAAACCATGAATCTGTCAAGATTGTAGACATGAGGTGCTATGTGTATTTTTAATAACGGTGCCCAGGGGAGAGAGATAAATAGTTTCTAGTTAAAATGCATGAAGTCCTAGTTGAGGCGTAAACAAAACATAACAACATAGACAACAAAGTAAATTAAATAAATAAAAAAAGTTTAAAAAAATAAATGGAGTTTTTCACCTAAACTCACTGAAGTGAATGCGTACTTTAAGTCATTATTTCTGCACAGAAATTGTAGCTCCATAGCTCAGTAAAAAAACTTAATATGTGGCATTTTTTGAGTAGTAAGACCAGTTTTTGGGGAGCATGACCAATTTCAGTATTTAAAAGGATTTTGCACCATTTTGACTTGATGAACTAAAAAAAAATGTTGCATATGAACAGTTCCAACACAGTTCCAAGAGTACTTAATGTGTACTTTAAGGCCTTGTGTTGTCATTTCTAATGCAAGACTTTTTCAACAAGAGGATAACAATATTATACTGGACATTAATGCTTAATCATTTCTCAGGCTTGACACTTCTGCTGACAGAAAATGTTAATTACACAGTTGCTTTTGACGCCCACGGAAACATAATTTATACTGCATACCGGGTTTGCTCTGGGCCTGAAAAATATGAATCCATAATAAAAGGGCAGCGATGACACATGACTCGGTGCTCAGTGAAAGAGTTTGCTCACATTTGGCATTTACACTGCTTTCAGGCCTACTAACCATTGTGACAATATAGTTTTTGTTTTGTAACAAATTATAACTTTGGCAATGTCATAGCTGTCCATTTGAAACATTGGCCTTGTGTTGTATAATAGTTAAGGATACATAAACGTTCATGATTTTTATATATGTGCAAATGGTTGCCTTTTTTGTTTGAAACCCAAACTGAAAAAATACAAAGTTTATTCATTGGTATGTACTGCTGCTTCAAACAAAATGTATCCTCATACAGAATATATCATACATATGCGTATATAGAAAAAGCATTTACAATATGCTCTCTTAAATCCCCGTCACTAACTTCTGAGATTTCATTTTTGCTGTCTCATATTGTATCTTTGTATCTTTGTGTAATGTTTGTCTGTATGGGGACATATCAAAGCCCAGAAGCAAAAGAGGCAAGCAGGGAGAGGCTGTGACGATTATGCAACTGGGGTTATTTATAAACCCTTCTCCCTTGTTTCCTTATATCCTTCCCTGCTTCCTTTTTCCTCCACCCCCTTTTGCTGATGCCAACATGCAGAGCTAACCTGATGTCCAAACACTAGCAGTGCCAGCCCTCTCTGCCTCCTCCATGTGACAGTGATGGCGTTTTTGTCCTCATTGGGCACCTCCACAAATGTGACAGGTGGTTGTTACGCCAGAGGGACATGCTAAACAGTTAGCATTAGCACACGGTGCAGCAGCTGCTGCACAAACTGTGTCCTGATACTTGCTACCATGTAGACTGGCTATGTGGACACGAGTTGAATCATAAAAATGTTGTCAAAAAAGTCAAAAAAGGGAAATATAGAAAGTATGACTACTATATTAAACATGAAAATAACATTATGATCACTACACAACATACACATAGTATTTATTTTTTAGACCTTCACCAACTTGAGCTACAGTTGTAGTCTTGAAACAGGCTGTTACTGTATGATAATACCTCAATTATTACAAACAAAAAAGTCTACCCTTCCTCACTTATTAATATGAACCATGATATGCAAATCATAATAGAAAATGAGGCAGTACACGTTGTCCCTTGGTTTTTGCCTCTTCCAATTAGCCATGTACATAAGAAAGGTTGCAATTACCTGAAGGCCTCAATTAGCCGTTCCACCTTCTGAGCTTCTCCTTGGACTCGAATATGAGCTTGAAACTTCCTCAATGCTTCATCCAGCTCCATGCCTGAGAAGTCCATCTCATCCACGACACAGCTGCAAAAGGAGTGAAGAAATGTTCACATATTCACTTAATGCAAGGATTGAATTACAGTGACTATACAGAGCACAAATAATTTAAATCTATGTTTTATTATAATTTTTTTGTTTACTTTGAAATTTGATAATACTTATGCAAAGTATTTAAGGTGAGTGCTCAGAGTGGCCTCTGCACAGTCCCAGTTCCTCAGAGCAGAAAATCCACCCATTACCTGGCAACCCTTAAGCTTAATGGTTTTAATTAAAAAGGGCTAAATATCCTATTTGATGAGTGTGAGGGCTGGAAATACAACGAGTGCAGTTTCAGGGTGAATTAAGGTTTAGAAGTTAAAGGTGACTTTGAAAGTAACATTCATTTTGGGTTTAAAGTTTAGCGCTTTGATGTAAGACGTAGTGTGGCAGTAGAAAGTACCATGATAATCAAATATGAAATTAAAGTTGGTTTTGAACGCCCAGGTAGCCTTTCATGTGGTGTTTCATGTACTAGATAAGGTCAAGTTAATTACAACTAATGCTTTTAACACAGGATTAAGTTTTTTTTTTTTTGCTCTTTGAAATTGGAACTTGATCAACTCTCTCTGTCTGTGTGTCTTTAATGATCCTCTGGACTCTCCTAACAATGATGTAATATTGAGGGCAACACTACTGAGTTTAGAACTTTACCAATTCAGATGATTATCTATAACCTCATAACATTGTGCTACAAACCTGCAAAAGTGTTACATGGTAAACACCCCACAGTTACCCTTGCACCCAACCTTTGGATTCTATTGTATATGTACATATGTACGTACGTATGTACATACGTATGTATGTATGTATGTATGTATGTATGTATGTATGTATGTATGTAAAACTCACACTTGAAACTTCTGGCAAAAACATGTCACAGCAGCAGCAGAGTGCCTTATCTGCTGTCCATCCTTTCTATTGCCAATGCAAAGCTTGGATTGCAAAGTCCTTGTGGCAGTTACACACAAACACACCTATGCACAGCATACATTTAAGCCAGATGGAGCCTTATTTTGAGCAGCCAATCAGAAGATGACAAGCAGGTGGCATTTCTGGCTTTCCTGCTAAGCACTAAGCTGTCTATGAGTCACTGGGGGATAGAATTTTGTGAAGATTTTGTTAATAAATCTGTAATGAGTCTTGTCTTGTCTTTTGATCCTCACTGCACTTTATGGCTCCCACATATAATACTTTTTGTTAAACTGAATAGGAAAAGGCGCAGATCTGAGGCTCACCTCTGCGGCAAACACATAAAGCTGCTGTCACATCAGGCCAGATGTCTCACAACAGAAAGAAATGTATTTCAGCAAAACAGCATTTTTGTCGAGTTGGACTTGTGCTTTTCAGTGACACAGAGTTTGAGTCACAGCCAGTTCACGTCCAGTCCATGTCCTGTGTCCGGTGTGACAAATTAATCACAGAGATGGTCCAAGTATTTACAATGCAAATTGATGTGCGTGTTTTTTTTGTTTTTTTTTTAACATAAATTACACATAGCAATTTCAGTTAAGAACAATATAGTTGCTGCTCCTGTGACCTGGCCCCAGGTAAGTGGAGATGGATGGATAGTTACTAGAGTAAAATATTAAATATAAAACCAAGTACAATATAAAACCAAAATACACTTTACAAATATAAACCTGGCAAGAAATTAATTAATTTATTTCTGAAAATGATTAGTTTAACTACTTATTCCAAGCCTGATTTATGTACATATACATCATGAATCAATAACGGAATTTTCCATTAGCCACAAAATGATGTATGATACCAAACCAAAGTTAATCTTCTACAGTAGTGTAAAATGCATGCATACCTGCACATAGTAGCACTTGACACATAAAATATTCTGAGTGATTTCTACATTATAGTGAATGCTTTAATGCACAATCCACCATAAATACACAAGAGAGCACTTTCCCATCATAGATATATTCAATATCACTTCCACTTGAACGCTAATGTTTGGATATTCACTGGTCACAAAGGTACAATATATGTCCATGTATGCCAGTGTTACCTACTGTGAACTGAGGTTTGAAGCTAAAAGCATAATCCTGTTACTGGGCCAACCACGGAGACACTGTGGAAAGAAAAGGCTAGGCTAAGTGCTGTCCCGTGTAGGTCTAACCTTGAGAAAACTGTACAGGTAAAGTAATGGGACCTGCTAAATGGTACAATCTAATTCTGCAATATAAAAGATAGAATCACAGTGAAGAGGATTATGCGAGTTATAAACGCTGAAGGACAAAGAATCTTTTTTAGCTCAAAGCAAATGAACGTCATTGAGTTAATGATCTGAAATGAAATGTAGAGGGTCTAATGAGTCACATACTCGTATATATAAAGCCATGAATAACACTTCAAGGGGTCTTGAAGTCATTGAGGTTTTCATTATGTACATGTCATCACAATATACTGTACACTATAGTCAGTTTTTTCATCATATAACTCTATAATCTTGTATAATCCTCACCTCATTTATATGCATGCCATTTTTGTCTGATTTGTGAAATGTTTCATGTCTTTTTGCAAACCAGGCATAGGTCAAGGCAAATCATGAATTATTTTTATAATAATGTAATAGGGTGTGTAAGGAAAAGAGTCTGGAATAAAATCTATAAAGGCAAAATTGCTATCCATACCACTCCTCGGTGCCAGATGAGCCCAAAGAAATACTGAAATACCAGAGAAATACTGTCTTTGCCCTTATAACTTTACTGTTGCAGTTGAAATGTCAAAGTAAGACACATGTTATTTTTATTTAATTATTAAAATGTGTAATATGAAAGTTTTCTGACGGAGGGACCATCATATATTATTGCTTTGCCTGAAATGTTCCTCAGTATGCCATTCAACTTATCCATCTCCACAGAGACAAATAAGAGATGCCACCAGGCCATATTCCAGAGGTGAGCCTGCTCACAGTAAGAACGCATGTTTTTCTAGGTATTTCTTAAGCAATTCAAATGCCTGTAACTGACTTGTTGCAAGTTTTCAAATTTTCATTTGTTTTATTCCTATCTTTAGACCGAACCTTTGCGGCCACTATAGGCAATTTTACCTCCTCGTCTGCCTACATTACCTGTGGTGTGCCGTTAGGTTCTATTTTAGGTCCCATTTTATTTTCTATTTATATGCTCCCCTTAAGACACGTTATAGCCTGCCATAACGTGTCTTACCACTGCTATGCTGACGCAAGCCCCGGGGTCTCAAAATGGCCGCCCATTCAGGTCAGTGGGCCAAACTCAAATACTCATGACTCCAGATTAGCTTAGCCCGGCTACGTACTTTCGGTGGCTCTGGGCTGACTGAGCAAGCACAGTACTGCTCTTTTCTCCCGCGGGCATGTGAATGCAAACGAGCACATGCACGGCGCGCGGTCTCCTGTATCAGGTGATTGCTTTGACCAATCAGAGCGAGAGGAGCTAGTGCGAAGCAGAGCGGAGCCAGAGCTAACGATTATAAAGTGTTTTTTTAAGACAACTGAAGGATTTTGAGCTGAGAAAAAGTTTATGATCTAAAAATAGATAAAAATCACCACAAAATCCAACATTTTTGAAAGTTGTAGGTGCCCTGTCAGCCAAACACAAGCAGTTTGTCATTACATTGCACTCTATGAGAAAAATCCTTTCTCAGCCCTGTGGATTTTTTCCGCTGAAGTACCAGTGAGTGGCCACTACGTCAACGGGAGGCAGCTACAAGCTAACAATACCCTATCCAGTTAGTTTAATAGATCCATGTACTGATGACACACAAATCTGCCTCCCACTGAGACCAAACGACCCTGGGAGCCTGGCTGCTGTATTAAACTGCTTCAGTGATGTGAAGATTCGGATGGTGCAGCACTTCCTATAACTAAACAGCTCCAAATTTGAAATCATTTTAATCAATCCCCCCCAATCCATCTCCCATATCAGCAATAGTCTCGGCCCTCTCGCTCCCAACATCACTCCTGCTGCCAGAAACATCTCACCTCAACTTCACTTCACGTCAAAAAAGTCACCCAATCCTGTTTTCTCCATCTCTGCACAATTAGCAGAATCAAATCTATCTATCCTCTACCACCGTAATCTTTAAAAAGTCATCCACACGCTCATCTTCTCCCGTCTAGACCATTGCAACTCTCTCCGATCTTGACTCCAAATCCATCTCCCGCCTCCAACTAGTTCAGAACACAGCAGCTCAGCTCCTCATTGGTTTTAACAGACACCAACAAATTACCTGTTTTAGCTTCCCTTCACTGGCTGCCTATGTGTTCTAGAATTCATTTTAAGATTTTACTGACTACTAAAGGTTGTTTAGGTCTTGCACCATGTTACATTTCAGAACTTTTAACCCCGTATGAGCCCTCCCGCAGCCTTAGATCCTCAAGCAGGTTCCTGTTAGCTGTTCCAAAGTCCAGGCTTCCACCAAAGGGTGATGGAGCCTTTTCAGTCTGCGCACCTCGGCTTTGGTATGACCTGCCTGAAGAGGTAAGGCTCACACCATCAGTATCATTTTATAAATCACTTCTGAAGACTCACTTTATTCAATTTATTTTTATTTATTTATAATAATTAACTGGATTATTTGTATCATTGTGTTTTTGTATGCTTTCTGTATGCTATTTTTATGCTTTTTGTATTATTTTTTGCTGCTTGTACAGCACTTTATTTAGCACTTTTAAAAACAAGCTTTACAAAGATTTATTATTATTATTATTATTATTATTATTATTATTATTAATAATAATAATAATAAGTTTAACACCATACTATGGATCATTCAAGGTGGCAGGCACAAGTTATATAGTGCGTGTTTGAGTGTATAGTGCATCTTTGAGTCTCTTGTCATTTTGCTACTTATTTTGATTTTGAATGTATTAATACCATTTATATTTTTGCTCTTTATTATTATATTAATTGCGTGAGCTACTGTGTGCAAATTGTGTGCCCTTATGGAAGTTTGTCTAAGTCTAACTGTATGTGTATGTTGTATGTGTCATGCATATTTTATGTTGTTCTTCTAATTTATTCAACACCAAGGTGAACAAAAAGATCTTCAGAGGAAATATTGCATAAAACACTCACTCAAGTACATCTCTGTTGAACGGCTTCTTGCTGTTTCCCAGGAACTCTCCGATCATCTGGCGACTCAGGCCCTTCCTCTGCAGCAGGAAGTGGGCTACACCGATGGGAGTGTCTGGGATGAAGCCTCTGGAAATCAGGAACTGCAAGCCTTTGTCTGGGTTTCTAATAGAACAGTGAAGACATGAGAGAAGTGAGTTTAAAAAAAAAAAAAAACTCACTCAGCTTTGTCCTGTCACTGATGAAGATGCTGAAGTTTAATCTAAGAGACACTCAAAGGTTAATTAAATAATCGTATTCATCCCTTCACTAGGTTACAACATTCATTAGCAGTTGCATGTACTGCTACGATCTACTTAAAGAACAAATGGCCCTGCATGCTTTTCCACAGAGTGCCTTTGTAATTGTTTTCTTTCACATGGTTATGAGCAGTTTTATTTGTCTCATTTTTCCCCTTTATTGGCTGTAATGCCTTTGTAACAGCATCCTAAAATGAATATTGCACAGATATCATCAGCTAAAATTTGTTTTTAAGCAGTCCAAAGGAGAATCAGAAAAAAAAAGTATTGCCATTGTCAGTGAGCAAAATTCACAGCTAAGGAATGTGCTTTGGCAATTCGATGCGTTATATATATATATAAAAAAAGCATAGCATAATATCAGGTGTTCAAAGGTAAATAAACTTTGACAAACTATAAAAATATACAGCAGTGCTATTAAAATATGCATTCTCTTTCCAATTTATTTAAGTTTTTCAGTGAGAAGTCACTAGGACAGGGGTCATATAAGTTAAAAATGTATCTGGGTGGTTCAAGGTTTTTCCAACCCACTGCTTTTCAAATATTGTCTCAACATCTCATTGCTTTTCATGAATTACTTTTCACAAACAAATGCTTCACACTGGTGCCTACAGTCAGGCAAGTTTTCGGCCCAATGCATTCAGATACCCCTATGTATATTGACTATTCATAACCCCTATTAGGCACAAAAGAGAGATGCTCCAGGGACATTCTCCATTACTGCCTCAAACTTTTGCTCCGTACAGTGCTTAAAACCTTTATGTAATGGGGCAGTTTGTGTGCTCCCTCTAATGGGCTTACTAAAGGGACGAACTGGACGCAGGGGAGAGATAGAGAGAGGACAGTGTGGAGTACAGGGCAGGACAGAGGCTTGGAATAGGACCAAACAAAGCAGATGTTTGGAAACAGAAATATGGGACCCAAGGAGCAGCTGCCAAGGCAATATGGCTAAATCCCATTTCATTAAGAGGCAATGGGAGATGCATTACACATGGCGATATACTATATTACCTCCTCACAAGTGGTATTTAGAGGAATATATTTCACAAAACTTTATAGCAAGACTATATAGTAAAGCTATCTTAGATTTTTTTTATTTCAAGAAATACATGTAAATGTCATAAATTAAAATAAGCTAGTTCAGCCAGGTCATGGTAAAAAGAAATATATGTTATCATTATAGGAACAACTCTTTTGTTCAAATGTACACACTACATAGTTGCCACTGGATCAGAATATGTTCAAGAGAAAACAGCCTCTCCTACATGCTGAGGCACTATTCCCATCTCCCATTTTCTGTCTTGTGTCTTCCATAAATACAGCTCTCCTTGATATTCACTTTACTATCAGTCTGTTTTACTGCTAATACACAGATGTTTGAATGCTCAGCCTGCACTGTATTTTATGGCCTATACAAGCGTTTCATTGCCTGCACTTCAGCTTGTGCAGATGCAGATGTTACAGTTTCATTACTAACCATAGATAGATTTATGTAAGAAGGGCATGATTGTTGCTGCTATAACTATAAACTCCTCAAAAACTCCACAAATTAAAATATAGTTCTGGTTTGATACAAATATATGCAATTACATTTTATTTTTTTTAAAACTCAGTAACAAGCCTGGTCTTGATTGGATCTAATTTTGGAAGATTTTCTTTGATTGCCTTTAAGTAGATAAAATAACTGTATTTCAGAGCTAAATTGGTGATTATCTCTGTACTCATAGGTTTGCTGCAAAAATAAGCACAGTAATTAAGTCCAAGTGCCTTAACATGTTATAAAATGTAAATTAGAATCACCACGACAAAAAATGTAGTTACTTTGACATTATCAAAGTTTAGTGTAAACTAAAATATATTAAATGTTTAAAGGTGCACTATGTAATTTTCTGCCATCATGGAGATGTTGCTTTCCCTGAAATTTTTCACAGTATGTTATTAAACTTATCTATTTCCATGGAGACGAGCATCATGCCAATTTACAGACCCGATTTGTGGAAAGGTTGGTCCTCTTGCAGTAAAATGCATATTTTTCAAGGTATTGTTTTATTATAAGAAACACTTATAATTAAATAATAATTATAATAATAAGCTAGTTTAATGTCATACTGTGGTACACTCCAGGGAAAGCAATCTCCCTAGAATATCTCCATGAACACAACAAGGCACTGGACTGGTACCAGAAAAGTTACATAGTACACCTTTAGCAGCATGAACAATGCACTTTCTGTAGCTGTGATCACATGACTATAGCTTAACACAACATTAAACTTGGACATTGATGAATAATAAAATTGTGTTACTTTGGAACATTGAAATATAGGAGAATTTACTAACTACATTATGTTTTCTTTACATTGTTCTTTCTGCCAAGCTGACACTCACTGCATATGCATGATTTTGTTCAAACAGCCAGAAAATATCCCACATTTAGCCTAAAGCAAAGCAGCCTGTTTAAGATGCACAGGCTACAGCTGCGCAGGTATTAGGGGGAGGATATGAACTGGTGGAACTAATAAGCCTCCAGCTTTATTGCCCCACCTCCTGTGCATATATTTCTGCTCTCCTTCCTCATACTATCTCACACTTCCTCTTTTAAACCAATTCATTAAATCTGAGCTTATCTGTGAAGGTGTTTGATTAGAGAGGATGGAGAGGGGGATTGCTGATAGACAGAAATGTTCACTATTAAATTATCTTATTTTTAAAGGCCATATATCTGTTAAGTTAAACGTTATCATCTTAAATCAAGTTATTCGCCATGGGGAAAGGAGTATTATCTAAAACTAAAGCCTCTGGTGCTATGTGGGGCCATCTAGAGTTTGAGTATTTCTTCTCCTTTGGGTTTATCATTATTTAGAACTACCTTATCCATGTTCAGCCTAATATTAGAGCATGTTTAGCTCCAACTGAAAGCTAATTTTTTGCAGTGTTACATTCCAATATTAAGCCTTTGGCTAATCAACTTCTATAGGAAGCCTGCAATAGGATATAATAATGCAATGTTCTTCTGCTGCAGTATGATTAGTGAATATCTTAGTTCACAAAACAGTTTTGAATAATTCACTGCAGCAAATCTAGTTCATATGGAGAAATGACTCTAACTATTGTTATCAGCAATAAAATATGCAAATTGTTCTAAAACTTGAGTTATAAGTTTTCAATGTCTCATTATTCAAAAAGAACTTATAGTGAAATTTGTGGCTAATGAGTATTTTACATAATGTTTGTATAATGAGAGTTCTTTTTAATTAATAGTTGCTATAGTGCACATTCAAACATCTGCTTATTTAAACACAATTTGTTAAAACATAAACATTTGAGAAAATAACAATATAAGTGTTAAAATAAAACAATAAGTTTGTAATCTTTAATCTTTTAGTGAGACGAGAAATGTGGCACAACAAGTACGCAACTTTTAACATGAATTAAGACAAACCTTAAAAAGCTGCATGTCTATGGTAATTTATACAGTGTAATTCTATTAGTGCATCTGATTGCATCTTCTATCTCTCTTATTGATTTTCCGCACTGACATCTCTTTCTGGGAAAACAGAAGGCACCTCAGACAACCAGGGAGCTGTGCCTGATACTGTTTGTTCTTTGAGCGCGATGGGGAGCTGTGAAGAAAAACGTTTTGGCTGCAGCGTTAGCCCAGAGGTACCCCATCAAACTTCAAGTATGGCCCCAGAGAGATGGGCGCATGAGTTCAGAAACCAACCACACTTCTGCTGATGTCCTGCCACACTCCTGAAGGTATGAAAGAGGTACAACTATTCTGCTGCAAAGTCAAGACACAATGCTAGAGCCTATAGCATATAGGCCTTATACATTACATTACATTACATACATTTATTATACATATTATGTATGTACATGGTGAACAGAACACCAAAATGTAGGTTTTCAGTCATGATAAGGCTAGGGCTAATACAGTATGGATGTTGGATTTTTAAAATAATGTTGTACCATATTTACATACAACCAAAAACTGCATCTTAACTATTTACAGACTAAACTGTGAGTTGTTTATGCACCCTTCTTAGATATTTTTTACTAACCCTGTTTCATCCCCAGTCCAATTCTGTTAAAAAAAAAAGTCATAATTTAATTAAATTTTTAAGTATTTCATAAATACATAATTTATCTATTCCATGTTTAAATGCAGAAATGCCTGAAATGTATTAGAATTGCCTTTTACATTAAAAAAAATAAAAAATCTCTCTCTCTATATATAAATGTAATAATTACACGTTGAAGAGGTTGAGCCCGATGCGGTACAGGCGCTTCCTCATGACGTCAGTGGACAGCGTGGGTGACTTGCAGCTGGCCGGGTTCTCACAGTGGTACCGGGGAAGGCTCAGGATCATGGCCTGCAGCGCCTCTTTCGATGAAGCTTCCGACGTGGAACGCGCCTCTGTTGAAGCGCTACTACTGCTCATCTGTTCTGAACTGTTATCTGCCATCTCCGAGCTACACCTCTTCACCTCCAAAGTCTCTACCACTGGAGAGTGTCCTGGGACCGCCTGCTGGTGTGTGGCTGTAGTTGGAGGGGCTTGGGGTGGTTGTACGGGGGGCGGTGGAGGTGGAGCGGGGATTACTATGTCTTCTACTGGCGGGATTTTATCTAGAGGTGTCAGTGGGGGTTGTTCCAGCTCTTCTTCACTGGGAGGTGGAGCAGGGAACTCTACATCTTGTTCATCCATATCAGCTATCTCCGTTTCTGGGGGAGGGGGCGGAGGTTCTTGGGGTGGTGGTGGTGGAACTGTAGTTTTCACTGGGACTTCAGGTGGAGGAGGAGGGGGCGGTTGCTCTTGAGCCGTGGAAGCTGGCGTGGGTGTTGAAGTAGCTTGTTGTTGTGTGCAGCTGGTCAGGTTTACCGAAGCAGATGTCTCCACCACGGATGACGAAACCGTAATATTCTGGTTGTCTATCTGAACAGTCACATCGCGTATGGCCATCATCAGTTTGCTGGCACTTCTTGACAGTTCACTTGGATCTGTAGGACCTTGAGATTCGCCACCTTCTCCTCCTCCACTTGTTGCATCGGAAGTAAATTGATATCCACCTCCTTCCTGCAAAGAGCACATTGTCTTGAGACTCCAGTTGCTCAGAGCATCATCTATAGACTTGGCCAGTGACTGGACTTGCTCTGTAAAGGAATCTTCCAGGTCGGTCAGGGTGCCTCCCACTGTGGCGGGCAGTGAGGGGGAGCGCACAAGGGGTATGCCCGCCAGGTTGCAGCCTTCAGCCAGAGCTCGTTCAGCGGAGAAGCCCTCGGTGTTGGGGACTCGGACTTTCCGCATGGAGATCCGCCTGGGCAGCCGGCTCTCCAGGAGGGAATTACGGATCTTCTCAAAGTTCTTGCTGAGCTGGTACTGGCGGAAGGCGGTCTGGATCTTGCAGGCAGCGCGGCGCGAGATGAAATGCCCGCCGTACTTCTGCTCTAACATTTCGATCTACAAAAGAATAAAACAAAAAACAAAATGTGAAATTAATTAGCTTTATTTAATATGATATCATTGACAGGCTTCCACTGAGAATGACTGGCTGTACAAATAAAGGTTAAATGACTCAGCGGAAATGTTGTGTGCAGTTGTGAGGTTTGATGAGATGATTGTTGGCTATGAGAGGAGGAAATGAAAGAGATTAAATTATTAAAGGGGTTATAGCCCCTCAAGGTCTCCATGTGCTACATATTGGTAATATTAAACCAGGACATTTTTAGTATTTGCTTTTTTATGGCCCATTGTACTATACTAAAACTAATAGCACCTTATTAGCATTTTGTGACACAATGAAAATGCATTACAAATGTTGAGTGATACTTGTCAAGCAATGAAAATCAATATGTAGAAGAAAAAAGAGAAGAAAAACTGAGAATTAAAGTAACTTGTATTCCAAGCTTATGGTAAATGAGTAAATGAAAAATAATTATTATAAATAGCTGAATTAAATATTTAGTTACCAAGCCTGAGGTGCACCGAAACTCTATAAAAACTTGCTGAGTCACAACATTTAGAAAATTTTTCATTTCTTCACCAAATACAACCCATTATCTCTGCATATCCCACAGAGACGTTCTCCTTACAAATCAAAATTGTCTAAATGTGGAAAAAAGCTATTAATCTTTCTTGTGAAAAATTGCCCAAATGCTGTGGGAAATAGATAGAGATGTAATATAGCCACGTTCGCCTGGCAGCAGCTCAAACAGTAGAATGAAACCTCTTTGAGTTTCCCAGAACAATCAGGTTGTGGAAGTGCCCTTATCTCGTCTGTACACTGCTCTGCTCATTTTGAAATCCTTTTTGCTTAAGTTCAATCAATGAATGTACTCCTCTCTGTGATCTAATTTATCATAAGCCAAAAGTCTTTTTACATATTTCTTGCATTAAACAAAAGAACAAAATGTGTTTTTACTGTACGAAGATGCAATTACCACAGATTTAATTTTAGAACATAAATACACCAGCTTTTCTTTCCCATAACGGTTAATGTTTTGTTAATTTTTTTAGGTAATCCAAGCCACAGGCGGGTCTAAAGATAGTGAACTGTGTGCCAAGAATGCATTAATGGTGAAAAAGAAAATAGGAAAGATATATGACGTAATGCTAGCGCTATTTGCTATGCCAATTAATATGCAAAACACAAAACATACCATTTTCAGTGACAACCCCATTAATATATGCACTGAATTGAATTTGCCCTAAATCTATCAAAGCATGAACTAAAAGTTAAGACTACATCGAAATCTCTAACCTTTTTAAGTCTTTTGAAGGTCAGTTAACCAGGGCGTGCGCACATCTCGCTGCAAAGAGGTGCTGATTGGCTGTAATGCCTCGAGGCTTTGCAATTTGTGGTAAGTGGTAAGTTCAAGTCGACACTGCCTCCCTCATTGTCATTGGAGATACGCAATCACATATGAAGCTCTTTAGAATAGACCAATGATACTGAAAATCCATCTTATCTAAAGCATTTACATTTCACTGCAGTGCCACTGTGAGCCAAGTGGGACGGAGTGAGAATATTAAGGTGCTTTCTGAATAGGGTGCACCACTGTTTGATAGGGACATCTCTGTGGATCCTGTTTCCATCCATTCTAGAGCATCCACACTGAATATATATCACCTATCCCTTATATGCTATAAAAATGGCTTGAGTCATGACATTCACTTTTAAAGATGCCCACACAGGTTATATTAGATTAACCTCAGTATTTATTAAGATGTCCCTTCTCCAAACGTCTGCCATGGTCTTCAGCAGCAGGTGACCTTTATACACTGGATGTGATCTCATGACAGTTGTTTATTACCTTAGTCAAATAGGTTGGGCTTTTGAATTTTCAGGAAGGGCCAAGATAGATTTTTGTTCAATGGACAAATAATTTATAAATGAACTGAACTGAGTGGCAGCTCTAGCTATTCAAAATGGATCCGTGCACAGGAGCCCATCAAAAGTTGACATATGAAAAGGAAAGATTTAGCCATTAAGTCTAATTTGCCACTATAGTCCCAATCAGTATCCTATTTTATGTGCTTAACCATTCCTTTATTTTCAGCTCACCCATGCAAATACAGCAGAGAAGCTGGTGTGTCCTGTTTGAACTAGCAAGACATGTAGGCCTCATACAGTAATGAGGTCTGTTCTTTGAGTGCTACTAGATTTTGTTCTGAAAATACATATATATCTTACTGAACAAAACTTTGCTACCTGAATGCTGGACCAACAAAAAGGAGATCTGAAAATTTGATGTGACTGAGCTAGAACAAAAAAGTTAGTACAGCAGCAATAAAATGGAAAAACTAAAAAAAGTGTCTTAGACTGTGATAGATAAAAGAAAGGCAGGTGAATGAGGAAAATGTCTAGAAAAGGTTCAAGTGAATCCCTGTTATTCGTCTGTCACTGCTGCCTCTGATCACTTCACTAAGTGCTGATAGAGAGAGATTACTCAGGGAGAGTCGCCATGACACCCCTCCTCTATCAGGGCCTCCAAATCGATTGTGATGGACAAACTAGCACTGCAGTGACCCCATGTTCTGCTTTCCTGTGTGGCATTGGACATACCTCAGCAGGTGGAAACATAAAGGAAATGTGCAACAAAAGACAGATTGATTAAAAGATAGAATTATAGAATGTAATTATAGAAGATAGAAAAATAGAATCAAGAGAGATAAACATAAATATTTTATGTCAAAGGACATTTAAAAGATTTACAAAGGTTCAGCTTAATGTATGAAATATTAAATCCCTAATAGTATAAAAATGTGCCTTTGATCGAATATAGATAAGTTGAAAAGGAGTTTCTTAACAAAGTGCCACCCCAACACACATAGCCCACATAGTCTATATTGTTATTCCTTGAAGTAGTATTTGGTTATTTAAATAAACAATTACATTAGTCTTGTCACCCCTAATGAGTAGTTTGTGGGTCTCAGCTTCTAAATGTGCCCATTATCCCATCTCAGAGGGTGCAAAAACTGAGGGCTAAAATGCAAATCTGCAATTATTAGTTTTCATCTGTGCTCCGTTCAGAGCACAGAAAAATCAGCATGATTAATGAGACGATTATATAAGAGCAAAACTGGGACACAACTAATGCTGACTGGATTACAAAATGAAGATGATAAGGTTTGACGTCACTGCAAGATTTTAACTGTTTCGTATATCTGAGTTCACATTTTACTTGTAGATCAAAGCATATTGATTCTACAGTGTGCTTTTTTAAAATTAATTGTAATGATTATGGTCATCATTAAATGCGCCCTTTGAAACTTTAATAGAGGAGTGTACATACATGGGGATTTTGATGCTTTGCCTGGAATGTTCCACATATAGCATTAAATTCATGGAAACAAACAGGTGACACCTCAAAAGCAAGTTACACGTCAGATCTGTAAAGTCACCGTTCCCTGTAAGAATGCTTTTTTTTTTTTTTTTTGCCATAAAACCCATGAATAAATGCAAGATATATATGTTTAATGCAATACTATGGAACATTCCAGGCAAAGCAATAACATGGTCACATGGCGTAGTATTAAATTCAGTTAAATTAAATATTTTGTGCAAATGTAGACAGTCTAATACAGTATTCAACTTTAGGCTGGACAACTGAAAGAAATATTTCATATCTTGGTGATAAATGTTGTTAGATACATATTAAATTTGCTCGCAGAGTTTAGTGCTAATTATGCCTCTGCAGCAATCATTAAAGCTGGTCTTTTTCATTAGCAATCACTTTATCATGTGTCTGAAACAATGGTTTGCAGACACTGAGGACTTACCTCGTAGCCCTTTCCTTAATGACTTTCCATAAATTTGCAAATGAAGTTTAAATAGGTAAGGCTTAGCAATGTGAGTTCATAGAGCTTTGGTGAGGTATCCTTATATAGTGTCAGAGCTTTAAGTGTAAATGGAAATCTAATGCAAATTCAAAAGTTTTATCATTAAAATAAAAACGTTTGTGACTTTAGGTTGTTCAGACAGCACCATCTGTGAAACATTGACAATATGTTTACAGCTTGAAAAATGTGTTGGTTTACCTTATTGCTTCCTTAATGAGAAATGTGAGATGTTTGCTTTCACACACAATTCATGTTGTAGGCAAAAACTATTTAGAAAATGTTGTTGTACAATGCAGAATTATGTTTACTGCTACTACTTTTTTAAGTCGTATTCAAAGCTTCAATTAAAACAAAAAAATATATTATATTTACAAATGCTGCAATGAATAATGTATTGAAAACTATAAGCACTATTTTGTTGTAATGTAATAATATGGTTGACTAAGGATGAAGAAAATTAATTTAATGTTCAAAATGTAATCCTTTTTGTTATCATGTTCCATAGAAACAAAAAGCAGTCAACTGGATGGCTGTTTGTGAAAATACCCAATCCACATGATTATATATTGCACAAGGTACCACATGTCTGTGCTTTGTGAGAATTCACTGAACAATATGGATCACAGAGGTTAAGTAGCAGGCTTGAAGGAAGTTAACGTTTAAGTCAATGTCTCCTTCGCAGCAAATCAAAGCACCAGTGTGCAGATCCAATTACTCCGACATTGATCTTTGGTTGCACCTCCCCCCACAGCAATGACAGATGATCAATCGCACTGATCAACTATCTCAAGGCCCGTCGACAGCATCATAAAGGAGTTAGCCTTTCCGATCATAGATTAGGAAACTGGAAATAGCCAGGGAGGAGTAAGGACCTGTAGATTTAGATAGGAAAATGATAAATTAGGACATGAAGTCAAAACTGAAGAAAAATGAGGTGAACGAAGAGGGGAAGAAAGTAGAAAGATACGATCTCAGCAGAATATGTTCTCAGTTTATTGGTAGGGAGATTCTCGTTCAGAGTATTGCTTTAGAGTGCAATTCTATTATTAAGTTTAACCAAATGTAACTGTGTGTAATGAGGACAGGCAGAAGCTGGGCTGCCTTACCTGACTGGGGGTCCATGGAGAAGACGAGTATGGTTAGGAGAATGAAAATAGAAAAGCAATGGTGGGTGGATCCTGTCATGATGGGAGTTATTATGAGATGACATATAAAGACCTGGTGAAAAGCAACAGGACAGATAACATGACAATGCACATACTAGTCACACACACACATTACAGGTTTTCCTATTGACTACAATTTATGTTTATATAGACAACTCACAGTTAACAAAAAGACAATTGTGCATCTCTGGATATGAATTCAACCTGTGAAATACCTGTAACTAAAAATCTCAAATTAAAATTAATTCTTTGGGTTAAAAGACATGTTAAAAAAGGATTCTCCATGTCAGTGGAAAATCTTACAATATGGAATGTACTGACAATGTTATGGAAATGCTGATGGGGCAACATGGTGTTTATGATCATGATTATGATAAGGAAGCTCATTTTATTCAGATATCTTGTAAAAATACACATATTCCATTAATTCCCTCCCCATTAAAAACCCAATCACATTTATCAAACCACAAACTGTTCACTACTAACACACTAACACACATCCACACGCCCTCCTCTACCCCACCCCTCAACCATTCAACACCGACACCCTACCTGCTTATTTTTGAGGTCAAGTGAGAGCTCATAGTCGGACGTTTTGGGATGCGATCCAGCCCCGTTTCGCTGTACCCTGAGAGGCGATGCTGTGTGGTGCAGACTGGCTCTTCTCCCTGCCATGCCCCCTTTGGCTCCTCCCCCTTCATCCTCATCTTCCTCTTCTGGTGGTTTAGACTCCTCTTGCTTCGTCTTAACTTCTGCAACTTCTTCTTCTACTACTTCTTCTGTCTTCGTCTCCTCTTGAATAGGTGTAGGCTCCTGTGGTAGTTCTTGTGGTAGTTCTTGTGGCAGTTCTTGTGGTGGTTCTATTGGGCTTGGAATCTGAACCTGTGGAGCAGATTCCAGTTCTGGTTCAGAGTCAGGTTCAGGGGAAGGAGGGGGCGTAGGGTGGGGTTCTGGGGGAGGTTCTGGTTCTTCTTGAGGTTGTGGTTGGATTTCGGGTTTGCTCGGTTGCACTGGCGGCGGTGGTTTCTCTTCTTGTTGTGGGACTTCTGGTTGGGGAGGTTCTGGTTGGGGTTGTGCCTGGATCTCAATCTTCTCCCCCTCGGTTTCACCTCCCTTCCCCTCCTCCCCACCAGAAGGCGCTGGAGATTGGTCATCGCTGCAGAAAGGAGGAGAAAACTCAGAGTCAGGGGTGCTGCTGATCCGTGGTGAGCTCTGACCTCGTCTTGACGCTGTCTGGGTTCACCTGTGTTTGTGTGTGGCCTCACTCATTCTGCCCTTGTACTTGCCCTGTGCTATAGCTAAGCTAAATACCATAAACCATCAAACCACTGTGTGTGACAGAAACTTGATACAAACATAATATTTATCAAAATCAAAAGTGACAATATTTAGAACAGACATCCAACACACACAGACACACGCACACACAGGGACATAAGGACTGTCATGCAGTGTGGCTTTAACAGTATGTAAAATCAGTTAGTGGCTGTTCATTGTAACTGTATCTATAGAGTTGCCCCCTGTGTTATTTGCACCATTTTCCACTGACCAGTAATGTAAGACATTATAGAAGATGCTCAGTTTTGGGACAAAGCTGTCATTGACTATTCATTAATGGCCCTGTATCCATATTTTTTCCATGTATTTGAGCTCAAAATATGTCAGTTGCATGCTGTATGCTGAATCTAATTATAAAGTGTTATTGTTGTCCAATAATCACAAAGTGTGCATTAGCATGCCAGTTGTTGTTGTTGTTGGTTTACTGTGACAGCAAAACTCTGCTTTGATCTCTGAAAGTTAAAGGGCTTGTAAACTCATCATCACAGTAATTAAGATGCTTAGAATGCATCCAAAACAACACCTTTAAGCCCATAGTTGCACCACAGTCTCTGTTATTCTTTCAGTTCAAGCAGCTTTATAAGGATGTTAAGGGTTGTTCTCTGGTGTAGCATTTTTAAACTTTAGTCATCCATTTAGAAAAAAAAAAAAAAAATGCCATAGCAGCAAGATAAATATTTTGCACTCATTGATTTATGGTTGTGTGCAGTATTAAAAAATGCTATTGTAGTTGAGATGATAAATGATCACTTTTACTAACCCCAGAATTTGGACTCTGCGGAGTTTAAACAATCATAAAAACTGTAGAAAAGCAATTACACCGGAACTGACACTTTAAAAGTGAACAACAGATACACTTCTGAGCAAAATCTTGCAGAGTAAAGAGTGTGTTTTTCAGTCAATTCCCACATTGGGAAGTTTGAATTAAAAAGTTATATCATGCTGGAAAAACTTTGCAATCTCTATAAATACATTTATTCAATTACTCCAGTGTTTTACAGGCACATACAGTATATCAGAAGAAACCCAGCTAAACCCAGTCTGCTATGCCTTCCCGCACACCAGTCTCACATTCATTTCACTTGACGGAGCATAAGCTGGAAGAAAGTATCTTAACAACCGCTACTTTTAAAATAGAGCTTCTATGGGTGATGAATAATAAATGGGAAAATAGTCTGATGCCTCTACCCTCAACTCCAGGTGAGGCTTTCTCGCACGAAAATAGATATGGTTGGAAAAACAAGTTCCTTTGGGGGGAAGAGTTGTCTGTTTTACACCACAGACAGTACTATTGTTCTGAATCCAAATGTAGACTTTTTTACATTGTGTCTGATAAACTGACACCAAGTAATCTATAGGAGGAACAGGCTTTAAGTGTGATAAAGTGAAAAGTTTCAGTCGCTGTGCTGCAGGGAAGGTGTTCAGAGGGGATTATTCATGAGGTGGCACATGCTGTCAGTGATAGTATACAGTAATACGTCTCTGTGTCCTGCAGTGTGAATCAGCTCCAGACCTATTGTAAACAACACTCCTTTGATCCCACCTGGAAGTCGCCTTGAAGATTCATAAGTGTTGCACTCGTCCATTTTCAGTGTAGCCATTTCTCTCACATGCACTTCCACTGTATAAAGTGTATGATTTAAAGTGACTTTATCCAGTTTTTATCCATGTTGTTGAGCAAACTGTGTATATTGTATGTTATATTCTAACAGTAACTCTAAGAATCAAAATGAGAGTTTTCTGTCTACATCTAATTTTATGTGTTTTATCATCCAAGAACCAGGAAGTGTGCTGTAAGCACGCTAGTTGTTGTTAGCTAGCAACTCTGGTCTCTGAAAGTTCTGAAAAACACAACATCACTGTGAATAACTGGGATGTTAGGAATATAGAAAATGAAAAATAACTTTGGACCAACGTACATGTTTTTAAGGCAGTGAAATTAGGTACAAACTGATTTTGTGTCTCATTGGTGGATTGGTTATGCTGCTTTGTAATTTGTGCCTCAACACTTTGAACTCTATCCTCTGGTATTTGTGTTTTTGTGCTTTTTTGTTGGTCTTGGTTTTTATTTGTATGTCCATTGTCCATAGCACCTGATTAGTCCTAGGTTAGTCCTGGCCGTAAATCAGTTTCAGTCCACCCCCATTGTCTGACAGCCATCATGCTGCGGCTCTGAGATTGAGCCATTCTGGATGTTAAACTGACTGTCAACCAGGAAACAAACTTCCTCTCATTTCTCTGTACATCAGTGTCTAAGATGGATGGCTTTCAATGGACCTCATTCATAATAACATAACATACATTTAGCACAGCTGTGACAGGCCAAACACCGTGGTATTTGGTCAGTTTCTGTGGTCAGGGCTACTGCCTGATGGTAGTTGGAATCATGCTGTGATTTTGTAAAATTCTGATTTCAGTAGTATTGATTTTTACTTGGTGAATATGTATGTTAAGTGTAATCCTGGGTTAGGTTTTGTTTCAGTCCTGGTTAAACACCAAACCAGAACTAAAACCCACATTTTAGTTCTGGTTTGGTCATTATTTGGTCCAGGTGTATCCAAGAGGTCATCCCAATATACTCAATGTAGATCTGTTTCAGTTCTTTTCATTTTACTTAGTTAGTGCACTTTGAAATTCAAATTACGTGTGATACTCCAGCACCATGCAAAGTCATCAGTGGTAAGATAAGCCTGAAGATAAGAGCACAAAGATCCATTTTAATGAGAGACTATGGATGCTCTTGTCAGAAATGTACAGCCTATTATTGGCCCACTGCTGTGCTGCCTTGCAGGGATGCTGCGTACTCTGTTTGCCCTGAATGCATTTGTACACCACACATTTATGCACAGCCATAGTCAGTATTTACGTACAAGTGCAGCTGTGAAGATTTTGTTTTCCAGTGTTTTGCTGACTGCTGTTTTGCACATGAAAAATCTCTCTTGAAAGTAGAGCCTAGTGTCCTCCCATGCACCTGGCCAAAGCATATACACAGCAAACAGCATGAGCTATTTAAAATGAGATTATTCCTTGTGTGGGTGAGGGCTAAAATTGTACTAGTCCTGCTGCTATTGTGTTTACCACAGACACAGAACATATGTTGCACTGAGTGCTGGGTTATAACATCAAACCCCAACATTTGAAAGGGAAGATTTGTGTGTAAACAGAACACTTAACAGTAGTAACATAGCACTACTGTGGTGGTGACTTTCATTAACCTTGGTAGAAGGGCCGGTGCTGCATCATCAGCGCATGTAGGAGGTGAGTTGAAATATATTGGACCTCGTGACAAGAGAGTTCAAAGGTTGCTCCTCTGGTGGAGTGGAGCCAGAGAGCTGCTGAGGGGGCATTACCAACAGCACTGCATCAGCATAAGTCATCCCAAATGAGGTCCTGAAAGAAGATGCTGCTGTCTGCTGCTCGGGCTACTGCTAGTCTGCCATTTTAAGCATGTGGGTTGAACTAGAGACAGAGAATGCTAAACCACGATCCCTTGGCTAAAGCAGGAATAAAACTGGACTAAGAAAAAGTAAACAGGCTAAGACAGGACTAGAATTTTAAAATTATATAAAGAAAAAGACCAAATCACGAATGAGATTGCACCAGCTGATATAAATTACAGCAATTTTCGAATCCAATAGCAAAAAGCAATTTCAGACAACAGTCTTACAGTGTAATATCTGTAATAAGAGCATAAATAAGGAGACCCTAGTATTTAATCACTCTGTCACTTCTGTTAATCCTGATCCGTTTGCACTTGATCAGTTCTCCTGTAGAATGAATCGGTTCATCAGAGCACAAGGGCAGACTGAGTGCACACGTCTCTGCATAAATAAGCACGTATCCTCTGTGTAAAGGATAATGTGAGGGCTAAATGTGCTATACAAATTCATCATTGTCTCAGGGAGCATGAAAATGTGATTTACTGTTATATGCAGAAATCAAACTCAAAGGAAGGTCTTTGGATGAAATACATCAGTGATAGTTTAGTATGTAATGTATGTGAATAGACCATTTAGAGATGTATAAATGAATGTAAACAGTTGGGACAGACATTCAGAATACTATAGCAAAAGATCCAGCTAATTTACCAGTATTGGATCAGTGCATCCCTATCCAAAGTTATTATAAATAACAACATATTATATTATATAATTTTATAAATTATAATATATAATATAATTACTTACTAATAAGTAAATAACAAGATGTTTAATGTGTATAGCGTGCACCCAAAGCATTTTTTTTTTTTTTTTTGCATTTACAGTAAGTTAAAATTATGATGTGAGGGGATTTCTTTCCAGAAGTCATTAAATAATTTCCATGGCTGCATATATCTTTCCTGGTTTAAGAATAAAATGACTTATTTTGTGTATTTAATAAATATGCCCCGACAGGCTGCTGTGAGCGGATGGGGAGGACGAGTTTTGTGGCAGATCCAAAATGACAGTCAGGAAGTGAGATGTACTGCATCAGAAATGAGGGAGGAGAATGAAGGTGACAGGAGCCCAGACAAAACTCTGACTCAAATATGCGACTGTTAGCCCTAGCCTTCTGCAGAATGTTCCAACAAACATTGTTGAATATAAATGTAGTCTATGGAAGATATATTTATCCAAGACAACTGAATGGCTTGATGCCTCTTTTTGAAGTTTACAGTCTAAATAATATGTCATCAAGGTGAAGATCATACAAAACTGCAGATTTTTTTCAGACCACACATATTATCTGAGACCCTGGATAAATGAATACTTTTACAGGCAACCACAAATAATTTAATCTTGGTCCTACTCCTACACACAAGTAGATTTTTACATTTAACCGAACATTTAGTCAGAAACAATAATGGAATTTTCACATGACAAAAATGGTACATTACAATAAATAAATAAATAAATTCATAACCAATACTAACCAGAATGCTAACCCAGAAGAAGAAATGAATTGATCCAGTGTTTTGGTTAGTTGAACATTTTCTTGTATTTTATTCACTATTTTTATAACAAGGCAAACAATCTGTCCCAGAAAAGAACCTTTAAGATTATTTCTCCATGTTATGCAGTCAGTGCCAAGGCAGCAGAAGCTTTAATGTCCAATCCTGCAGTAAATATAGTCCCCACATGTTTAAATCATGAGCTTTAAATTGGTCACATGCCTACACTATCTCTGCTCCTTTTGTCCCCAATGCATAACTAGAGTAAGTCTCCATATTGCACCAAACAGCAAAAATCTATACCTGAATATGCGATGGGCCCTTTACAAGGTGCTTTATTTATTGCATGAATTTCTCCCAGCGTATTAAAAGGTTATATGCTTTCTGCGCAAACCTGATCAATCGTGGGGAGGATGAATCAGATATGAAGATGCCAATCAATACAGTTCTCATGCTTGAAAAAATTGAATTCAGGTGCAAGTTTTTAATAAAACTACTTTTTAATTGTCTTCATTCACTTCTATTGCTTTGTGTATTTTGTATGTAATGTTACTATAACTGTAACTATATTTTAATGCCATATTATAGAATTTACAGTACATGAAATTTGAAAAGTTAATTTTTATACCAAGAAGTAGCCCGGGAGATGAAACCAAGAGCCATAAGGCTGGAGTTATAACACAGTGGAATTTTATTTACCATCAGAACAGAATTCAGCACCCAGAGACATGAATCCTTAAGACATTGTGATAGTATTGTATATTCCAGTCCAGTCTAATCTGGCTATGCTTCAGTTGTACTAGAGTATTATGCCTCTGATAATATAGATAACAAGGACTGAGCTTGCACAGCACAGAGATGCAATTTATCTATCACATAACATTAAGATTGGGCTATATACAATCCTTGTTTAGTTCCGGTTCAATACTGGTTTATCTTTTATCAGTTTAAAAATTTCAAAGCTGAATATTACTACAGCAGAATCTTGAGTAATTAGTTTCTTCCATGTGGTTGTTCAACAGCTGTCTCTTTTTCTTCTTATTTTTCATAAAGAGATGAGCTTTCTTTTTATACAGAGAAATCCATATACAGTATTTTCATCAATGTTTCAAAAAATCTTAAAGATCTAAGATCTAAGATCAAATCTCATGGTGCACGCGAACCATTTATTGTTGTGAATGCAAAAGCTGAAGAAGGATATTAGCCAAAAAGGTTTGGGGCAATTGTTAAAACAAACAGTATGCAAAAAAAAAAAAGTCGTAATGTATTGTGTCTGGGGGCAAAGGAGTGCAGTGTCAATGGAGTCTTTTTTCAACAATCACAGTTCACTGGGTTCAAAACAGGTTGGCCTTGTAAAATATGCAAGAGGGATTTCAAATCAAATATCTTCAGAACTTGTACCCTCAGGATGTTGGTAAAATGGAAGGAAGAGAGTTGCAGAAGAAAAAGAGTGAAAAGAGGGGAACAGGCAGGGATGAAATATGAGAGGTCCTGGACGACTTCAAGGATGAACTGCCACAGTCAAAGATAAATCAACACCTATAGCACAAAAAAATATGTGAATTTCTTATATGAGGGACAAATGTTAGCAACAGTATTAGAAATAATATAGAAAGAAACTAAAAGTGTTCTGGTACATGGCACATGGCGCCAGGAGGGGGCCTCGCCCGGGGAGTAAATCAGTGTAGGACCACCACTGATCACAAATGAGACAGGTTAATGGTTAGATTTATGAAGCAAGAAGCAAGCCTGTATAAGGTAAGAATTCATGTTTTTCAGGTATTTTTGAACATTAAAACACCTCTAATTGAAAAAATGCAATGGAGACATGAGCAAGCAGTAAACTCTTCACCCTAGAAGTTACATAGTGCACCTTAAAGTCAATTTAAGACACTGACAACACTAAAACACTGACTGTAGACTGTAATCGCATATATCATCCTTCTGCCTACCAACATGTTTTTCTTTATAGAGCTTATATAATGCACTGGTAAGAAAAGACATTTTCACTAACAGGAGGATTTCTTGTTTTTCTAGACACAGAAACAGTCTTGAACATTGCCTTAAGACAGAATTCAAAGCTACTGCACTGAGGCACTGTGACTGGAGAGAGCCCCCTCACCCTGATGATTTCACAAGTTAATTGCTTATTATGTGGGCTGTCAAAGAGAAATACATTTTTTTTATTCTGCACTTTGTCCCTGTGTAAGTAGAAATAACCCAAGGCAGATCTCATGTCAGCGTTACATGCTTTGATTCAAGATGGTGTGCATTTTCTTTTTCCATATAGAGATCACATAATGAATGTGTGCTGCAATATCCCCCCAAAAATATACCATATGCAGTGCGGTTTAGTTCTGTTATAATTATTTAGATGACATCTTTTCTAGCAGTAAGAATGTAAAACCCTGCACTGAGAATCGAAGAATGTTTTATAGCAGTGTGACATTGATATGCATGGCACTTTCTACTGTGCATAGTTCCCTGGAAGCAACTTCAATAAGAAGAAATAAGATGTTATTACACTTTAAAAAATTTAAATCAAATTTTTCACCCAAATACGAGGCTTTCCCTTAAGTTATAACTGTTGGACGGTTTTTAGAAAATGGTACACACATACAAAACAGGATGGTTTAATTTAGAATTAATTAATGAAATTTAAACCAAGCTAAATAATAAAGCTGTTGAGATATAGCTAAAATACAAACTTTTATGCAAGCTTTGAACTTCCAATCCACTGTGTTCACTTTGATCATATTTGAAGTGCTAGAGGAGTCATGCTGACATGCAGTTTAAGCCTCTCTAAGCGTTGGTCTAATGTTTTACAGAGGAAGGGCCCATGACCACTCAAATACACATAGTCAGCAGGGCAAGGACAAATCCCAAATGAGCCAACACCACAAGGACTCACTGTAATACAATACAATCACCATTCCACAACTGCAATCTAACTACAGCTGTCTAACAGAAAATTATTGTCTTCGCAATTATGAGGCACTGTACCTGATTTTTACCATTTTAAAATGTGAAAAACAGAACTAATTCATCATAAATTGTTTGCTGTGGTCCAAAGTTATTCTTCACTTAACTTAATGTTGTTCAGGCATCCCGTTATTATCAAATTTATACATTTTTGCCATTATCCCAAAACATGCTACACAGGTCTACAGGAAGAACAGCTGATAGTCAAGATCAGTTAAATACAATCAATCAATGAACCTGCCCAGGGACTACAGATGGAAATTAGCAGTGGTGCTACAACCTGGTACAATGCATCTCTCCTGTTAAGGTTAATGTAAAAATTGTGCGGAATCCCTGTCTCAAACAAATAAACAAATAAATAATAAATAATAAATAAAATCACTGTAAAGCTAACAACAACTACCATGCTAAGTGCATGCTTCCTGATGGCTAATAAAAACACTTTATAATTAGATGCAGACAGTACACAGCTGACTTATGTTGACCTCAGGAGCTGCTTATACAGTACAGTATGTCTGTAATGGGGCAATATACAACCATGGGGTAATGCTCAACAACATAAAAAAATACAAGCTGGATACAAGCCTTTTAATAAGTTATTTTTTGTAAAGGGGTATTTTACAACCTTGTATAACACAAAAAGAAATGAGAAATGTTCAAAGTTAGTGCTGGTGAAAATGAAACAGTGGCAGACACTGTTTAGTCCTGTATTAGGCACTCCAGTCACTCTCTGACATATTCTCTATCATCTGTCACTGTCTCCACTCTGATACACCCTCATACACTCTCCCCTGTGGCTCCTTTCAGCATGAAATTACTTTTACCGGGCAAAAGAAATGCTTGCAGTTCATTCTTCGATAAATCTTAAATGTTCGGATAGTGTCTCCAGACATAATTTTTAGTCATTAAACTGTTTGAGAATATCCACAATTGACTTTACTGTGGTGTAAGTAAGTGTAACTCTCTGGTTGTTTTAACTTTAGCATTTCGTGGAATGTGCAAATGTCACCTATGTCCAGTATTACTAGAAAAACTTCATTGGTCATGATCCTCTTTGGGGACTCCATGTTTCTTTGCATAAAATAACTTGAATATCTTCAAAGTAAATCATTGTCAATTTAAATATATCAGATTTTAGAGCATTTGTCATGGGCTTGCCAAATGTACCTAAATATTATCGACTTGGTTTAATAAGGTGTATAGAACTGCTTTGGTAGCTTTTTATTACCCACTGATTTCTTAAACTAAAAAGGAAGATGTTGATCCTTTTCAGTGAAATACTGATTTGAACACTTTCATTAGCCTTGCAGCATTTATATAATCAGTTCATTTGGACAGTTTAAGGTGAGGCATGTGAGGCCTGATAATGGACTCATTCACTGTGACTATTATCACACGTCATTGCCGTCTGTGACACAAAAGTGACACAAAAGTGACACAACAAAGATTACTCACAAAGCCTTTGGTAGCAGCTGCAGCAGCCAAAAGCACAGCTCAGTACAAAGCACATGTAATTAGCATTCCTAGGTCTAGGTGAGTCTCATTAATTTACCTTCACACAAACACTGCACATAATGGTTTATAATATATCCAAGCTGCTCCTCCTTGTCTTCATTTTGTCCCTCCTCACAGTTTCATTACAGTGAAGAGCTCTGAGCAGTGGCAGGTTGCACTGTCAGCACATTTTTGTATTCTCCTCCCCTCCTCCTCACCTCCTCCTCAGTCTCACCTCTCATTTTGGAGTTGATGTAGCTTGTAGCAATTGGTGTGGGTATGCCAGGACAAGGACTGCAGCATGACATAAGGCTGGTGTGACAGAGGAACCCACACCTGGACACCTAATGGTCCTTCACAGGGAACTATGGGGACCACCAGTACCCTTTAGAGAGCTACACTATAGGTAAGGCTGTGAAGACCATGGATCTATAATAAGACGTGGATAAGGCACTCCCTCATCTGTCCTGACGCAAGCTCGATTGGTGTCTGGTCCTTAGGTACTGCCGCTGAGCCCAGAAAGAATTCTCCCATAGAGTGCAATGGATTTTTTGTAAAATCACAGTGCCCATGTTAAGCACACAGGGCACCCACAGCTTTAAAAAAAAGATCACATTTATTTTTATAATATTTAGCTAAGCTCATGCTATAGTTCCTCTCAAGCTAGCTGATTGGTCAGAAATGATCATGCAGTGATCTGTGCTGAGCTGTGCAAGCCCCTGTTGAGGAGGTTATTCAGAAGAAAAAATATTTCTGGCTCAATTTATTGGTAAAACCTCTCTGCAGATCTGTCCTATAATTTGGTGGCCTCCTAGTCTCCATGGATATGTATGTTTAAAGTCATACTGTCAAACATCAGGCACAGCAGTTACATTTTCATGAAGGCAAGCAAGAGACTGCCTCTCCTCCAGATGAAGTGTACTTTAAAGTTGAGTTACCGCCTAAGATTTGGTGCATTGTATCCAGATTACACAAGGTAGTAAAAACTGTAGAATTTGTTGTGGCAAAAACAATGAATTTGGAAAGTTTCAGAGATAAAACCTACAAATAAGAATGTCCCTTCTTCTCATCGGTTCCACCTGCTGCTCAGAGGGGACTTTTTAAAAGAGTTGTTCAATGACCTGCAATATTACACAGTCCTGGATCTTTCACCTACTACACAAAGGGGACATTTTACCAGTGCAGTGTCAGCCACAAGCTTAAAGTATCGACTACATGATATGACTAAAAGACTTGTGGGATGGTCCTTATGCCAAGTAACAGAATGGCAGACTATTAAGGGCAGTGGTTGGGGACAGAGAAGGGCACAGCTGCTATGGCACATTTTGTGGAGTCTCAAAGCACTGAGCAAAATGTATCCATTAAACTAAAACTTTATCTAAAATCTACTGAAGTATGGCACCTACGGTTAATCAAAGCCTCTACATTCAGAATGAAAAGTGTTGTTTTTTTAGGGAAAGGAATGAGGACGGTATAATGATGATCTATACAAAATAACCCCAAAGCACTATGGGAAATGTTGATTCGTTGTTTGGCAATAGCAGAAGTGTTATTATTGCGAAATCTGCCCGAGGCGCATTTCAGTAGCAGTGCTGGTGGTGCCCCGAGAGACACGTCAGTCGCTCCCAAAAATGACCATTGTTTAGTACAGTGCATTATGGGAAATAAATGAGCACTATTTCCACCCAGCTGCAGCAGAATTATAAATTAAACATGTCAGCACCTTATATATCACGAAGTTATGTCTGGAAGTTTGTCTTTTGTACTCAGTGTCAGCGCTGATCTATTTATATGGGTATCAAAAGCCTGCTGATTCATGACGCCAAGAGACATACTAAACAGCACACACACTTGCTTTGGCTGCTGCAAAGTCATCAAATGCGGTGCTTTTATGAAATCTCCTTTGTAATAAAATTCGGTGCCTGCATCACAATGCTGAGATAAGCCGCAGTGGAGCGGAGAGAAAGGGAGCCACAAAGCTCAAAAGGTTATGTGCACGCCACCGCTACATTTTAGAAAGCAGAGCATATGAGTACAACTAAAAACAGAAGCATTATGAACCAACTAAAGATAACAGTTGTAATATTTAGTTTAAAATGGAATATATAATATACATAGTAGAAATATTGAGGATATTTGACCTGGATAGTAGACTAAACGATCGGATTTGTTATTATCTCTACAAAATCCTATGATATTGTTTAACACAATATCATAGGATTCATACTGTTCACCCCTGGATTGCATTTATTTCATAACTGTGGGAAAAAGAAAGGGAAATTTCACTAATTATTAAGGTACTTTTTTCTCTCCTTTTTGCTTTGAACTTTTTTTTCACATTTTAACAATACCATTGATTTAACAAATGTTTAGATTTTGTGAGTTTAGGGAGTATGTGTCATTTATTAAATATGTGAGAGCATAAGATGTCCAACATCAGTGTAGATAGTTCCCAGAGGAAAGCCTCTGGGCTCATGTGATTGGTCGACAGGAGCAGCCTGCAAACCAATAGGGAGACTAGTAAGCATCGGATGATGTAACAATTAACATGAAATGCAATACATTTGACCAAGTTCTGGATGAGTACTTTCTTGTTTAAACACTGAAACTAATGACACAGTTTGTGATTATTGTGTCACCAAACACTTCTCTGCTTTAGCCTCTGTTCCCATGACAACAGGACAGCGGGCAAGGTCACTTTCTCGAGTATGAACAGCATGCAACAGGGAGGCTGCCAAAACACCAATATGGGCACAAGTTTTCAATTACAGCTTTAAAAGGTGGATGCGGAAACAAAAAATTTAAATACATATGTATGACCAGAGTTACATTTTACAGTAGTTTCAAAGATCCAATTGATTAATGGGTCAAAACTGGGACTTTGGAAAAAAAAAAAAAAAAGTGTGATAGTGTTGTAACATTTGAGAGCAGACTGACTGACATAATAACGGATACAGTATATTGCAACACTTGCAGTCATTCAAATTAAATATTTGTTTCAATTGAGATTAATCTTGCAGCTCTAATTTTGAAAATTAATAAATTTACCGATTGCCCAAATGTGTGATTAAAAATTCTGAAAAAATTAATCACTATAATTAAGCAGAGGGAGACATTCACAGAGCTAGAAAAAGACCACCCACTCTGACATGTGGTCTGACTATAAAAAGTATGTGGCATACTTTTTCATCATGCCCCTGAACGTCCTCCAACTAAATAGATCAATCATTCTATCAGATCCCCCTTCTGCTTCAATGCATCATGGTCCCTGTAGTCTTGAACAGCCAGAACCTTCATTTGTTCTGGTCACAAGCAAAAGTGTCAAAGCCTGTGTCCTTATCTACCACATGTCACCATTGCATTGAGTGAACCGCAGGACAGTTCATTAGTGCCCCCATATTAACCTCTGCCCGTGATGGGGTTGTCCAGTTTTTGTCTGAATTAAATTAATTAAAACTAATTAATTAAAACTGAAAACTTGCAACTGTAAACCCTCTAATATTTCTATTTATGGTCAAGGACAATGTAAAAAAAATACATTCAACTTTCAATCTTCAGTGATCAGTGTTTTGCATATTAAGTTGGCATAATGTTTTTACTGGATGCCTTTTCGTGCCAACTTAGTTGAAGGAGCCACAAATAACAGCTTGTGACAGTGGTTGGATTATAGCTTAGAGAAATCGTATTATTTAAATATGACATGTTTCATACTCACTTGTAAGAAAGGATTGAAATATTAACAAAATCCAAGTTTCATTCAAAAGGAAGAAATCACTTCAAATGCATCTAATTGTTTTATATTCACTGCATGCACTGCACTGAGCTTGCCCTGTAATTTTCCCTGTGACAAGGTAAATGACTGCAGCGGATTGGCTGCGATAATTAGCATAGGATAGCTCATTAAGGTATTGTTTAGTGCATGCATGTTCCTGTCACTTGTCAGGAGAAACAGTGGGAGGCCTAATTTGAGATGCTTTTAAACGATGACGAAGATGTCTTTGAATACTTGGAAAAGTCTGTCCATTTGGCAGCTGATCTGTGACAGTCTGGAGCTGCCAAAATTATGGATCATCACCTGCCAACAATGACTGGTGCTTTATATTTAACTGTGAGACCAAAAGTGTGAGTGTTTACTATAGTCCCAGCTGGCCACCGTGACTCAGACATAAGAGAGGCCTGCTTTCATCCAATGCTTTTTAAAGAAGACATAAATAAACAAGAGGGAACAGGTGCTACAAAATATGTGCCAATTTTCCAATGTATTTATTTACAAAGACCTAAAAAATGGAAGTATAAAATCTACATTAGGCAAGTCAAGAGAGAAACATGTTCCACTCTGTTAAGCCAAATCTGCTGCACCAAATACATTTTTTTTTACTACTTTTAACTACATTTAATTCTACCTTCATTACAAACTATCTGAGAATTCAGAGATCTTGTGGGCAAAATATTATATTGTCTTTTATGTGTAGATATGCACATTAGTAATGCAGAAGAAATGTGTATCAGAATAAAACAGGTCTTAAATGAGAGTTCAACTAAAAAACAAACATTTGTGTAAGGCTTTTTATTATTTACCCAATAGTTGAACAGAAATTAAAATATGCAACATCAAACTTTAAATGCTAAATAAAAAATATAGTGACAACCATTAATTGCAGCCTATTATCATGTGTCTTGTATCTACAATTTATGCTAGTGCACAGCTGCCATTCAACCCTGTAATCATGTAGCGGCTGGTCCAACAGGCATCCTCAGGGGTGTCATTATTTACATTTCTGTGGAGCTGTTTTCTATGCTAAAATATTCAGTAAGAGTTTCCTCTCATTTGTCAGACTGAGCTCCTGTGAGTCTTGGCCGTAACAGTTTAAAGTTGATGGTGAGGCTGTGTTGGCACTAAGCAACCAATTCTTCATTTAAAATCACTAAAGAGTGATCATTGTTTTTTGCACTTCACTGATAGAGGGTCTGCCACCTGCTTGTTTCCATGCAGATGTTATAGCTTTGTCTTGAATGTTCCACAGTATGGACTTATATGTATCTTGCATTTATACAATTACGAGTGTACTGATGCTAAAAAATACATGCATTTTTACTGTGAGTGGGGTTGCCTCTCCACAGATCTAACCTGTACCTTTGCATCATCTGTCCCATGTCTCCATAGATACAGACAAGTCTAATGCCATACCGTGGACATTTCTTAGCAAAATTTGGGAAGAATTTCACATTAATCACCCCCTACATGAGATACTACTGTAAATGGGAAAATTTTAAAAAGCTTAAATTATGAAATATGACCAGACTATACAGCCCATCATGGCACTCCCAATCACTGAACCATCCTGCTCCAATCACCTCAGTAGCGATTATAGACATGACAAACTGTCGTGTGTCTCCACTGTCTCCTCATAGTCCCACAGAAATGACTGGAGATGTCATGCAGAGTTCAGCACCTCCATAGGGCCCTCATTATAAGTGACAGTGAAATCCTTCACACACCTCCCTTCTGTCCACTCATTTAAATGAACCAGGTACACTGCGTTACTACCTGCATGCCTTTTAATAACTGATCTGACAGAGCTCCTAGATACAACCTGTGCTTTCAAATTAGTGAAGAAACCCACACCACTGCTGCCCTTTTCCTTGTCTGGCCCCAGTGACAGGGCCCAGGATTAGTCTCAGTCGAAGGAGCGGAGCAAATAAAATATCAATGATTGCACTTGGACTCTCCATTTGTGACAGTGTGTGTAAAATGATGCTTCATTATGTGGTTGAGGAGTGGCTCAGAAGCAGCAGCGGGTAAGCAGGAAATATGTATGCATTCTGATTTTCTAAAGAGGGTTTTTAGGAATGTGATTTGGTTTGATTTATCCAATGAACAGAGAAATAGAAAATAATGTGTGAAATACATCTTGCACGTTATTCTTGTGTCTAAGAGAGGTTTCACTGCGCACTCCAGTGTCCTCCAAAACATGCACAATAGGTAAAATACTACAGCTAAGGTAGTCCAGACCAACCCTAGCTCAGGATGGCAGCACAGTGGCTATCATTCATGCTTCACAGCAAGAAGGTTCCGGGTTCAATCCCTGGGTCGCCTGGGCCTTTCTGTGCTTTCAGTGCAGTGCATTTTCACCCCCTGTCTGGGTGGGTTTCCTCTGGGCAGTTCAGTTCTCCCCACCTACCCAAAGCATGCAACATAGGTAAAATCCTTTGGCTAAGGTAGTCCTGATCACACCTTGCATCAAGATCACAGAGATGGGGCACAGCACAGTGGAACCCACTGCTCCTCAGGGGATGTCCTGGTGCCATTTGGAGGATGGGTCAAATGTAGAGAAAAGAGATTTCAATACAGGGACAATAAAGTGTACCTTAATTTAACCTTAACTTAAAATATGGAGTTGGGTCCCTGTGAAGGCCCACTGCTCCTGACAGTTTGCCTCACTGAAGTATCGGTCAATTGCAGAGGATTAATTTCCCCACACAGATCAATAAATAATTTCCTATAAAATATACACAGGAGGTACCAGGTTTTCCTGTACCTCCTTATTTAAAAAAAGTTTGAATGGTAATAAAACATAACATTTGCTTTAATGTACATTTAGAAATATCAATAATTAATTTAATGCTTACAGTACACAAATCAAGGGTCAATGTGTCCCCTTAAGTACAGACTTATTTAATGAGATATTTGATCACTTTTCCTTCTTCCACAGATTTGCACAAGTACAATGATGTGTAGTGTGTGTGGTGCATGTCTTTCATCCCTCACACATAACAGCACATAGTCAACACACACACAAACAGGGGCTATGCTTTGATCAAACATGCAACATGAAAATAAATCACTTATTTTTTCACATGAACACAGATGTATTACGTGTATCGACAATACAGCTCACTGGTCTACAGCATGGCATTGGATAGACCCTATATACACACACACATGCGCGCACACACGCCCACACACGCACATACATACATCACACACACACACACACACAAAGACACACACACACACCAATGCATTATGGGAGTTGTAGTAGCATAAATACAGCTGGCTTTTACATATCAAAATTGAACATAATCACAGGAGAAAAGACAAGCTTGAAGGATGAAGTGGTTATCATGACAATGGATGTATATGGAGCGGGTGCCATAGTGAAGATAGTTTGCAGTGAAAGGAGTGGAGGATGGCAAAATCACTGACAACAATGCGGAAATACGAGAAATAACAACTTCCGCAACCAGAACAGAAAGGAATAACAAAAGACAAAAAAAACAAAAAACAAAACACAAGCCTCTGTTGCTAACTTTGCCTCTGTATAAAGCCCCAGAGATGATGGCTTTGAAGCGGTTGGAGCTGGCAGGTGGCTGACAGGTGAGCACAGGCCCTTCTGTTGTGTACTTTGTTTGTACCTTTAGCAAATAGTCCCAAAGCCCAGAGCAATCACACCCCACCACAGCATCACCAAACTCTTTCCATCAGACAAAGTTCAAGGTAAGTCACTGTGGTATTGATTTTCTTTACAACCCTTTTTTTAATACTTCCTATTTTTTGTCAAGCTTTTCAATTTCCTTCTACAAGTTTGATCTATATGAAAGTCACTCATGGTTCACCTGTAAGCACTTTTTGAGCTACTTGCTAAAAGGCGTTGGTGACAGACACAGACCCGAGTTTTGAGTACTGGTGACATACAGTATGTAGTACAATGGTTTAACAAGATAGAGTTGAGCTTTGGATGAAGAATAATCTATAAAAAATATTCTATAATTCTTTGTCTTGCCACATTCAGTCCTAATGTTCAGAGGTATATTGCAACATATACCACCAAAACAATTATTTATTTATTTTTTAAGTTCAAGCTTTTGTTTTTTTGTTCACTGACAATGGAAAAAAAAACAAAAACTTTTTTCTGACATCTGATTCTGAAAAAACTAATACCAATGATACCAATCAACACAAAAACTATTTTCAAAGTAGATATAGGTAGATAGATAAAAGTAGACATTTAGTTTGAGTTTCTTACTTTCTGTTGATTAAATCACCCATTATGTCAAGTTCTGTGAGGTGACTGCTGTTATAATTTTGTGCTGTACAAAAATCAATTGAATTGAATTTGGAATGGATAAAAAATTGGATAAAGTTGGGCCTTTCTTTCATGTAAAGTTTTAGACTTTACTTAGACAAAATTCATTCACAAGGGAAATTATTTGGACAGAGTAGAATCACACACAAGATATATTATAATGTAAATATAAATATAAATATATATATATATATATATAGATAGATAGATAGATAGATATAGATATATAGATATTGATATAAGTATAAATGGTAATAAGTGATTCAGAATAAGTTAGAACATAACTAGTGGTAAATTAAAAGAAACTGCTTTTAGTTTGTGATGAAATTTGATTATGTTGTGCACACACACACACACACACACACACACACACATACACACATATATATATATATATATATATATATATATATATATATATATATATATATCAAAAAGTGCAAAAAGTGTAGTGAGTAATGAGCCTATGCCTTAGTATCAAAATCAAGTTAGAAATGTTGGTATTGTGAAAAACTCTTTAGTAAGTGGTTATGTATACATAATACAATATTTACAAATGATATTACCATGTCTGTCCAGTCTACAGTTAATAATGGAGTACCATTCTTCTGGGCCTATGCTGAGTCTACCAATGTGGAGGATTTAATTCCACAGCCTCTGAGGTATTTACAGTGAGATTCTGTCAGTGCTTGTTGGTCCGCCGCCTTCTGCCACTTATTATTGTGTCCGGCGCCACAGGGAGCTGTGATTTACCATCAATACACAAGTGCTATTTTCTGCCAAGCCCAGACAATACTTCACAAAGCAATCCTGTGGAATACAAAGCCCCCCATATGAGAAGCCCTATAGCTTAATTCCTATTGATGCACAAGATTATAATAAGTTTGGGTGAAATTACTGTTTTATTTTGTGTGGATAAAAATGGGAAAAATCAATGTGGTCATAATAGGATATTTCTCGTGTTATTATCAACATTTCAATACTTTCAGAAACTGCAGCACAAGCATTTTAGGAAGTAACAGTTTTTTTTTTTGGTTTGTTTGTTTTTTTTATTTTTTATTTCTAACCAAAATTTAACTTTGATTCAAAAGAAGCTGATTGGTTATTCTTCCCTAATTTTTTGGTTTATTCACAATTAGCAATATTTATCATTTATTGCTAATTACGTGCTCTGCTTGAAGCTCCTCGATTCCTTTAGCAATGTTGTTTACAAGCAACTAAACAGCTTTTGGGCTTCATCTAATGTGTCACTGTCATGCATTAATCTACGATGGACAATAACTGCGCTGTCATTTCAAAACGCTTAAAGTAATTTCTCCAGATTGCTTAATTTTTCAGCTCTGCCACAGGCCTGATTAGAAAATGGGATCTTGCGGTGATTGATTCCAGTATTACTTTAGTGTTCTAGTTGATTTATCTCTTACAATAAAGCATCATCATAGAAAACAATTTTGCTGAGACTCAAAACCCAAGATCGTGTTTCAATGGCCTCCAAGGGTCACTTGGTATCTGTCACTGTAGGCCTATTGTGGCTCATTGTCTTTTATTTGTTGCCATAAGCTTCACAACCACATCAAATACAGCCATTCCTTCTGGGGCACTTCAGCTGTGATTGCTTCAATATTGGTCTAAACTACAGCATTAACAGAATGTATGGTATGTATGTGACTGCAAGTTACAGCAAATCAACCCTGGAAAAAAATAAGCGACTACAGGTGAATTTGTGTGTGAATGTGTGGGAAGGCTGTGGGTCTTACCTGGGGACACAAGCAGTTGAGGTTTCTGCCTCTGGAGCGTCAGGGGCGGGGCAACAGAACTGGTGTAGCACAGTTTGGTTTCTGAAGAGAGAGAAGGAAAAAGAAAGCTTGGTTTATGGCTAATATCAAATTACTAAGTCTAGTTCAATGTCTGGTCTGTCAGCATAAATAGCCAAAATGGAAATACCCTGCCCTCCACTATTATAACAAGAGGAGAACACAAGTTTGAATGTGCTTTCACTGTGAGCATTATAAATCTGATTACTTGATTTAGTAGTTTCATGCATATTACATAAAATAAACTATTAGTATTGTGTGCTCATTCAATTAGTGTCTTTCTATTCCTGTGACTCTGAGGTTGGGGTACAACATTTTGTTTCTTATGATCACTTAAAACAAATCATCATTCAAATCCCAAAAAACAGTCATGCCTTATTACTACAATAAGAATATATTAAGTTGTGCTTGAGACAGTGTACACAGTGGACAATAGACGGCTCCAGCCAGAGTTATGCAACAGCAGAAATACCCAGAGAGCGAATGGATTTTTCAAACAGATCAAACTGATCTAGATCATTTTATTGATTATAGTTACTGAATGGAAAGTCCTTCACCTTTTCAGTCCTTGAAGGCCTTATCGTCATCTTTGACAAGGTCAAAATACACATAATAGAATTAATGCATGCAATTGAACAAAAAGACAGCAACTTGGTTCTAATTCTAACCTACGTATTTATATTTGCTGCTCACATGGCTATAAATAAAAAGACAAAAAGGAGAAAAATTAACTTTCTTCTGTGAATACTGCACTTCTTTTCAAAGATAAACATGTCTGAGTGTATATTTGATGACGGTGGTATTGAAAACATTGAACATTACTGCAGTGGATCCATGTTGGTTGATTGGCTTAAGGATTTATTTGGGGGCAAGGACAGCACTGTTGCATGATTTATATACACCAATATAGTCAGTGAGAGGAAGATGAATGGCCACAGTAAGCTCATAGTCATAGCAGGGGGGGATTTTTAATGCAAGGGTGTATCATCTGTGCCTATAATGTGGGTTTAGTCTTAAAGTGGATACCTATCCTGACAAAACTATTTTTTAATCCAGGTTTAGGACTAGCACAAACAATGCACTTTTATGAATTATTTATGCTGGATTCAATATTATGTAATGTTATTCGTGTTAAAAGGCCCATTATTAGGCTATTGTCTGATCTATGTTATAATGTTGTTTTCTCATCACAAACATGTTGTGCTTTGTTTAATTCACACATTTAACACAGAAATCCTGCATATTTAGGCCATGTTGTTACCTCAAGCTGAAAACACTCTGTTCCACCTCATGATGTCATGTGGTAATACAGGAGGGGTTCCACTGTGTTTTTAAATTTCATACACCTTCACTTAAGTCATTTGGATAATTTCAACCCTAGAACTGCCGATCTCTGCTAAAGGAAAAAAGCAGCTGTTAACTTGAAAACTACAACTATGTGACATCACAAGGTGGAACAGAGCATTTTGAGCTTTGAGTAATGATGGATTGTTTGGTTCTGTGTGAATGAAAATACAACTCTCGATGTTTTTGAGGAGGTACAGAGAGACAATTTTGCGTAACATGGAACCTTTAAATAACGCCTCTCTGCTAAATCTTTTTCCAAGTGCTTTTAGCCAAAACCCATTAAAGACATCTGGATATTGCTTGATGCATTGACTCATCTCCAGTGAAGGTGAAATCTTTCAGACTAACAGCGGAGATATAAAACTTTAATGTGTGCAGTGCATGTAGAGAGTACAAATGCGTTTATTTTTACTCCACCAAACGCGTTGCTCTGTCTTTTCGAACACTATACATCCATCTCTGCACACTCTCAGCTGGGGTCCCTTCCCCCATCTCTCACCTCTGTCCCCTCTGCACTGATTTTCCATCATTTTGACTGCCCCCTCCCCCTCATTCCTCACTGTTGGGCCAAATAAAGGAGAGCTACTTAATCCATAACTCTTGATGTCAGACAGGGTGAGCGGTAAAAAGGACCCACGCTGTAGCCTCTCCACGGAGATGGGACCATGTGACAGACGAGGTGCATATCTGTTATCTGCTCTGTGTTGGCGTCTGAGCTCCCAGCTTACAGTCAATCTCACCATTTTGTTTCTCCAGGGAGGACAGGAAAACTATGAGACTTATATGTCTTCTGTTACAGAGCACCCAAGGCCACAATTCTCAGCTCACCAAGAGATCACTTCATTCCATTTCCTGGTCAAGGTTTTGTGTAGTGCAACACAGCAAGAGGCTGCTAATGTTACATGTTCAAGGGACTCTGTGTACTATCTGATGTAAAATATGGTATTATGGTGTTATGAACCAACAATACAAATGCAGATATAACATTCAAGCAGGTGCTAAAACATTTGACCAAAAATATTGATAATACTGCAAATGTTGTTTCAAAGTTATGCAACAAAAATAATAAAAGATTACGATAGAAAATGCTGCAAAAAGGGGGGATTTTTTTTTTCTGTTGGACTGACATATTCTCAGTACTGTTACATCTAGATAGAACCAGGCAACCTTTATGTTAGAAATGTTGAAACAAAAAAATCAAAGATGGTTCATAAGAATGTTTCCTTTGCACCATATTCTAACTCAGTAAAACAATATTGTGCAAATTAGAGTTTAGAAATACAAAGACAAGAGGAAAATCAAAGAGATTCCTAAAAGAGAAGCTGAATGTGATAATGGTCCAGAAGAGGAATGTGTGACAGTAAATAAATTCACTTTGTTAATGGCTGGTGTAATTGTGTTGGCCCTAACAAGCGTGACACTGCTGTGGTCGTGTGTAAAGGAGCGCACAGCTGAGTCTCAGAGGATAGAGGCAGATTACAGAGCCCTCACCAACAGCCCTCAACTGGACTATTCTCGTCCATAAAAAACATGGGGTACTTTTAAGGAGAGGTAAAAAGGTTATTGCACTATTGTCAAGCATTTCATTAGTTTCTTCTAAACAGAAAAGCATCCTGCTCATCAAAAATGTGCTTGCCCCAGAATGTCTTAATATGACAAAAGTATGATACAATAACAATATATAAAAATGCCAATACCCAGAAGCAAAACAATTCTAAAACTGGTATCAACCTCATTTGAAGTATTGATCCTAAAAATAAATAAATAAATAAAATAAATCACTTAAATAGTAGTAGAGTCTTCTTGGTCTCTATCAGAATGACCACATGGCAATATTAATGAAACTACAGTTATTTTGTTTGGAAAATGATTATATAAAATTGTTTGTGTGTGTTTATAGTTCAGTTATATTCGTGAAACTGTGGAAATTGAGTTACAGTTTTAGCAATGTGACAACACTAATCCTTACAGTGTATATTGACTACTCTGGCTTAATTGGTATGGACCAGTGAAATCCCAGTATGTGATGACTTTTACTGCTGACTCTCTTTTTGCCTTGACCACATCTGGGAGCAGCTGCGCACTCATGAATCCAATCGATGGCTTTTATTGGGCCAAAGCTGCCTCAGTATATTCCTGTGATGGTGGCACTGCAGAGCTGAGACACAAGAATCTATAAAAGGCTTTACCTAACTCACAAATGCTCAGAGAATAAACATTTTAAGTAACACCAGAAGAGAATGAACAGACTTTGAGTCTGATTTGTACCACTTCACACCGTAGCTCCTTTTTGATGCGCCTCAACTATATGCCTCTCTTTCATCTTTGATCTTTGCACTGTTCTCACCGATATTCAAGCATATTTATCCTTGCTTTTAAAAGAAGAACTTGGCGGCATCTAAATCTTGTCTAATCTTTGATCTGGTGGTGGAAACTGTTTACAGCGTAGGAGCTCTCCATGGTGCTGAATTGCTTTTATTCGTACCCTCAAGTAGGAAAGCCAATCGTTCCTGTTCTTAGGATTACCCAAACATTTCCCATACAAAGCATCTACAAAAATCACTAGACTTGACTCTACACACACTTGAATGTTGTTTGATCAATGTGGGTGCAGAAGATTAAAAGCAGCCCACATGGCCTGGTTTCTGATCTTCCACACCACCAACTCAGTTTACCCTTGAAGACTAAGCTCACTAATACCAACCTATAAAAAATCTATAAGCTTTCATAAGCTCTCATGCACCCTGGCTCTGGTGAGACTGGGTGTAATCAGTATACCTCCCTTCTGATTGTTCTAACTTCTAATGTGTTTGTCGATTTGCTCTACCCGGGGTTGAATTCAGATTTACAAAGATTCTAGTAAGGGCAAGAGAGATGCGAGGACAGATCTATCCTTTCATGTGCAGAATAGAGGGGGCCCTTGTGGTTAATGGAAATACTTAGTTATAGACATATGATGATTTAATGATTAATTATTTTAAAATATAAAATAAAATTATCTCTTTTTCATGATGATGCATTAGGTTACAGTATAATGGTATACTGTATACACAGATTGTCAACCAATAATAAAAACAGTTTACCACAAAACACATCATAAACTTAATCTACTCTAGTCTGCTAATATACTTAGTACAAACTATATCAAGCCCTTTACATATGGACTGAGAAAGAGAAATTGACCCACTGAAGGCTCTTGTGTTAGAGCAAACCCAAACAGCTTACGGTACATCTTGTACTGGATTGACTGAAAATAGCCTGGGCTACAGACTATAACCAACACTCCAGAGAGCCTCAATAACCTCCAAAATCTTCTATAGCCTCTTTGCTATAAAGAAATCCAGAAAAAGCAAGCATCAAATCACCTACCTAATAGCAGTGTTCATATTGCATGTATGATGAAATATTCCACAGAAATATGCTTTTATAATTTACAGATAAAAGGCATGACTCAATTTCTTCATTGGCTGTTATAAAATGTATGCCAGATTTACTTCACTTCAGCTTTTAGTGGTCAGCCTTGGATAATGTATGGTCTGTTGGTCTCAAAACAAACACGGATGCTTAGAAGCAAAAAAAACAAAACAAAAAAAACAACAAAAAAAACAGGGCTGAGGAAAAGCATGACTATCTCCCAAATCAATAGGTCCAGGGTGGGAGAACTTACTGTATAAAGAGAATCCGTTTCAGATGACAGAAGGATTTTCCTCTAAAAAGTGTGACAGGATAGACTAGAAAAAATAAATAAATAAATAAAAAATAGATGGATGAAATCTCTGCACTGAACTGCAAAGCAGGAGTGGCCTTTACCCAAGTACAAGATGCCTTATTGACTTTTGACATTGTTAAAATAAAGCATATTTCAATTGGCTCCATACCATTGAGCCCTTAAACTGTAAAAAAACAAAAAAACATACTACCACAAACATAAACAGCTTTTCTCTTTACACCAGCTGCTGTTGCCAACACTATTGAGCAGTTTTTGCAGCTTATTGGCCATAGAGCCTCTCTGCGTTTCTGCCTCCCCATCTGCTAAAGATTTGGCACAGGGTCAAATTACAGATATCTCCATGCTCTGCGCTCATTCTTAACAACCATCAAACTGGCAATGCTTGTAATATATCAGCCTGCCTTTGAGCTGATGAGGAAATTCTAGTCATGCACCTTAGGCGAATGCAGTCATAGATTTTGTGCTGAAGTAAATAACATTCATTAATCTGGCTCAGAGCACACAGGCTTTTATGAGAGATGGTACTGCATGGAATTTATTAAATATGAGCATGTATTTTTGACAGACTGACTCATTTTAACTTCAAGTGCAGCTCTTCTCACAAGCTTTAAGTGTAGGCTTTATCCACTGCATAGTCTTGCTTGTGGTGTGACGCAGACCGTAACCCAGCGCTAGCGTCATAGATTGATTTGTGTCCACTGATGATGTAATGAAGATCAAGAGGAGAGAAAGCAACACTACGTTCACAATGATTTGAAAACACTGCTCCCAGTCACAATGAAAAGTCATAGCCCATAAACTGTATGACCTGGTCCAGACTCATTTAGTGGAGGTATTTAGCAACTGAACTTTACACTGTTGTCCTTATAGAAAATAGCTACATAACAACTGAAAACAAATTAGCTTTGTTTTTTGTCCTTGCGATGTACAGTATTCGTGAAGCGGTTTGAGAGATTATAAACTCTGTCATATCAAAGGATAGCCAAACAGAGCAATAACCTTGAGCAAAAAATGTATTCATTCAAGTGAAAACAAAATTACACTTTTGTAGCAGTAATGTTTAATAAAAAAGTAGCATATGTGACAGCCATGGAAATAATACAAAAACCCAGAGCCACAGCTGTTGGCTTAGCTAAATACAGTATCTGTTGTGTCTGTGTCTGTAGTGAATTCAAATGAAAGTGTGTACACAAATAGCAGATATTATTTCTGAAGATACTTTAAGATTGTGTTGGTTTGGTAGCACTATAAGAGGCCAGCAGGAGCCGATTGGACATGCTATGCCTATTTTAATCAGGCCGGGAATGCCTCCCAGTCTTGGAGCAATGGCTTTGAACATCACTGTGGGTTGCAAAGTTAACCGCACCTGACATTTCCTAAGGCGCTACCAGGGTTGTGTGTGGATTGTTGTTCCCATGTGTATATCAAACACGCTAACATGGATAATGCTACAAAAGAAGTTTGGGTTGAAAAAAAAGACCTTTTAACTTCAACAATACATGCAGTGTAATGCTTTAGACCTTGACCTAACACGAACAAGGTAAAACACAGTGCCAAGCCAAATCTTAGCCTTCACTGATATTTGAATGGACCACACACTTGACAAAAATCATATTTAAAGGGCCCATATTACCTTTTTTTGTGATCTATGCTATGATGTTTCCACGTTTTGTTTCATTCACACAAAGGCTGCATATTTAGGCTGAGTTCTTCTCTCAAACAGAAAACAGTCTGTTCCACCTTATGATGTCATGAGGTAATACAGGAAGTGCTCTCCTGTGGTTTTTAAACTGCATTTAAAATTTGGATAATTTCAGATCCAGAATTGCCAGTCCGTACTAAACTAAAGGTAAAAGGACATCACAAGGAGGAACATAGCATTTTCAGCTTGAAAGATGTAGACAAACTGATAATAAAGGTACTCACACTTGTATGAATTAAACAAAACACAACTCCAGGTATGTTTTTGATGAGGTAACAACAACATTCTAACATGGCTTGAAATCCATTGTGCACAATATAGGACCTTTAATATAACTGAAATAAAGGCATGTATGTGATTAGATTATTGGGTTTCTGGTTCTGTGGTGACTTATTTGACATCAGTGTCTTGATATTTTTGCTACTTATTTAGAATTTTACTATTACCATTTCTATTTTTCTCTTTGTTTTTATAATATATTGTGATGTGTGAGCTACTGTGTCCAAATAATTTCCCTTGTGGATCAATAAAGTTTGTCTAAGTCTAAGTTTCTAGGTGGAAAACTCCAAAGGAAAGAAGTAAGAACATATCCAACAGGTGATAGCATTATATAACTAAAGATTCTTTAAATGCACAGTTGATTGAAACTCTGCTGCTAGCCAAGGAAACAGCCTCATGTATCACCATACCCATGTCAGGGCTATTTGTCTATGTCAGCACAGACGGCACTTGGAGCTTCAGGAGGATGTAGGGCAAAGATATCAGGAGTGTGGTAATTAGATAAGCATTTCACTTAATTAATGGTTATAATCCCTGTTTCACTAGCTTTTTGTATGATGTCATTTTCAAAAACTAAAAAATCCAAGCAAACACACATTTTAAAAACATGCCACAGAATACAGAGAATACGTTCAGTAAGTTGTATTTTCAAGGCAACATAGGCCTAAGGAGAAGTGTTGAGCAAAATACTCAGACAGTTCTCTACAGCACATATAGAAGAAGATAAGCCACACATGCAGTATAGTATATATCCCACACAAAGAAATGACACAGCACTTTCAGCATTCTAACCCCAAAACAAACTAAACACACACAACTAGAATACTGACAAAGTAGAGTATCTTATTTCTCGCTCAACTTGTACGTGAAAATAGCTAAAATTGTCACAGGGAAGGAATCACCCTAGCAGCTACATCCTCCGAGAAATGAAGCAATTTAAAAGCACTACACACCAAATGTGATATTCATGATTTGGATTCCTCGCAGCGGCAGCAGCAGAGCCAAGCCACGCTGTCATAACTGCATGGACGTGATTCCCATTCATTTAGAGCGAGGGAGGAGGGACAGGAAAAGAGAAGGCCACAGGCTTACACATGAGGAGATCCCACACATCCAGGAGGAATGCCAGGTTGGAGAAGCAGAGCACTATTTGGAATTTGGGAAAAATAAAGCTAAACAAATGTAAACAAAACAAGAACAATCTCTCTTTTACTTTCTTTCAAATAAAGCAAGATATCACATTCTCAGTGGAAGAGACAATGGATTACAAGCCAATGTACTCATTGTGCCAGTTTAAACCCTGGTAAATGCAGCTAGCATTGGCATGGGCATCATGCATAAAACCAGGGACATATCTTTAATCAACGGAAGATGCTGTATTACGACCTGCAATGAATGAAAAGCTTAGGGAAGGTTAAGGCTAAAAGTCCAAGCATATGCTCACTGTGCATTGCTGGCTAAATCCCTCGGAGATAGGACAAGAGCAGCACTAAAGGGTGAGGCCAGTGCTGGCAGTGCTCCAGGCCCATTGATGTGAGAGGGCTATGTGAACAAGAAGAGACTGCAGCATCCAACTGCCACTCAGCAGGAGCACAGGCTTATGTATGCCGCACAGCGGACGCCAGTGTTCCTGCTCCAAGGTGCTGTCCATATACACCCCCACTCACATACTGGAGGAGTATGGCACTGCTGCATGAACACAATGTCATACTGTATGGCATTGTGTGTATGACCCCTACACTCACTGGCCTGAACATCCGATGAACCACTTATAGAAGGCTCAATTGTTTAGTCTCAGACATGCTCTCAAGCTATGAGTTCTGTAATTTAGTGGCAAAGGGGCATTCTTGAGGTGGAAATTTCGAAAGCTAGAAATTTGATCCCTCCTTGATCCCTTGACTTAAGTCTTAACCTATTTCATGCTACTAAGAAGCTTTTTTAAAGGGGGGTAAGAAACAGTGAATAATCTGATGAGAAATAGTTCACTTTTTTACCAACACATAATATGAAATGGTTTGGCTGTCCATTCCACGCACAACAAATGACCCCCTCAGGTCCAAAGTGAATGCTCAAGCACAGAGGGAAAGTGAATTCTCAGTGTGCTGCCAAACACCTATATCTTTGAATTTTGAAGAAGCATTTTTGAGCATATGCAGTAACACTCCTGACTTGAATCCTGGATGAGCCTTGCACTTTGGCAGGAAATGGCAAACAAGAAACAAGATGGCATACTTTCAGTGAATCTTGGCTGAGAGAGTAAGCCAGCGGGTGGAAAAAGGAGGGCATGAGGGAAACCAGGGCCAACACTGCAAAAACAAGCTGGATTGCCAGGTGGCATGTGGCGCACAAGGGTTGTTTTGTCCATGAGAGCCAGTGCTTGCTCTCTCTCTCTCTCGCTGTCCATGAGTGTCAAGTCTGTAGGAGGCAGCGGCAGAGAGGACCTAGGGCAATATATGAGAAAGCTGGGATATCCACCTGAGGCTACTGAGGTGCCCTGCCTATCACACACTCACGCATCATTCGACCTGTCCACTGCAATTACTGTCATTCTGCAGTGTGCGATGTCACTGTAGCACCATTTTACAACAAAACTTAACTTCAACAGTAGGGTTAGAACTAAAGATTATTTTAGTAGTCCACTAGTCAGAGATAATATTTTTGGTTAGTTAAATGCTTATTTTTCTATAGTACAATGAGACTTTTAACAAACAAAGATTAAAATGTGGTGACTGAATTCTTCTGGATACATATTTTTATGTTTAAAGGTGGTCTGAAAAAAAAAGCTCTTTCTCTCTCTTTTTTTGGCATGTGGTTAAGAAATTATCCAGATGATTTTTGGAATTGTCAGCGTATCAGCTATTGGCCTTCAAACTCCAGCAGAGGTCAATATTTTGTTTTGGTCGATCTTTTGCCTAAAAACTACACACAAAGCTTTATTTTAACACTTTAATGTGAAGAGATAATTACACAAAACATGACTACACTGCTCTCTTAAAGGTTTGTGGTAAAAAGGGTTGTGTAGTAAATTTGTATTAGCCTACATAATTTGGGGAAAATAACCCAAATCGGCTAAACATATCAGCTCAAAAGTTTCAGCAGGGTTTTTCGGCCATTAGTTTCTCTGGAGTATAAACAATCAGCGTTAGCCATGAAAAAACTCATATCGGTAGATAAAAATATTGATAAAAATATCAATTACAGTTATTATAATAGTTGACTGGTCATGATTATTCAGAGTCATTGTTGCAGCTCTGTTTAACAGCTCATAACTGTAAAAAGCAGAAGCAAACGACAGCACAGCCTGAGCTCTTTAGTGCAGCCCTGAGATTGGTTAAGTGTTGTCAAGCGTGGTGGTAGTTAGAGGATGGACATGAATGCTCAATCAGACTGCAGAGGTTTCCAGTTTCTACTGTAGCATAAGCTGCTAATTGCAGGAGAGGAAAAGAGACAAGTGAGGATGAATAGATTCTGAATTGAAAATGTGAGCCATATGCAGCAGACAGACAGAAACAGAACAATATGGTGAGAAAATGACTGGATACCACATGTAGTAGAGTAGGAGGATGAAAAGCAGTTGCATTGCTGAAGACTTCCCCTCACACCAACCCCTAAAATAGTAGCACAATTGCAATACAGCAACAGTTCACCAATGTTTAGAGAAGGGATTTTCTACTATAATCACTCGAGAGGGTCATGTTGTCTACCCCATTCAGAAGACATTATTGCTATATATCACATCACTTTTCAACTTGCCCATAACCAGCTGATAATGGACTGTAGTCTTCTTCTCATATGAACATGCTATATCACTAATGGTAATAAAAAATGCATACAGGGAAGGAAAAGGAATTACATTTTTAATCTGAATCAATGCACATGGAATAGATAAATGGTCTAGAGGTAATTAAAGGTGCACTATTTATCTTTTCTGGTGGAGGGTTTGCCATCTGATGTTATGGCCTAACCTGGTCAGATGAGTTCTTGCTATATTTGTGAGTTCACAAACTCCCCATTTTAGAAAAAAGAAGAGTATTTTGTTTTTGAAAACCATGCAGAGATAAGTGCTTTGTGCATTTGTTGACGGGAAAAGTGCTTTTCTCTCAAATGGATTTAACAAAATTTTGATTTGTCGGCTTGTTCAGCATCAACTAATCCTCTACAAATAATCTGGACGTTCCACCTTTTCCTAATTGCTTTCATCGAGAGCTGCCTCAGATTGTAAATAAATTTAAAACTCAATTCTAAATGCTAAGTGCTAAATATATCAGTCTGACAGAAGCCAGGTTAGTTATGGCCTGGATATATGTTTATTGTCATCTGCCGACACTCATGGACTAAATCTTGATATTATAGTTTTAGAGTGTTATCATGGAGCATTGTCCTGACTTGTATTTGTTATAAAAGGATTTTAATCCTTTTTTTTAATTTTATTTTGTTTAATTTTTTTTAACTAAGTCTGTCACATAACTATTGTTATATTTCTTTAGAAATATATCATGCTGCAAAATGTGCTATTTTGACAGGCCTACTAACTCTTTAACCTTTTTAAAACACGGTGCCTTAAAAATGAACTTAATTACTCATAACAAATATAAATTACCTCTTTGTTTACATATTCCTTGTCAACAAAACATAGCTAGTCTATTGTAAATGTTCTTTGCTCTCAATGATTGTTCATCATTTCCAAGAACAGGTGCAAGGCTCCAAAATCACGAATAAACCCAATGTCGATAATAAACCCATTTGAAATTTAGTTTGTGTAACATATCATGGGGTCTGTGCTACTTTCATATTATCAATGCTTTGTCTTACAATAGGCCTATATTACAAATTTTTAACATAGTCCTGACAGTTTAGGATTATTGTCTTCATGAATTATCAAATCAATCTGGGTGAACCAAAACAATGCAAATGTGGTGAGTAGAACAGATGGGACTAAGCTGGCTGCCTTGTGTGTGTAACTGTGGGCATTTGTGCAGTGCTGCCAATTCATCTGACCTTGATAATGGGGACAAAATAAGATTCAGCACCACGGACAGCACCAAAGCAAATAACACTATTAATATACTGTGGGAGAACAAGTTTACTCATTACTCAAAATAAAATGTATGCCAGACCAAGCATCTGGTGATAAATGCAGGGCACTGTAGTCCATTGGCCAAGGACAAAGCAGAAAACAACCTTAATTGATGTTTCAGAATGGGATACTGCCAGGTGTAGCTTGTAGTAAATACTTTTGATATCTGCCAGAAGAATTAGACTCCTAATAGGAATGGTAATGCTGAACAATTTGGTTACATTTTCAAGGACTGGATTGTTGCCAAAAATACTGCATAAACATGCAAAGCAGTGTTTAGATGCATTTAAGTACAAAACAAATGCCTTGTCTTGGTTTGTTAGTATTTATACACTAAATTGGCACAGACATGGACTCAAACAGGATCTGTTCATTCAGAAGTAAATGCTCACTGCTCAAACAAAAAATACTTCACAAGTCCACAATCCTATAAAACTCACTGTACAAAAATCATTTGCATTTATCAAGGGTTGCCAGTGCTATTGTCTAATCTTACCCTTTATAAATGGATATTTGCAAAACTAAAAACTAATGTGGAACATAAAACAACAAGAAAACTATACCAACAGTCTTCTTTCTTTCTCAGTCATTAGTTATATTGAACTATATCAGTTTTTTTTTTTTTTTTTTTTTTGCATATTGTATATTATTATACCATAACATAGATTGTCACCAAGTAATACAATGTTTGTGGGTGGAAAATTAACAAATCCCCACCATGCCAGTTTGAGTTTTCCCAATCAATATCCATTAAGCTTTCAACTGATTTAAGAGGCCTACAACAGACTAATTTGAAAATACAGGAGAAGCTTGAATTACCTGCCACAAAATTAAGCTCTACTTGTCAAATGGATGAAGCATTAATCAAAGACAAACCACAGGCATTTCAGGACACAGGGATCATGGTGAGTACTGCCAAGGACAGGAGAAGATGGCTTTCTTATATCATAAACAGAATGAGAATCAATGTTCCTGCAAAGCATTCACATGGGTTCTTAACTAAAGTACCTTTGAAATTTAATCTGTTCTGGCAGAAACATCTGCACTAGCTTATTTGCTCTAGTCAATATGGCCAAAATAAGTATCCAAAAAGACTTGGGCGTCAAAGCTGCAAGTGATGCAGTGATTTTTAAAAAATCAGTTCAGCGTACAAATCCTTCATAAATACTGACAAAAAATTTAAAATGGCCTATTCACAAAAGTTAATAATTTGGTAGTCAATATGTAGCCTGGGCTACATATGTGGCTGCCTAGGCTTCCCATAGGCAAAAGCAATCTCATCATAATAACCTTTAAGGACCTAGATAGGTCAGCCTTATCTGGCACGTGAATCTGTTTTTTTTTTTTTTTTTTCCCCCTTCATGGTGACTGTTGTTCTTTTGTGGACTTACTCTGCTTTCCGGGCTATTCCCACGGAGCGGCAGAGCGTGGTGGGGGTCTGCGGGACCAGGGACTTGCAGCACGGGCTCCTCTTGTCCTCCTCGTGCGAGTCAGGACTGGCCTGGTTTCCTTTAGGCGACTGGGGCGAGGTTGGCACGAGCTGCAGCTGCTGAGGATGATGATGGGAGGCGGGAGGAGCAGCGGCAGGGGCGGTCTGCGGATGATGGTGATGATGATGGTGGTGCTGCTGCGGCGGCTGTGCCACGGGCTGGTGATGAGTCGAGGAGGCTTTGCTAGCTCCGGCCGCGTGCTGGTGCAGGTGCCCCGGTGCTTGGGGACTGGCGCTGCGGTGAGAGGTTGTGGTGGTCGCGGGGTGATGATGGTGGTGATGTTGGTGGGCCGTGGGCGCTGGTGGCTGGGGCACGTAGTGGTGAGGGTCCCGCAGTTGACGGTTCTCGCCGATGAGATCTTCCACCTTCCGCTCAAGCTCGTCGATACGCTGGCGCTGCGTCTGGATGAGGCTCTGCTGGTTCTGCACGATAGTAGTCAGCTCCTTCAGGTAGAGGACGGCTTTCATGGGGTTATCCAGCAGACTCTCCATCACTAAAACCGGGGCTGTGTTGCTCGCGTAACCCGCCGAGAGGTGCCTGCTTGGGAAACGGAAGTAGCACTGTGAGTGACCCAGCGGCTCTGATGCTATACGCTCACCGTGCGCGGGCAAGGCGGTCAGGATACACCTCTCTCTCTCATACTGCTGCTGAGCCAGGCGGGCATGAGCACAGCCGAACGAGGGGGCAGGGCCGTAGTGAACAAGTGACGCAAGTACGCACGGGAAACGCTCAAGGTTGTTTGATGCGCTCTAAATGTAATGTTTTTTCACTTGACAACTCCATCTTGATGAACCTAGATAAAGTTCTACTTATCTCAATGCTTTAAAGGTGCACTAGCCTATATAACTTGGGTTTACGTGGGATATGCTATTGCTTTGCCTGGAATGAGCATTTGGGCATACAACTGTAAGCCTACATGTAATGACGGAGGAGGCAGTGGGGGCCAGTGGAGGCTACAGTATTTCATCCTACTCTCCAAAAAGTGCTATGTATAACATTTCTAGATGAGACAAGATGGTTAGGGTTAACCACACCAGGCCATGTTATAGTTTTTGGATGTATGGGTTTATACCTATTGCAATATAGCCTAGAAGCAAGCAGATAATGAGTAGAAATGGCCCCAGGATAGATCCCTGAGGAAACCCCACAGTTTAAGGTAATTTGGGCACAGATCTACTTACATAATTCAATAAAGTAGTTCTTATCTTCAGACTTTGTGTCAATGTGCATGTCAATTTTCACCTTAAAAAGCAGCTTCATTGCTATAGCTCAAATGAGTTATTCATTAGGAGAAAGATAGCAAGATAACACTTAACTCCATGTGAACCGATATAGCCCATAGATGCCTTACTCTATTTATCATTAATAGTCTTCTTCACAAACTTAAGTTTGTGGAAAGTAAAACTGGGCATGAACCAACCAATGCTTAAGATGGACCTGTTTTAGAAGTGGGGTCACCAACCTTTAACAGCAATTATCTTACAGATGCACAAGGGTCAAACTGTCTTGTGACAAGAACAATGTACACAATAGATGTCTATGTCTATTATAACACTTGGTCAAGGGCACTTGAACATGAATTACTTTTAGATACATAAATAAGAAGAAAAGAGTAATTAATGTCAGCTAAAGATTAATTACTTAGAAAGGCCTTCTTCATTAATGACCCTGAACAAGATAGCAATTAATTGGCAGAACATAATGTGACCTTTTTAAGTAGTTTAAGAAAAAATAGACCCTTGAAAAAATGCTTAATACGTATATTTATGAATCTATACATACTAATTCTACTAACTCTTATACTATAAGAGTTACATAACTTCATATAACTTAATACATATATAACTTAATACTTATATAGTGATATTTTTTATAAAAAATATAATAATAATAATAATAATAATAATAATAATAATAATAATAATAATAATAATAATAATGCATTGGTATTGTATAGTGCTTTTCCAGACACTCAAACTCACTTTACAATTTCGTGCATTATTCATTCATTCCATACCTTAGTGTTAAGCTAAGTCAGTCTGCCCAGGGGCAGACTGACTACCACCAACAGTCACACACACACACACACACACGCACACACCATATTCAATAGGCAATGGGTAAAATGTTTTGCCTAAAGACAACAACCTTTGCCACAGGCACCTCATATTCCCAGAGGTCTCCTATCCAAGCCCCTGCTTATCTTCTGAGATCTGATGAGATCACACTTTAACAAGAAGGTTTGGCCACATATATCATTGTCCAGAGAAACTGAACACAGGGAATAGGACTACAGACTTTATCAGAGGCTGTTAGTTTGCTCTATTACATTAACCCCTACAGGAGTGAATCATTGCAATCAGTGTTAACAGGATTGGATTGATTGTGGGTCCTGCTCCAGAGCTTTCATGGACTGTCCATTATATATTGTTCATGTTAAGTCTGACTTATTGTAATCATTCATTAGAAAATATGAATGCTTGACATGTTCGTTGCTTGAAGTTACAGCACAATGATATTATGTTTAGGTTTAATTTTGAATCTCATGCACCATTATTATGTGTCCACACATTTTTTTATATATATATATTTTTTCCTCTTAATACAGGAGGCAGATTTTTGCACATCAGTGCATGCAATGTTTAAGTCCCCTGAATAAGGTGGGGAAGAGAGCAAAGCTGCATTGTTAGCTCCAAACAGAGAACCGGTGAGAAAAGAAACAGGATTTACTTCATGCTGATTAATTACCATGTCATTATAACAAGCTGTGAGCACTATGCATACTACCAGAGTCAGGAGCCGATTGGTCAAACAAATCGAATGAGAGCATGTCACATCTAAAATGTAATACATATACTCTAAAAAACAAACATACTTTGAAAACTGCCCTGATTAAAACGTTTTACTTATTTAATATTATAACTTTATTTGAAAATAAAGTGGTACAGCAAATTACACTCTAAACTGTGCATTTTGTTGATTAAGGTTACAGAATAACATGAAGTTCAGTCTCTCAAATTTAGTGGATTTGTACTGGTGATCATTAGTCATGCAACTACCCCGACCAGTACACACTTCAAGAATAAAGATAAATACAACAAAATATTAATAAAATAATAAAGAAAAACATGAAACTGCCACACACATAAACCAAATTATCAATACATGCAGTGTTTTGTGAATTCATGCTCACATTATGAAACAGCGTAAATTTAAAACATGGTCCAGATGCATATCAGAACTTATGACAGGACTGCCATCTAGTGGTGTATATGAAGTGCATCATGTTGGGACGTCAATGGCAAACGTGAGGACCTTAACGTAAGCAACGCGCAACCAAAAAGCAATAAAAAAAGAGAGATTAAAGTAAAAAAAAATAAAATAAAAATAAAAAAAAATAAAATGACACCCTCTTCTTCAAAATTACTGCTACTCCATTTTTCTTTCCATTTACCAGTTTGGGGAAATTGAAACCTTTCTTTTTGGCTTCTATGGATGCCTGGACAACAAAGAAGTGTTATTTGTTTTATTAAAGTTTAATTGAGAGAAAGTTCAGTCTTTTACAAATGTCAATCACACATAAAATGCATAAACATTTTCACAATTATAGAAAAAAGAAATCACTCAGCTTTGTTTTAATTCAAAGATACAAGTCACTTTCCCAAAAGTCACACCCCCAAATTAAATTGATGAAAATGTAATGATTTGGATCGATATGCAGAGAGCTACTCACAACATAACATTAAAGGTGCACTATGTCATTTTTATGGTGATGGGAGCTTGCTTTTCCATGTATAACCTGTAACTTGGCCTGTTGTAGTCAGTTGCTTGTCTCCATAAAGACAGATAAGTTTAAGGCCATACTGTAGAGCTTTCAACTAAAGCAATTACAAATATCCATGGAGACAAGCATGCTTTAAACCCCCTTCACAATGCACCTTTATGTTTTACTACAAAAACAGAATTAACTGAGTCAACACTGTCACACTGCCAAACCCTTCTATGCAATAATACATTTCTTTTGCCGTTTTGATGGTGATTTTTGAAAAGCAGCTGATCTGGCTGGATTAACTTGTGAACGAGTTGCTTCAAACCTAAATGCTATATCAGATGTAAATGTGTGCGTTGATGCAAAAGAATCCACTGATCTTATTGAGGATGCTGTAGTTGGACTTCTTTGCAAAGGGTTTGGTGATCTTGGTGAATATGTGGGGACAGGATTAGACGGCCTTGTAGCAAATGTAGCAGATGAACTTGAAGCAGATGTAGTGGCCATATTTGTCATCAAACTACTAGAGTTTGAGCGTGTAATGGCTGGATTTTTTACTGAAGCATTTGCCGATAGAGGTGCAGATGTAGTGGCCATATTTGTCATCAAACTACTAGAGTTTGAGGGTGTAATGGATGCCTTTTTTACTGAAGCATTTGCCGATAGAGGTGCAGGTGTAGTGGTCAGATTTGTCACCAAAACACCGGGGGATATGCCTGAGCGTGTAATGGCTGGATTTGTTACTGAAGCTTTTGTTGAATCCTGGTGAGGATGTAGTAGCCGGAACTGTCACCAAAGGATTCAGGGACACCGTTGAGGGTACAGATGTCACAGAGACTGTAACTGCAGTTGTTGGTGGTACTACTGTTACAGCTGCTGGTTGGTGGTAGGTAGTTTGTTGGGCCCTCTCTCTGTATTGAAGCACATACTCAGGATAGATCTGCTGCTTCTCAAAAACGACAAAGATGGAGGGGTTCATGACGTCGTCCACACAGCTGTCGTAAAGATTCACGTTACTTCCATCTTTAGAGGGAGGTCTTCTATATTCGGAGCTGCCTCTGGTGTATTCTCCAATCAAAACCCGAGACACAAACATGAATCGATCTAAAGAGGTGCCAGTGTAGCTGTGAGAGTACTTGGCATCTCGTGCAAAATAACTTCCTAAAAGGGAGAAAGGTTAAGTTGAAGATCATAATCTACCAACAATTAACAATTTTGGATGTGATTCTAGAGTAAAAAGCTCATTCACTATGGGATGTGTAGGTGAATTTGTGATAGCTAAGTCTCATAGTAGAAATGACAACATTAAGTATTGCAATGGAAACTTCAGAAATTCTTCAGAGACTGACCTTGGCCATAAATTGTCCCATTGACTCCACAGACTCTCCAATCAAAGTTAGTCGCACATATGGTTTCTACATGTGAAGGATCGGTCCCATGAAAAAGCTTTTTCTCAGCCACTGGCTGTCCATTATTCTTGTCCTTCATTTGATTCTTTTGTCTTAAAAGAAGAAACAAATGTGTAAGCACAGAAGAATTATTATTATTTCAGCTAACTTAAATACATACAGCTGAAAGGCTTCCCAGACAGCTTTGTTTTGAATCCTTTCAATTTTCAGAATATCAAATCCTTTCATGGTTTGACAGAAAAGATCGTGGATCTCTTTATATTCAGCAAGGGATGGCTGGAGACTGATGCACTATGAAAATGACACATTTTATTATATGAACATTACATTATTAGAGAAATTAATAATTATATAATATATTTAACTCCATATAAATATGTGTACCCTATGTTCAGTTGGAGAAATTTGTGTTTTGTCCCAGTAGTCTGGTACAACAGCAGTCGTGTTTGCTGTACGTTTCCTACAATAAATAAATAAAAATTGTATAAAAATACCTCATAGCCACACTCATATAAGCACTGAGTTGTACCTCTTTGTCGGGACTTCAGCTGCAGAGACAAACTGAGGGCGTCTTCTCACATGCCTCTTAGTCCCATACTTTATGTTGATTTGAATCATGTCTTAGAAAAAATATAAAGGTTCATATATTTGATTACACATAACAGAAATAAATGGGCACATTTAAAATTGATGATTTATACCTTGAAAATTGAGTTCATATGACTGTGAGCCAGCTTTAAATTGGATCACAGCTTTGTCATTTTTCACATACATTTCCTCCAGGTATTTACTGGTGACACTGGCCAACTGATGCACACTTGTCTACAAGATAAGATAAAATAAGATAAGTTCCACTATATTTTGTATATATTCGTTTTGTATATTTTAACATAGGACTGTAATACATATTTTTAAAGTTCTTTTTACAATTCAGCACTAGGCAAGGCAAGTTTATTTGTATAATACAATTCATACACAAAGTAATTCAAATTGCTTTACTTAATGAGAAATACATTAAAATCACAATACAAACAGATCAAAACATAAATAGTCACCATAGACTTAAAAAGAGAGAGAGAGAGAGAAACATTAAATGAGAGAAGAGTGCAAAATGAAAGCCTTTCAGTCATATGCAGCTAAATAGAAATGTTTTGAGCCTGGGTTTAAACAGCGTCATAGTAGAGGCTTGTCTCACATGTTCAGGAAGACTGTTCTAGGTTTTAGTTGCATGAATCTGAAACACTGACTTCCCATGTTTAGTGCTGACTCTGGGCACCAGCAGGAGGCCGGTCCCTGAGGTCCACAGAGTGCGAGATGGTTCATATGGCACTAACATGTCAGAGATGTACCTTGGTCATTGGCCATGGACAGACTTGTACACAAGCAGATGAGCTTTAAATTCTATTCTCGAGCCAGAGGAAGCCAGTGCAGAGACCTGAGCACAGGACTTATGTGTTTGTATTTCCTGGTTCAAGTCAGGACCCAACTTGCAAGTCTGGATGTACTGCAGCTGTCTCACAGCTCATTTGGAGAGGCTAGTGAGCAGGCCATTACAGTAGTCTAACCTACTGGAGACAAGTGCATGGATAAGTCTCTCCAAGTCTGCTTTAGACAGTAAACCTTTGATTTTTGCTGTGTTTTTTAGATGGTAAAAGGCTGCAGATGTTATTGATGTGATGTGGCTGTTAAAGTTCAAGGTTTTAGAGAGAGAGAGATTGGAGGTGACAGCTGGCACTGTATATTTGTTTCTGTGGATCAAAGACTATGACTTCTGCCTTGTCTGAGTTTAGCTGGAGAAAGTTGTTTTGCATCCACACTGATCTGTTGGATGCAGTGGCAAAGTGAGTCCACTGGTCCATAGTCCCCCACTGCCAGTGAGACATAGATCTGAGTGTTGTCTGCATAGTTATGGTAGGACACATTATTGCTGTGTATTAACTGGCCTAACTGCAGCATGTTGTAATTGAACAAAAGAGGGCCCAGGATTGACCCCTGGGGCACCCCACAGGTCAAGACCATGTTATCAGAGACAGTTTCCAATTTCAACAAAATACTTCCTGTCTTCAAGATAGGACTTGAACCAGTTTAGTGCAGTGCCAGAGATGCCCACCCAGTCCTCTAATCTCTGTAAAAGGATCCCATGATCAACAGTGTCAAAAGCAACACTCAGATCTAACAGGATCAAGACTGAGACTTTGTCTGCATCACTGTTCAGGCGGATGTCATTTGCCACCTTGATAAGAGCAGTCTCGGTGCTGTGGTGGGCTCTAAAACCTGACTGGAAAACATCAAAGGAGTTGTTCATTTGGAGAAAGTTAGCAAGCTGTTGTTAAACAGCTTATTCAAGGACTTTTCAAAAAATGACAGATTTGAGATGGGTCAGAAATTGTTTAGTACTGTGGCATCAGGACTGCTCTTCTTTAAGAGCCGCTTAATGACCCGGTATTCAAAGCTCGTGGGAATGTTCCAGTAACTATGTGAGTGAGTGGTGAAAGCAAACAGTTGAGGACGGACTTTAAAAATCTAGTGGGTAACACGTCGAGGCAGCATGTGGATGAACTTAGACTGGTGACAATCTCTAAGACAGTTTTGTCAGTTACAGGTGGAAAGTGACAGCAAAATTTGTGCATACGCCTGAAAGCATCTCACTAAAACCATCAATAAAACTTTGACAGTGGCGAGGAGGTTTGTATATGACTATGTAGAGTGTGGGGGGTGACTATTATAGCTCCATTTTGAAGGAAACCTGCTCAAATAATGAAAACACCCCAAATGAACCTGTGTGTAAACAAATTATCTCTAAAAATGCACACACATCTCCACCCTTTCTGTTTGCTCGTATTTCAGATTCAAATTTGAAAATTGGGAGGGGTTGATTCCACTAGCACTACATTACCTGTGTTTTTGTCAAGTCATGTTTCAGTTAAGAACATAATGTCAAGATTAAAAGAAGAAATACAATCATTAATTTAAAATCATTTGGATTTGGAAGCTATCTTTTGACAGGGAATGTGAACTAAATTTCTGTGATTAGACAGTCTAACAGTCCTTCTGTTAACCCGTCTCCATGTTGTAACTGGAGATATAGCTCCATCGCAGGGCCCTCGATTGATATTACCTTTATCATGACTGTTTGCCCTGGGACTGCAGAGGCCCTGTGCATCCTAGCTCTCTGTGATAACAGCTCAAACAGGGGAGAGTTTGGGTGTGGGACCAGGTGAGGGCTGAGGAGGTGAAGCAGGGAGGAGTTTGGGTGAAAGTTTAGCGGGGATAGCTGGGAGGGTCTTTGGTGAAAACAGGCATGGTTTTGTATGGGGAAAAGTTCAACATAGTTGATTTCAGAACTCTTGACCATATTATATTAGGAGTGGGAGGAGCCATCTTGATTCCTGATCTGACGAGGCTTTCTAGATGGTTGGGAAGGGCCATTGGTGAAGGTAGGGAGGAGAAGGAGAGTGACGAGTCTGTTGTTGGAGTATATATAGGAAAGGGCAACCTGGGCTGGTCTGTAGGCAGGGGAGATGATGGGTGTGGTGCTAGGTCTCTGCTGACGCTGGTGATGAATTCTTCATTGGGGTAGATGGAGGTGGTGATGGTGCTGCTGCTGCTGCTGACTCATTCTCTAGGGCAGGGAGAGGTGGTGGTGCTGACTCGTTCTCTGAGGGAGGGGGAAGTGGTGCTGCTGACTTTTTCGCTGGGGGAGGTGGTGGTGCTGACTTGTTCTCTGGGGGAGATGGTGCTGCTGAATCATTCTCTGGGGGATTGGGAGGTGGTGCTGCTGCTGCTGACTCGTTCTCTGGGGAGGGGGAGGTGATGATGCTGCTGAATTGTTCTCTGGAGGAGGGCTAGGTGGCAGTGGTGGTGCTGTGGGTGGTGCTGACATATTGGCTGATTCTTTGGCTGGCACAGCAGGGATGCTTCTCTCATTCCTCTTTTCTGTCACTGGCTGCACAAGACCCTGTCCAGGCCAGTGCCTCAGAGTGTGGAGGAGGTTTTCTGTCAGCACACTCACTCCACCTCTGCTTAGGTGTGGGCCATTTCCCTCGAACAGATCCTCTCATTTCCAGAAAAGATCAAAGTGCTTAATGTAGTGCAGTCCTCTGGGCACACACACGTTGGACAGCCATGTGTTCAGCTGAAGCAGTCAGGTAAATTTGTTCATCTTCCTTAGGCCTATGTTACAAAGAGGTCCACTGATGATTCTCAAATAATTTTGTGAAATCCCTTTTCATGACTTCACTCTGTTCCATTCTGATGTCCACCCACAATGCACCCACGTGCACAATCAGCTGTTTAACCCCTTGATGTGTTGATAAAACTTTTAGTAGGAGTTTTGTAATCTCGGAAAGAGTGTAAATGGGGTAGCAGCATGTTTGGATTCCTCTGTGGCCCACACCACTGATAGCCCCGTTTCCTAGCAGCAACGTATCTCTGACCTTGACGTTTGGCACAGATTGCCCGTCTGCCTGCACTCTTTTGCCAACTTCTCTGTTCTTGTTCTGCGATGACAATTTTTTTTCTATTTGTACATTAACATCAGTTTGTAAAATCTGTAAAAATCTGTTTGCTATTGTGGGAGATATAATGATATTAGCATTGTCTTTTATCACTTGCTGCGTTGGCTATTGCTACTTGTTGTTTGGCATTATATTGGTACACCATTAAAGTAAAGCCTAATATTAGTGATAACTTGCCTATGTAAGCTTGAAAAGAACCTGTAACACAATGTAAAGAGTTTAAAAAGTAAAGTGGGCAGCTCAAGTTCAAAATCACTCACATTTGCTCCATACTGCAGCCACTTGCCATTGTCATCCTCCCAGTACCAAAGCCAGTCAGTGGTGTGAATAAAGTTTGGCTCCAGAACAGAGTTTATGGTCGAAAGGCGTCTCACTGCATTTTTTCCACTCTTCATTGTGTCAAAATACACAGGAGGGCAGGTGCTACTGTGAGGAGGTATGATAGTTAGTACTCTGTTGATCAAATTAGTAATAATAAAAGTTAATGCTATGACTTCTCTTATTTACGTAATAACATATCCGTATTATATTATATTCTTTCCTTCCTTATACTTCTGCAATTGTATCATTAATGACTCCTTCTATAGTATCTATGTGTACTTTGGCAATTTTGTGAATTCATATAATAACAAGTAATAATAAATAGAAAAAATACACTTTGTAAAATAAAAATAAATTAATCACATGAAATGAATTATTAAAAAAACCCCACTATATTTCATTTACTGTATATGACAACTGCCTCAACACACCAGCAGTTCCTATTAGCAGATATCATTAGTGCTTTACCTGTATGTATTTTCAGGATCACAGTAGGCCTTCTCAATCTTCTCATTATCAGCCATAGGAGTCCACTTGCCATTTACACTGATCTCCCATAAGTATGGCATTTTGACATGAGCTTTGAAACAGCGATCTAAAGGCAAACACATATAGGCAATGCTGAGGTTAAGGTACACTTTATTGACTCGGTAGAGAAATTTGTCCTCTGCATTTGGCCCATCCTGACCCAGTGCCACAGGGGCATCTCCTCAGTGTAGTGCTTGGGGACCCAACTCCATGATCTTACTAGGCTTAGAAAGGACTATTTTAGCTGGAGGATTTTACCCCTGGTCTTTGTTTTGGGCAAAGATAGCAAAGAAGCAAATGGCACACATATAGGCCCAGGAGATTTGGGAATCAAACCTTGCTGGTAAGGGAGAGTGCCAGTCACTCAGCCACTGTGCAAAGGAAAAATACAATATTTTATTTCTCACCTTCATATTTGCAATGTCCCTTGATGAAGAACATGCAGATTTCAGTTTTGTCTATATAAAAAAAAAAATTCATTACATTTTTGTAACATATCATATCATAATCAATCTAAAAGTTGTACAAATATGACATTACCTTTTTGTCCTTGACCTTTTCCTTTTTTGCCCTGTTTTGGATTATGACTTGTATTATCTGACTTTTTAATAACAGTGCAGCTTACATTAGAATCAGAGCTTTCTAGTTCCCGACCACCCCGACCCCTGTTTTGATTGTTGTGTGCTCTTGTGTTAGAATCAGTGTCACAGCAAGAGTTAAGGCTGTCTTGGTTGTTGTCATTATCACAGGTAAGATCTAAACTAGAGGCTGCACGTTTATCACTATCATTATTCACATTTCCGTTTCTCCTGCCGGTTAACTTGTCAGCCAGCCACAGTGCCTGTTTATTTGCATAGACAGATTTTAAAGATCCAAAGAGACATGAAGGGATACGTTTGTCCTGCAGGAGTTTTAGTGGCTGGGGGGCCAGAAAATCGTGTGTCCTGAAGCAGCTGCAGTCAGAACTGAGGAACTTCTCACAAACGTGCAGTCTCAGGCAGGTGTCCCCACATCCATTACGGTTATTGTAATTATGGCAGATCTTAAAGAAAAGAAACACAGAAAGTGGTAACAGTGTTAGAAAAAAGTACATTACAATAAAGGCTTTTTATTTTTAGCAGCAGGAAGAAGAAGGCCTGAATTGAATCAGTTAGAGTTATGGGAGTGACTGGTTGAGTTATTCATTTATTTATTTTTACATATAAAACTGTGGCTACGTAGAGTACTTTTCTGCAGAGCGGTTGTTGAGCAAACTCACATAAGCTTGTCACCTTGTGAGTGCATTTTGGGTCAGGTACATGGTCAGAACATAGACAGCCTGTACTCATCCACTCTTTACAGTCCGCATTTGCATAGTACAATGTGCATGCATTTATTCTGACAAGTAACTTGGCCCGGTGTTGTCACCTACTTGTCTTCATGGGTATTAGTTAAATGACATACTGTCGAACAAAGCCATAATAGCTATCTCCACTGAGAAAAGATGAAAAGCTCATCAGAAAAGTTACATATTGCTCATTTTAATTTATTATCTAATTATTTAACTAGGTTCATGTACCAAAGGAATATTAAATAGTAACCATTTATTTACCGGTACTATGTGATGTATTAGTTATATCTAAAGGCAGCCATACATACAGAGGGCAGGAGATTGTTGTTGCTCTGGAGCAGCAGGAGGCACAGCTGGGCTCTGGACAGTGTTTCAAGACCAAACTCAGTGAGGATCTTCTTATTGTAGCCTGAGCAGAGGTCGTGGGAGAATATGCATCCTCTCCTGCAATATAAGGCAATAGTAGAGTCATATCTGATACAGATAACAGATATGCTAACCCTGTCTTTTACGTCTATAATAATGTACGTCTTGAATATCGTTGAATTTCAATTAGATTTAAAAAAAAAATATTTCCCAACATATAAAGTAGTCAAAGTTGCAAGTTTGTTTTTGCCAGGCGCCTGCCCCCTTCCACTCCCTTCTGGCTAAAACAAACACATGTGACCACCATAAAGTGACATGTGATAAGAGGCGTTACTGGTGGCTTGTATCCAAAATTGTACTATTCTTTAATTAACTTTTTTTAGTCGTCACTGCAGGTGGAAGTTTTAAACAAACTTAAACCTCGGCCTACTTAAAATTAAATAGACCATAGACACTTGTGGTCAAGTGACACTACTCCCTACATGCAAAAAATCAACTAAATATTATAACCTATGTAAAACAATATAATATATAATAGATATATACTAGGTATATAATAGATAGACGCAGTAAGCCCTTTGCGTGGATGGGCTAATGATTTTAACGCGAGTACTAAATTGCGTATGAACCTGACACGATTTTGGCCTCTACAGTGAACGGTATAACTTCATAAAAAGTGACTTGACAGTAGTATTGAGTACATGCATCTGCTTACTACACAGTAGTCTAATTACCTCGTATAAGTATACTGACAAGAGTCCGTGAGGAGAAAGCTCTTGCACAGGTGTAGGGCCCCACAGCCCGGACAGTCCTTGCGCCAGCAGAGCCTCACTGCGCTCCGAACGACTATCTTCGGCGTCCCATTTAATAAACATGTCACAAACTTATCGTTCTTACAAAGGATCTCTGAAAGTGTTGAAGTGTTGCACAAATTAAACAGCAGGTCCGAAGTGATCACAGCTCCCTGATTGTCCAGAATATATTTCAATATATCCGTCTCCATTGCTAGATGCGAGCTACAGGAGTTTCTTCATGAGAACAACTTGAATCCGAGAACCATATACGTAAAAACCAGGAAAGGATCACTTATGATGAATGGAAACCGAAACTGAAAAGATATAAGATATATGCAGGTCTAAGTAATCTCCACAAGGGGGAGCGCTCACCTTATGATGTTGGAAGGATAATGACTAGCGGTAGTAATGTACACAGCAGTTGGCTGCTCTATAAATAAAGTGTAGATATGTAAAATAAATTAAAAAAATTAATTAAAAATAAAAAAGTGACATTATCCAAATACTTTTACGATTATCTAAACTGAGATGACTAAGATATAGGAAATGACAAAAATTCCTTCAAACCAATAAAAAAATAAATTATAGAAAATGGTGCAGATTTTTGCACTGTGCAACATAGCCAACACAGACCCCAACCAAAGAAAAATTTTGCTGATAAGTATTCTTCTCTTCTTCTTTTTCTTTGATTGTTCTCAAACTCCTCACACCAAAATGTTAAAGTTGCATTCACTTGCACACACGCGCATGTCAAAAATAAAGCTGGGCTAGACAAGGGCCACAGTTTGAGACATATCTGAATGGGAGGGCAACCAGTAGTCAAAGCAGGCAATGAAGAGTGAGCACATAAGATCATACACCAGCAGGGGACCTGAGGGTCAACAAACACTGGTCATTGGAGGCCATGACTAAACCAGAACTAGAACAGGAAGGACCTCATCAGGACAAGTGAAAAAGTATCCCAAGTCAGGATTCAGGGAAAGCTGAAAAAGGACCCAGAGGACCACTAGAAGTCTGAGCATCACTTATTGCCAATCAAAAATCTTCACAAAAACAAACAATGAGCACATCTTTTTGATAATCATTAGCTCTATTTAGCTTCTTGCATACACGGATGAATAACTGGCAGTCTATTTTCCTTTCTTATTGCTTCCTGTCTTCCCCTCCCAGAAACACAGGATCAGCTCTCGATGAAAGAGATTTTCCATCAGTCATTCCCACCATCTGCTGTCAGCTTCTCTGGCTCTTAGTCTCCACACAGTCTTTTTTGGGGCCTATCCCTATCCAGATAACCAAAATGTAGACCCCAACAGTATAATGTATGTGCTGACCTATGCTGGCCTAAAAACCTGACTTTGTAGAAACTGTTTAATTAGGTCTACTACTTACTTATTACGGCAGCTATTAAAGGCAGATGTGGACAACACTGATGTGAACAATGAATACTTTTTCTTGTGTCTGTAAGTTAAGCTTTATTCATACACAATAACAAACATTACCTAGGGAGCATGTTAGGTTATCTGCAATATATCCTGTACTCCCAAATAAAATATATATGAAAATATGAAAATGAGTAGGGCACATTAAGCAAATAGTCTACTCTAGTAAATATTTAACTTCTCTCAGTCACTCCTCTTTTTAAATAATAATAGTAATAATAATAATAATAATAATAATAATAATAATAATAATAATAATAATAATAATAATAATAATAATAATAATAATAAATTTAAGACAAATCTGAAAACTACACCTGCAGACTGCTCCACAACACCGCCCTGTTTGTTTAACCACATTTATTGGGTCAACGTAATGAAGAAAAAGAAAAAAAAACACTCGCAAACTGCTTCCCTGTCCGTCATCTGTCTCTCCGCCTTGTGCTGCAACACGACCTGCCGCGATTTCCTGCTTCGGGTTTCCCTTTAAAAGGGGGCATGGCTCGTTGCTGGGAATTCACGTCATTTCGCCGTTTACACACACATCCAGATCAATGAGCGCGGGAGAGGGAGCTGTGGTGCGCTTCCAGGAAGGGATTATTATTAACGCGCGCACGGCAGAGCTGCTGCGACGGGAAACGCACAGAGACAAAAGAAGTTTCCTAATCGATAGCTCCGCCATGGAGACAGCCAGTACATTGAAAATACACGGGATTGCAAAGGAATAAACTTCTCTGTCCGTAACAAGTCGACAGTCGTTAGTGCCATCGTCGAAGGGCTTGTTTTGGTCAAGAAAAACAGGGATAGAAAGACGAGGAGGACCGCGGAAAAGTGAGGAAGGAGACGCGGTGAAGTTGACGGAAGATAATGTCTGAATCCTCCCCCGTTGTGGCCAAGGTAACAGGCTCGGTTCGCTCTTTGTTTTCCTCCAGCACACATTTGCACACGCTGGGGCACTGCTGTAACGCACGGCGGGCTACATTTGCAGGCTCGCCTCCTACAGATGTGCACACTGTAGCGCGCTTGTTTGGACACTCATCTGTTGCTCGCCTCCACTCCACTGAGAAAGCTCTGCTGCTGTTGATGTCGTGACGGTGGCACACACAATGTTCCCTGAAGCTGATTTGGAATAGCTTGGCACTCTGGAAGTACAGATCCATTCTTGGCACACATTTGAATCCACTCAATTTGATGTACTTAATTTACACAATAGCGTAGGTATTGAACCCAAAAGCTACTATACAACAACATTATTATGACAGCTTACCGGGTTGACACCTACATTTTATTGTTCTTGCCACTGTCATTGAAGCTTTTTTGCACTGACTTTTCTAGCATTTTAGAGGAGTGCATACAGTGTCAATGAACTGGATATTGAAATATTATTCCTGATCAAAAACGCTGTGTCTATTTAAATGAATAATTCAACAGTTCATGGCAGCGAGAGGATCATATTTTGCTGGTAACAATCTTGTCCTTCATTCAGCTGATTCAAATGTGTGTCTTATAGTTTGTTAACCACTGCAAAACACAATGTTAAACATGTTCATTCAATAGGTCTAAAACTGAACTTGGGTGCAATTTTAATAATATTGATATTACTGCCTTGGGGTAAGATATAGCCATACTCACAATAAAAAAAAAAAAAAGAAAATCTTGCACAAAGACTATTTTCAGTTCCTCTTGCATTACTTTTTCATATATTAAATGTGTCATATTTTCCAATAATAAGTCAGAAAGTCTTAATTGCGTTGTATATGCTCCATACAGGCAACTGTAGCTTTTTTAAATAATAAAATATTGCTGCAGAATTGAGAAGCAGCTATACAGAGCTATACATTTTTTTTTTTACAAAGAATGTATTGCTTCACTTCTTCATTTCCACAGGAAATTTCTGGTTCAAAAGCCAGTTTGTTTCCTTGTTTGAGATAAAAGTGAGGAACCTCACAAATGACCAAGTTGCGTTTATAATCTTACATGGACAGGCAAAGAATGAAATTGAGACATGCAGACGTGACGTGGTCACCAGGAATGAGGAGATATCTGAGCTTAAAACTACAGTTCTGTTTGTGTATCAGAGCCGTGTAGCACAAATGTATCATACACACATGTATAATGAATAGCCATGTGATCTAAACATTATGTTTCTCTGGTTTTGTGTTTATTTCTAAAGTAATGATGATGTCACTAACACTGATCTCACCAAACTTGAAAACTGTGTTTACGCAGCGCATATTCCTAATTTCCGTGAATCTTTTTTTTTTTCTGGATGGAGGTGAATGTAAGAAAAAAACTACAGCTTTGGTATGGAGTAACTGCATGTTTGACAACTTGAGCAGGATCAAAGGTTTTCTAAATGTAGTTATTCATTGTAAAGGTTTGTTGTAGTCTTAAGCCAGTCAAAGTTTAGAAAAGAAAAATATGCATTGGTTATTAAGAATAACTAATCTAAATAATCTAAAGAAGAACTAATCTAAATCTATTTTAAATTACTAATGTGTGCAAATTAGGATTTGAATTGTGTAAATGGATTGCAATTTGCAAACATATTCATTATGTCATTATCCAAACATCATGATGTGTACAGATGTCTACAATAATATTGCTCTCAATAAAATAACCTTACAATTATTAAGATGCTGTCCCAGAAGTCAGGAGGTGGGATGAGTGGACTGTCATTGCTGTTTGGGTTCACTGCTGCTGCATTGGGATCTATCTGAGCCCTGTTTGTGTCTCTGTGTCTATTCATAGCAGGAGAGGAGCTCTTTCAGTCCTTCCGCAAACCCGCTGCCAAACTCCACTTCCTCCCCCGTCCATGCTCCCGCCTCGAGGCCAGCCAGCCGAATGGAGGACGAGCCCAACAGGCTGCCGGCACACCTGCGTGAGTCACACCACTGCACACACTTCCACTTGGGTCCACTGGGATAAGGCTTTTCAATTGGGGTCAACTGTATATTAAAACTGCAGAATGTACATGCCTTTTTATATGAATGTGCATTATAACCTCATTATAACCTGTGGAATTTAATGTAAATTTATGTTTGATTTAAACTTAAGCCTTGTAAACAGATTGCATTTTGAAATTAATAATAAAGGATGATGCCTAAATTTTGGTCCAAATGACTCATAATGTTACCATGAGTTGTTCTGGTTGTATTTTAATAGTCTATAGATTGTATCGCACTGTTTAAATTATGTAAACTGTATAAAAAGCATGTAGATCAAAAAGTAAAGTTATAATCATGTCTAAGGCAATGTCCATGCATTGATCACTATTCCTGGTCTAGTCAAGTCAAACCTGATAATATGTGAATAATAACTGAATTTTGTGTGTGAAGAGTGAATGGGCATCCCGGTCAGAAGCATCAGAGAAGTGAGAACATGAATAAGTAAAGATGTTGTGGATTATCACTTTAAAGTCCATCATGTGCAATTTGCGTATACTTCGTCATGTCATATATATATATATATATATATATATATATATATATATATATATATATATATATATATATATATATTTTATTGGCTGTTTGTCTTAAAACCCCAACATATACAGGTATTTTGATGGGACAAACGTCTGACTAAAGCTTTATTTGAACACTTGAGTGCAAAGAGGTGCATAAAATGCGGCTGCACTGCACACTGTACCTATTACCTGTTGTCTAGTCTAAAGTGACTATTACATAAATTATATTTGTATTATTATTAAATTCACAAATGTGTGGATATGTGTTGTACCTCTCTAAGTTTATATTGGTTCATTATTGCTCAACCAATCCCAGAGCAGGTGGGGCTGGAATACTGCCAGGAGATAGATAAACCTGTCCAAAGACTAAACTCCTACAACTTTCCATTTGTGGGTCAATAGTTAACTTTGTTGTTTATCTTTTCCAATGTGAAGGAGAAGTTCAGGGCTGTGGATGAGGCACAGGAAACCCCCTCAGTCCACTTCCTCTTTACATTGTTACAGAAAGAGGAAGTAGCCTCAACAGGTCCGCGTTCAGTTTCCTGATCAGTGAGCCTTGGGTCGGATCACATCCACTCTATGGTGGAAGTCCAACACGGTGGTTTTACAGACAGTAAATGTACTGAGATTTACTTAATACCCAATTGCTTGCCATTTGTAGCCTGCTCAAAAAAAGTAACAATGTAATAATTTTAGGGATAGACAATTATCGGATCATGAAAAAGTCATGAATCATTTTCCTATCACCAGGTCCCACCCCCTTTTATATTTATTTTCCTAATCAAATAAAAAAATGAAATTTTATTGGCCCTTTTTAATGTTTCCTCTTCTTAAACTCTCGGACCTATGGCGACGTTTCTTTGAGTTGAAAATCCACCTCTGCTTTCCGTTCCTTGGCTTTTATCCTCAACACCCACACTTACACATCCGTACAGACACTTGAGTCCAGAGGGAGGAGTGGGAAGGAAGAGAGAGGAGAGGACAGAGGGAAAAGAGCCAGAAGAAGAAAAAAATGAGGCAGGAAATTGCAGTGTGGGCAGAAGTCTCCATTTCCTGTAGAGGAAGTGGATTAGATCAGGGAGAAACTTGCAGCCTTCTCCTCTCAGAATAATGACACTATTTAACCATTTTAGACATTATTACCCGTTCAATCACTCATTCAACAAAGCACGAAGCAAAAATTGACTCCTTCTTTTGTCACTGGAGTGCCTTTGGATGTGAATTCATTACTTATGGGTCTCTTTTTGGTTTCTCTTAACAATTAGGAATAGGTTACCATAGTAATTTGCATGATTCACAGCATCAGTAGCTACAAGGCGTTCATTTGTCTTTTGTTTTAGTTTGAATTGAACTCAATAATATGTCTGGACTTGTCACACCCATAGTTTAAAGCTGATCTGAGTGGAATGCTTGTATTATTTGAAAGTGTGGCACCGTAATCCTGCTTTGTTTTCCATGAATACACATGAGTTACAATGAATAGTTTGTCTTGCTACTATCTAGATGTCTTTAGTGAGGAGTTAATAGAAGCCATGGAAACAAGATGGGCTGGTTTCCTTCATTGTTGGCATGTGTGTGTCTTGTCTCTGCACAGCTGGCTCGGCAGGCTTCAGTGGGTGGAGGAGTGAGTAAATCTTTGTGTGAATCCGCAGCTTGTGTAGGTGTACATTGTATATGCAATTCATTCCACATGTGCTACTGTGTTACTGAAAGCTAATCTTTTGTTTTCTTTTCTGTCACTGCACATTAACCACTTTGCATTTTTATGCTATTTCAAAGTCTGGGTTTATGACTTAAACATGCAAACTATGGCAATGTAGTTTGTTGTTCTCACCGGGCATCTTAAATCTTTTAAACGTCCACTACGAAACTTTTTTGGTGGACGGTACACCACCTGCTTGTCGCCATGAAGATGAACTAATACATTCTTTAAAATGTTAGCTGATTTCTTTGAAGTAACATAATAGACAACAGGACATACTTACAGTCTTGCGTTCTTGTAATAAAATATATTGAGTGTCATGAGGAATTTGCCACGTTCATGCTCCTAAAACATCCATCCTGTTTCATGTGTATGTGACACGACCCTTTGAGGACACTGTACTTTACAGTGGATACATTTAAAGCCTTAGATTTAAAAAAAAAAATGCTGAAACTGCTGTTGAAATTCAGTCTTGTTATGGTTTATAGGCCTCCAGGAAATGAATCCATCTCCGTGTTATATCCTCTCACAGATGGAGTCCAGCATGTTGTAAGTGTTTGGAGTTTTTTGGAGGGGAAATTTCCTGCCCCTGGAAGCGGCTCTTGTCCAGAGGAATTTCCTGAGTAGGCAGACGGGGCTTCCTGAATAAATGTTGCCGTTGGTGATGTTGTGTGCGTGTTTCTGGTCTGAAAGAGAAACTGTTCACACATGGCACAGCCCCCTCTTCTCCCAGTTTCAGACTCACCACATGGTGCTTTCAAAGTCTTTCCATCTAGTGAAGTCTTTTGGAAATCAGGTCTTGTGTTTATCTGGTACTCTTGATAAGTCTTAAAACAGTTTATAAATAAAGCTTACATATTCCCAAACTTCTATACCCTGCATAACGCTCAAAGTTCCTGGTATCTTACAGATCCCAACTTCCCAAACTGAAATTGACCGGTAATGATTTTAAATGGGCAAAACATTTTTAATCAGTTTTCATATTGTTTATTGGAATTGTTTGTTTGCATTATCGACTTAATTAAAAATACAGTTTTCAATTAAATCATAATAGATTTAGAATTTTTTTATCTTGAAATCCTCTCATGATCTCAAACTCGGTACCTTGTGACCCCCACAATTTAGATCCTATTTTGCACATATATTTATTTTATATCTCTATTGAATTCTTGCTTTTGCGTGGGTTGTGCTGCATTTCCAACCACAATGGACAGGTTTCATTCTTTTGCCCTTTACTCTGGTTTTGTAAACACAGCATGACCGTTTGACCTTTCCTAAAATACACTGATACACAAAATGAGTATACAGTATACATATATAAATATTTTTTTTTTTTTTACCAATATTGAACAATAACAGTTTTTGATTTATGGTTTCATATAAGAAACAAATCCATATGACCATTGGACCAAGTATTTCATATGTCATGAAAACCTTGTCACGTTGTTTATTATTAGAGAAATTTGAATGACGGCGGGAAACAATAGTTGCTTTAATGAGAGGCAGTTTGCTAATATTCTGGCTTGACTTTCTCCTTGTGGAAAATTTGACTCACAAGTTTGGTTTGTGGGATTGAGACCAACAAACAAATGCATTTCAAGCATGTACATATTGTAGTAGTTGAGGAAGTAGAAATAGAAGGAAAAAAACTGGCATGGGAACAAAAGGAAGAGTGTCAGTTAGAGGCAAATTCAGGAACTAAGTACAAGAGTCGGCTTGTTCCTGCCCCAGCCACTTATCAGAAACAGGTCGAGCCACTTCCTGCTCATAACCGTGTGTGTGATTGATGAGCTGCTTAATGTTTGTTTTGACTGGACCAAGTCCAGTTGGGCCGGACGGGGCGGGCACGTGCACACCGGAGGAGGAAGCAGTGGACAAGAGAGTTTCACTGGACAAAAAAATATAAAGGTGGCTTTTCCGCCCTCACCCCTCCCACCTGTCAGTTACTACCAAGAATCACACACTCATTAATGTTGTAAAAATTATTCATCCAAGAATAAAGTGAGGCGGAAGAGTCTGAATGTCTTACACAGAAAAAGTGAATTTACCATCGATATAGCAGACCCTGAGAACCGCATTCTTCACAATGTGGGAGTATTGGCCATTCAAGTCTGACCATGCTTCCATTGTAGGGTGCATTTTAAACTAATCTTTGATGACGTAGGTTAGATAGATATTGGCATCACTTAACAGTTAAAATATGCCCTTTTTTGTGATAAAATATGTGTGCAGTGGTGTGTGTGTGAATGCCACAGACTGGCAGGCAAGCTTCCATCAGTCTACCCTAGGGCAGCTGTGACTACAGAAGTAGCTTACCACCAAAGAACGGGGAGTAAACAATCAATGCAATGTAAAGCACTTTGAGTAGTTTCAAAGGCCCTACAGCATTATTTATTTTGATCAGACAGTTTGGTCTTGTGTAGTAGGTGAATTGCTTGACTTGCAATTGAAAATGCAGCAACTCCTTTTCACAAAGTCTTTCCAATTATGCAATATAATTATCTGTGCTTATTTGGCCCATTTAGTGTATTATTAAATGTCTGCAATACTAGCTGTTATTGTTCAGTTGATCATTATCTACTCCATGTGTTGTGACCATTTTGATTGATTTTGATTATATTGCCTTAAATTCTAGACTGAATGTGGAGAAGGCCAGTGCCCTAGACTGAAGAGTCACAGGTCATCACCACGTCACCTCTTCCTCCGTCCTTTCTCCTTGCTTCTCTCCTTCCTCCTCCTCTTCTCTGAAGAAAGAAAATCCTTTCCTCTATTGAGATAGCTACACCAATATCCGCCCACTGCAGCTTTGACCAAAAAGATAAACATTTACAGAAGAAAGCGTGACTAAGAATCTTTCAGTTCCCAGAGCAAAGTCCCACTTTGTCAGATGCAGACATCTGTTGTTTCTTTTCAATAAGAGTTCAACATACTTTAAAGTGACTGTATAATTACATTGGATTTGTAGTCACTGATGTATTTTTAGTTGGTATACAGCTTTTATTAACTTTTAATATTATTGTTTCTAATTGTATTTTACACTGTTCAATGAAACACAAAGAGGAAGTGAGAAGCAAGCTTCTTGCTTTATTGTGGCATCCTCTGAGAATATAGTGGGAACTGCTGTTAACAGTAAAAATATGGTTGTGATACTTTGCATAAAACCGGGAAGCCCGGTGGTTACAGTTCCTGCTTTTTTGATTGCTTAGAAATGGAATCAAGGTATTTGCTTTCATGGGGGCTGTACACACAATACACACTTAAATAAAAGGACAAAAGATGGACAAATGTCACTTAACTGAATAAACAAGGGATGGACAGCAAGTTGTATTTACTCTCATTGTCAATTGTGTCATTGTAATCCCGACCTCTTCACCATGAAATTATTTTAATTTTCAGTGTTAAACAACAACAAAAGATGTATAAAATCTTTATTTGTGAGTGAATGTGTACATAATTTAAAAATTTAAGTTTTAATTTATCTGTCCAAAATAATAATGCAATCAATTTCTTACATCAATTGAATAGGCAGTCATTTGCATGCTTCCTACTTTTTGACTGCCATTGCTCTATACCAGTAGTAATTCAGAACTCATTTTTGTTTTTAGATTTACATTCAAAAGCACATGTATGCACAACAGCACTCTACAGAAAATCTACGCTCATGTCAAAACCGTGGGCTCCTAATCTTCTCTGATGACACATTATTTTCTGTGGGAAGCTTGTGCCGTGAACAGAGTTACCAGGGCAACTCATAAGCGCCCTGGATGAATGAAGGGAAGAGGAGGATGAGATCATTGGTGTCTTGTTTCGCTGTTGCGGTACAGAAGCCATCGACTTCCCTCTTAAAGCCAGACAAGTTAATGAGCTCCGTCCTGCTGCCAAACTCATGGGGGCTGTCCACAGATGCATGCACCTTTTCTGCCCTCAACACACACACACACAGGAGAAAGGAGCTCACAGCATTTTGATGAAAAGTGGAGCTTACGAATGACTCAATGAAAAGTCAATCTGTCCACTTCTAACAGGAGTAAAACTTTACATTGAAAACAGTGATGAAAAATTGTCATTTTGAAAATTGAAAATGTATTCTCTGAAACTATACTGCAGTGAAGACAATTAATTGCTGTTGATGTTGAGCAATTATGTGACTGTAATGCCAGGCACACAGGTTTCTGCACACCTTGCAAAGGTATGTGAAATTGTAATTCTTCTTTTACAAATTTAAGGTACATGTAGTATCTTATCTCTTGGAGTCAGCCACCTACTTGTCTCCTTGGAGATTTTATTGCTTGGAATGTTCCATTGTATGGCATTAAAATGTGTCTTGCATTTATTCAATTACAGGTGTTTTATGCTGTAATAAGACTAAGAAAAACATTAAGTTAACTGCAACACCATGGAGCAAATCAATAAGATCTTTATGGAGAACACGTTCTGTAATGACTCACTCTCTCTTGGCACTGGACAGTGAATAAAGAACAGACTTGAGAGCACTGTAACTTCTAGGCAAAAAATGTAACTTTTTAAGACCCCCCCTCTGTCTCTGTCTCTCGCTCTCTCTGTATCTTTATCTCTGTCTCTCTTTGTCTCTCTCTTTCTGTCTCTCTCTGTCTTACTTCTCCTTCCTCTAAACACACTCTTCCTTTCTTTCCTCGTGCATCCCACTGTCAATGTCTAACCTCACACCGGGGGAAGTTTCCTGTCCTGAAACCAAGCCCGCTCTGGATTACTTCCTGCCTCTGCCTGTTATGGGACACATTTGTTTGGTCCAGTTTGTTTCCCTCCGCCCCCACTCTCTCCGCTCTGCTTCCTCCTATGGGCTGTGTGCAGATGGCTGGGGCCGGATCTCGCAGGGATCTTGGCAGAGCAACAGTACTCTGGAGGAAGCATACCGGAGCCGTGACCCCGTGACCCCCACTGTACTACTGCCTACCCCGCTCACTGAGCGCTCTCAAGTGGCCCACAGGAGACCCAGGTCCAGCTGCTGTGTGCTGGGCAGATGGTTGCTTGATTCAATATTGATCAAGGCACTGATGTAGTGAGGACTCTTTCTTTGCATCCCTTTCCATCAATTTTTGTAAAGTAGGACATTTATATATTTAGCAGTAACTTAGGCCTACTAAAACTACTTCTGAGATGTTCCCTTTTTATTAAATGAATGTTCCAAAACAACAGTTATGTCTAAGGGAGTATTTAAACTACTTTGCAATAATTTCTGCTTTAGAAGGAAAAATAATGACTGGATCTTATTACTACTGGAATAACATTTTTTAAAGATATACACTAATACACTTTAGAACCCAGTGACCTAAATGAGTTACAGAATTCATTTCCATGTTTTATCCCAAAATAAATAAATCCTGTATGAGAATGATTTGCCTTATTCCTGGATTCCTCCATAGGATGATACAGAATGCATCATATTTTATCTTTTTATATAATCGTTTAGCAGTTGATTCACGGAAACCAATGGAGGAAATATGGAGCAACACATTTCCTTATCTGGCCCACAGTTCCTGTCATAGAACAACACCTGTATCCCTTTGCCTGACACTTTTTTAAGATATGCCATTATGTCAAGACACTAAGGGTCAAAGTCTGTCAGCCATGCACTGCTTTAGATAACCTGCTACTATGGCCTCTGGCTTATCATTTGAGACTTGGGTCAAATAGGCTGTCAGAAGGGATGCAAGAAAGGGAAAACTGGTGATAGGTCTGATACAATACTACATTGTACAATTATCTTTCAATAAATGACACAATTGACAATAATTTTTATAAATTTTTTTTACAGTATACTGTTTTTACTGCTTTCATTTTTTATAGCATTAACATTTCATCTGTAGAGAGGGTCAATGTATCTATCATATCTACGAATTTTTCCACACATTTCTACTATTCATTAATTGCATGGCATGTTGTACTCATGTTGTCATGTAAAATTTTTCTGGAAATAAGTTTTGCTGCTAACATATCAAAAGGTACACACATGCTTACGCTGCATAGAGATTATATGTAGAAGTAGAAGTATATCATTGATGAAAAGCACTAATTGCCTATTCTTTTTTTTTTTTTTACTATATCATTTTGCTGTCTTTGTTATGAAATGCCTTTTGACCACAAAACGTTTTTTTTTTTTTTTTTTTATTGTATAGTATGGTTATTTCGATTAATTAATTCATGAATCAATACTACCCTATTTCATATTATATCATCATGATATGCTGGCAATCTGGACACAGTTTCACTTGATATTGATTGCGCCTTCTCTCTTTTTCTCTCTCTATGAAAACTTCCTTTGTTTGATGAGTGGCTGTGTGGGGTGGGGGTTTGCCAGCAAGGACAAGGTTCCTATTACTGGTGCGACAGTGACATTGGCGGCCGAAGATAACAGCTGTCCAACTCCCCGAGGAAGTGTTTGAGGCGAGCGATAAGTGAGAACTTGGAAAAGGAGGGTGGCTTTTCAATGTGGAGATGTGGGCTGGTGACACTGGGGTATGTTGATGATGGGGTACCAGGCTTTGGAAATCAGTGTTATACTTTTTGGTTGCTGTGTACACTTGGAGTTACAGAGAATGTTATCAGACATTTTAGTACAGACAATAATTTTGTATTTTGTTTATGAAATGGCACATTCATTTTCACTCTTCAGAAATAAGCAGCTAAAACTTCAGCCCCCAGCCTAGCTAAACCAGTGATTAATCTTGGTGCTTTGAAAAATATGAATAAAAACTTTAACTGAACCTAATGGGGTTTGTTTTTAGTATTATGATGAAAATCTTCAGACAATATGAGAATTCATCATCATATGCTAAAATGTGCCTGTTAATACCTTGGTAGAGTGTTCTACAATTTGTGAATGGACTGTAAAATAAAACACACATTTCCCTTTATCTATTATTAGAAAGATTAGGCTTGTCTAAAATGTTGCAAAAAGAGAGCATAAACAACAAACAATAGAAAGTTGACAATACTCTTGAATATTACCAATTCCTTAAACAGCAATATTTCTCCGACCTCTTGTGATATGACCAAAAGTACAATACTTGCCTCTTTTTCAATACAACGCTTCTCTGTTTCCAGATATTTCACACTTTTATTCCCATGATGCTTTGCTCTCTATAAATCACCGGAAAAGGACAGTGCATCCATTTCCTTCTGTGATGTGCCAAAACAAACTAATAAACTCTCAGTTTCCTCATGTGAGCTGAAGGAGCTAAGATCATATCAAATTTATCTCCATATTTCTCATATCCCATCAAGGCCCCTCCCGTCTTTATTCCTCATCTCCTAATCTCTCTTTCTTCTCTGTCTCCTCCTCCATGTGTTTTTTTCTTTTCATCCAAGCAGCCGTTCCCGTAATCACTCCCTCCTTTTGGCTTTTATCTCCACTTCCTCAATATCCTTTTTTACGGTCTGTGCCTCCTTCCTTCCTGTGCCCCCTCCTCCTCCTCTCTCCTTCCTCCTTACCTCCGTCCTGCACCCCCAACCCCCACTCCCCCCTTTCTTTCTCCTTCCTCTTTACCTCCTTCCTGTATCCCCCCACTCCCCCCCCTTTCCCTCTCCTTCCTCCTTACCTCAGTCCGGGCCCCATACCCACCCCCTTCTCTCTCTCCTTACCTCCGTCCTGGCCTCTCACCCCCTCCTCTCCGAGTCACTTCTGCTGCATCTTCGCTGAGCTCATGCTTCCTTCCTTCCTGCCTCAAACCAACTGCTTCTCAGTCACGTTGTAAGGTTATGATTGCTTTTCATATTGCTAATTTAAATGTAAAAGTAAAGGCTGTTTTTTTTTGCTGATGGGGGAAAAAAAAACGGGTTTGTAGTGAGTGACTGGTGTGCAATCTACACGCTAAATATGCCTTGAAAAACATGCTTTCTTATCTTGAGTGTACTCTCCTCCCCACAGATCTGGCCTGTAAGTTAGTCAGGTGCTGTCACCTGTTTGTCTCCAAGGAGATGGATCATTTTTCCATATTGTGGCACTTTCCAGACAAGCAATAACATCTCCATGGAGACAAGCATCAAAAAAGAACATCTAATCATAGAAAACACATGGTCTCAAATCTCACATATAAGATAAAATTAACAGGTTTGTATAATTTTTACCTCTGCAGCCAACATGATGGAATATATTATGTTTCTATTGGTCCCATTAGTGTACTCTCAATATGTACACACACATCAGTAGTGTAGATCAAACTAAATTTCATATGATTTGAGGTTTGGTATTATTGCATCATTTCATCAAACTCTTAAATAACTGTTGTAAAAAGCTGTCTCTTATTCATATATTTTTTAGACGTAATAGTCTTTTCCCTCCTGCGCAGGTCTGCAGCCGGTATACTGGAGCAGAGAGGACGTGGCCCAGTGGCTGCGATGGGCTGAGAAAGAGTTTGCACTGAGACCCATCACCAGCAGCTCCTTCCAGATGAATGGCAAAGCTCTGCTGCTGCTCACCAAAGAGGACTTCCGCTATAGATCGCCACACTCTGGTACCTAACATTGTATATGTCTCAATATCTATTTATTTATTTATTGCATGAATTGAGACTGAATATTAAAAAGCTGTTAATACACAAACACCAACAGAGTGCACGAGGACTTAGAACAGAGAACAGTACTTTACTGTTTTCTGTTGTTTTATTTATTAAAAATGATAGCTGCTAGCAACCTAGCCTAGAATCAAGTAGGTTGATTCAAACTTAATTTAGTGAAGGTGGATGGACTTGAATAACGCAAAGGGACATCACCTCCAAGAGGTGAAGGGTAAACATTTTGCACTGAGACTGCAAAAAGGCAGGATTACTCAAACATGCACAAATGAAGCTCAAATTAATATCTGAAGACACACAGATTCAGTCCAGAAGGTGTATTTTTCATGAGAAAATGTCACAAGGGGTGCAAAATATTGGACCTTCAAAGCTACATTTTCACAACAACCGTCATTACATCTTCATTGCATATGATTTCTCATAAATTTATTCTCAACGACAAAAAGTGCCAGTTAATCAATGCACAATTTACCTACAGTGCACATGACAATTTGTTCCTTCAACTAGTCTAAAATTTGATACTGCTTACGACTTAAGTGGTAAATAATCAATAATTAAGGCAAGAGAATTGGTATCACACAGTGTGGGAATATATTGGATATAGTCAGTTTATACTTTATACAGTACTCTGTATATACTGTTTTTTGTCTTTGTCCTCAGAATAAGAGGGGGAAATAAATAACAATTGTGAAATCTGAAGAGGTGTGACAATCTTCACTTATGAGAAATAGTAGCAAAATGTCACAAGACTATAAGTCAAATGATCTGTACGTTGCATAAGTCTATTTGTTATAATAGCTAATAAAGGGGTGGACTGCATTGCAAGTAACACAATAACAAATATCTCCTTACATATCACATATTATATAACTAACAGCTACAAACAAACACAGGCAATGTTTTTGGATGTGTTAATGAAATGTAAATCCACACTTTTCCATGTCTAACTGTGAGCAGCTAAGCCTTGTAAGACACTATGTTACAATAATATTTAAATTATATCTATTACTTATACTAGTACTTATCTATTACTTACTGTTAATTGCAACTTTTGTGATAGGACTGTCACATCTTTTGTACTTTTATACCAGTACAACCTCCTTATTCTGTTCAGTTAATTTGACTATATTGACAACTTGTTATACTGCATGTACATTTTTGTTTTTATCTTGTAGAAAAAAAAACAAAAAAAAAAACCACATACTCAAATCTAATCAGTGCTTAAAACCAGAAAGTGAGAAGTGAAATGGGTGTGTTATTCTACAAGTTTCCTCCTTTTCCTTTTGAGAATCATTTCCTTGTTGGTGTAAGAGAGACAGCATGACAAAGGTCGTGTTAAGTGGCATGTCTTGTAAAATATGTGTCACGTGACAGTGCTGTTGAGTAAATTTAAGAGTCCATAGAGTGGTCACACACTTCACAAACTACACAGCATTAAAGTGTATGGCTCATTTACTTGGACAGTTGGAATTTTCAGCCTCACACTTGCTACAAAGCCTATTTGAAGCTGGTTTGTTAATTTTTTTGTGTGTGTGTTATTGTTATTTTCAGTGAACAACAATAACAAAAAAGTAAGGAAAGGAATCTGCTACATAACATGCATATTTTTTTAGCTAATGTGTTATTCTCTTGTTTCAACTAATATTTTGAACAGGCCATTTGATTTTTGCAAAGGTCATTTATTAAAATACCCAATTAATAATCAAAAATAGTACTGTTTAATAGTACTGTTTTAGACTCTGATGTCTATTGCTGCTGTTACTGTCTGACCACTGTAATATAAATTGCTACAGGCAATAAGAAAGGCAAGGATGGATGACCCAATTACCTTTAAAAATACACACTTCACAAAAGCTGAAGGAACACTTTCTAACTGAAGTGTGAACATGGATGCAATCAATTCACTAACTCAGGAGGTTGCTGGTGGTACTTAAATAAACAGCAGGTTCATTAGAGCAACAATGGGACAACCCCAACACAGCGGTAGTTTCACTGGAAGACTGTGTGGTGCACTACTACACCAAGCCTCATGTGATGAGTGTATACTTTCAGTTATTGGGAGAAAATACAAAAAGGATGCCAGTGCCCCCATGCCCCCAACCTAAACCCAAAAGAAACCCCCTGGAACATTATATCCAGCCCCTTCTGTTGTTTCTAGGTTGGTCAATGGTCACAGTGTGCTGGAGCTCAGTGCTGCTCTGGTCCAGATCTGAGAGGAGATACACTATTCTCAGACTCTATAGGATGAAGCCTCTGCATTACAGGACCAGCCACACTCTGCTTTCACCTGTGTTTACTGTACAGTAGGTTGGTAGATTTGAAGGAATGGGAGAAATAATAAAGCATAAATTAGACTTTGTGACCCACTGACACTTCTTCAAAGTTTAAACGTTATTTTAGAAATCACTTTCTAATTACTTCACTATTGCTATTCACTATTGCTCAAACCTACAGCTACCATGAAAACTGCACCAAGAAAGATTAAAAGAAACTTGATTCAGTTTGTGGCACCATGTTATGATTCATTATGCACGGTGACCTTTGACCTTACTTGTCTGTCACAGGTGATGTCCTCTATGAACTGCTGCAGCACATCCTGAAGCAGAGGAAGCCCCATGCATTCTTCCCTTCGGCCTACTTTCCTGGGAACTCCTTTCACCTGCAGCCAGACAGTGTTGCAGTGCCACACATGAAGCTGGATGGTCAGTTCAGTACCAGACTTTAGCACTGACTAAATCAAGGCAAAGCTTTCTAATTTTAAAACATTATAGAATACATTTCCCTAAACTTGTAGGGCCCATTGGTGATGTGTATTCCTCAAAAGTCTCAAAGGTGTAGAAACATTTTTGTGGCAAACTGACATACCTGAGATTGTGGCAACTTGACAAACTTGAGTTTATGATTGACATTTTAAGAAATACCATTGAATGGCATTCAGACAATGCTAGTAAAACCTGTTCTACAAGGAAATATGTAGCTATTTATTTATTTTTATTTTTTTTATTTTTTAGGAGCTACATAGTAAAACGACTAGCTTTCTAAAAACAAATCAATCACATTTTTATTATATATATTTATATATATATATATATATATATATATATATATATATATATATATATATATATATATATATATATATATATATATCATATATATATATATATATATATATATATATATATATATATATATATATATATATATATATATGTTCATTAAATTGTTTTCCAACCTAGGATATTTAGCACATATTATAACCTGACCTCATGCATACTATTTGATATTAATGACACCTAGTGGACAAACTAAAGACTACACTGAACATCTATACTGGTGGAATAGCATAGCTGTGACAAATACATACTCAGCTATGATGATTTATTTTCTTAATTTATCCTGATCCTTAAAGATAGTTTTTTTTTAATTGCTCTGCCACCTTAAAACAAACATTAGAACAGGTGAGGATCTTTCTTTTACTATATGTTCTCTGTTCACAGACACGGTACGGAGGACATCCAGAGGACCAGAGCCCATTCCCCAGCACACACCGACCATCGAGCTGCGACACCGGTCCCGCTCTCCTCATCACACTGCACCCAGACAGTCCTCTCCGGAGCAGATCCCCCGTCCCACTAATGAGGACCACTTGCAGTCCTTCTCCCAGCTGCCGGACAGCAACCATCACCTACCTGAAGACGTATATCCACTGTCTGTGTCCCCTGCCGCCCCCAATGGCCGCTGTGCCACCCCCAAAGAGGCCCCCTGCCCTGGGAGCCCAGGCCCTCAGGAGGCTGGTCCTCCACGGGTCATCCAGCTCATGCCCAGTGCCATAATGAACCCTCTGCTGCTCAGCCCCAACAGGAGCTCAGCGGGGATGGACTTCAGACATGGGCGCTCGGGACCCCCCTCTCAGGGTAAAATGGAGAATGGCCGGGACAGTAAAGCCCATGGCCTGCTCCACCCACTCGCCCCGCAGCAGCAACCGCACCTCATAAAACAGGAGGACGTACTGTACAGAAACATCATCATGCCTGTTTCACCACCAGAGGAGCAGCAGATGCCCATAGGTCGGATAGCAGGTGAGAGTCGGGAGACCAGGTGCTGGTGAGGCAGCAACAAACAAGTTTATACAATTTCAAAATATAATATTGATTATATTTATTGCACTCATCAAACCAGGTGGTTTCAGAGGTCTGATGAAATATCTGTGATTTCTTTTATTGCGAGGTGGAATATTAAGATAATACATAATGTTATCATGGTGTGCCCATAGACTGCAGGCTGCTCTGGGACTACGTCTACCAGCTCCTGTCTGATAGCCGGTACGAGAACTACATCCGCTGGGAGGATCCTGAGAGCAAAGTCTTCCGCATCATGGACCCCAATGGCCTGGCCAGGCTCTGGGGCAATCACAAAGTAAGTGCATAGTATACTACAACTCGTAAGAGAAAAGGTAATTATGGTGACATGTAGGATCCTTGTGTTGATTTGTCAGTATACTGCAGAGCAGGACTTACTCTTGCAATGTTTACAATTCACAAACTCATAACAGTCCATTTTGCACCTTTTTATGCTACATTTGAGCACACTTCAAATGGTGGCGACAGTGACAATCATACTATTTTGTTTATGAAAAGAGCAGATAGAGCAGAGAGAAGTGCTTTGTTCATTTGTGAAAAGTTTCATTTCTAAGCTTATTCCACTGTTATCAATCTGTTGGAAGAATTCTACTAAATATTTCACCTGTCCCACAACACTTTCAAAAGCCCAAATTGGGCTACTATCTATATGGCTTCTAGTAAGTTAGATTAGTCCGTGTAAAGAAATGTAAACATAATTCCATCTGCCATCTACTAGTGGGGGTTGCAAAATAGCAGTGTCATTCCTTTCTTTCATCTTTTTAGTGTTGTCCAATTTATATATTTAAATGTATATTAAAACAAAATGGTTTCTGTTTTATTCATTTTGTCATAAGGACAGGCACCAAAACATTAGAGTCATGAGAGCATTTTCATTTATTACTTCGATTACTCCCATTCATGCATTATAATAGCTGCTTGTTTTTTCCTTTACAGAACAGGACAAATATGACGTACGAAAAGATGTCAAGAGCACTGAGACACTACTACAAACTCAATATTATCAGGAAAGAACCTGGGCAGAGACTTCTGTTCAGGTAATCCTAAATTTCACTGTTTTTTCCAATAAAATTTTAATACTTATTGGTGATTTTATTTTCATCATCAATTCTTATTTTCAGGTTTATGAAGACCCCAGATGAGATTATGAATGGTCAGGCTGAGCGCTTGGAGCATCTTGAGTCTGACATGGATGAAACGGTTTACATCAAAGAGGAGTGTGAAACAACTGTTGGACATAACATGAACTAATCTAGGTCTGGTTTTGGTCCCTTTGGGTCTAGCCTCAATGCCTTCAAAAGCAGCATGGACAATCGCAAAACGGAGCCTCCATCTTGCCTCTTTAAGGTGGCCTTGGAGTGATGGGATAGGGGTACCACACCTCATCCCAAAAACACATTCATTTATACAATACTTTTCAATGGGCGCAGCTTAAGACATTAAACATATTTTTTTCTCCTGAAATAAACTGCAGATTCAATCAGCTAGTGCTTATTTCACTGTCATGATTTTGTGTTCACATGTGAATTATAAAATTGATTTCTGTTCATAAAATATGGGTGTGTACTTGTGTGACAAGAATGTTTTCAATCACACAAATAAACAATTTTTTTTTGAAAAAATGTCAAAATATCAAAAGTATTTCTGAAATGCAATCAGTGGGATGAATGGGGTACCGTTACAAAAACGTAATTAATTTACCTCTTGATCTCTTTTGTGTATCTTATAAGTAAACTATCGTCAATTACCTTTAATTAGTAAAAATCCCAGTTTATTACAATTAACATTTTCAGTTACAGTATATTTGTATGTAACTTTGAAGTTTGGCATTTTGATGGCCATTAGTTGTAAACTGAAATACTGGTCGCAAATATGATAACCACTAGATGGCGCTGCTGTACAGTCTTTGAAAAACACTACTTGGAAACAGCTCACTATTCTCTTTTAAAATGTATAAGTAAAGAAGATTTATTTCCACATTTAAACATAAATATTTGAAATACTTATAATACAAAAATTTAATAAATAAATAAATTAGCCTAAGTAGGCTAATTCAGTAGGGTAGTTTATATGCCTATGTCCATTTTATTGCAGTTTATTGTAAAAACAGGACCAGTGGCATTTTCCCTTAATTTCCCTTCATCAAGGCTTCATTTTATTATCAGTGTGCATCTATAAGAATATACGGCAGAACTGTGACGTGCGGACCGGGAACCAAGCTGCTGGAGACTCCATAAAAGTTGGTGCGCGCGGAGTGGGGCTGTCAGAGCGAGGAGAGACACCGAGAAGCACGCACTGAGGCTACAGCACTGACAAGGGTCTGCTCCACACGGGTTTAACAGACGTGTGGGGGATGCAGGAGGAAGCTATTAGGCACCGGGACGTACCCAACATCCTCCAGGCTTCTGTTTAATAGAACCACGGATTTTAGCGACATCTAAGAAGGTTGGAAACCAGGACCACCCCATGTGCGTCAGCTGAGATGCCAGTACAGATGCCATAGAATAACCCGATTGCTATTAAAGCCATTTGTTTACCATAAGGAAGAACGCTGCGCCAAGGTGTAGCCTATTTGCCCCTGTCCAACGCGCCAATGTGAACACCGCATCGGGTCACCCGTGGATTGTAGCACTCTGCAGATGCGATAAAAGGGCGTGAAAGAGCGGGAAGGGAGTGGGACGCCTACAGGTAAGAGGCATACACTTTGCTAATGTCAGTCAAATGCATAACCCTTAAATGTAGTTTGTGTGTAATCTATGAGAACTGTGTGTCATTATTGTAAAGATTAGGAGAAAAATTGTTTAGTTTTTTTTCACTCTTTTACATCAGGGTCTTATCAGTTTCTAAGTTTCGACTTAACAAACCTACTTTATGGACCTAGAAATACATGTATGCCAAAAGTTATGCACACAGCATTTTCACCTTAATATTTGATCACCTTCCTAAACGTTTTGCTTTGTGTATTATATGAAAGCTTGTGGAAACAGTGAGTTGTCAATACTTATCAGTTATAACCTTTAATTCAGCCAATATGTTCTTATCAGTATATTAAGGATATGCCTGGGAGAAGTGTAGGCTTTGCACAGCATGTATGATTAGATGGATGTCGATTACTTCTGCTTTTCTATGTTAACATTTAGATAAAGCAATTTTGACAGATTGGACTTGTTTTCCTCTAACTTTAAAGCTGCGGAGTAGCCTTTCGTTAGTTGTCTTGTTAGGGAAGTGCACTGAAGCTAGTGGAAGTGAGCTCATTTTAATAGTGATTTATCGACGTGCCCTGGTACTCTCAGGCCTGGAGCCAGTCCTTATCCCGTATATGATGAAACATGGTGACAGACTGCAGCTGCCCCAACACTGAGCTACTCACCTGCAACATCACTGCCCACTTTAATGAAGGACAGAAAGAGCGTGTGTGCAGCAGTGGGAAAGGCAGATGACAATCAGTATTAAACACTCACAACAACAACAACAACAACATTATATTTATGATAATACAACTATTCGATTTAATAAGCTGTATCAGTTTCCTTGAAATAATGTTCAGTGGCTGATCTGCAATTTGTAGATGAGGGTTTAAGCTGTTCCAAGGTGTTAATAGGTGATGGCTTTATCACATACTAGACATTAGTATATATTGAAGAATTGTAGACAAAGCTTTGATCAAAATTATAAACATTTTTGTGTTTCTTATGATGTAGTTATCAAAAAAATCTTCTTCCACAACTGTTTAATCTTAAAGTCACAATAACTCCCCACTTTCAGACTATATTAAGCCCTGATGGAGATATTAAGGCCAATAAAAAAATCACAATGCTCTTTTTGCTTGTCTTTTAATTATTTTTACTCTCATCTTGGCTTGTAATAACACATAATAATAACACATTTTGAAGCACAATATATCGCTACAGAGAAATGTTGCGATAAACGATAGTATTGAAACTGCTTTAGGCCACTGACTCAAAGCAAGGTAATCCTAGTAAACCAATTTTACATTTACTGTATAATTAAAAGGCATTAGTTGTTACATATAAATAGCGGCATTAACTCATAATTAGAGACAGAAGTTATTTATTCTATCCTCTACAGCTCAAATCTTATTGTATTACTTAAAAATTGATAAAAATTTTCCCCCTATTGTAAAGAAGTTGTACCCACAATAAATGTTGAGCCCCAAAATATATTGTTCCAGCTTTCATATATTAAAGTCAACGTAGTAATTATCGTGGCAGGCCTCCCCTCTTCGCTGCAGATTTGTTTTCCATTTTGGAGTAACTATTTATTTTTCTTTATAGTATATATTGTAGACATAGAACCTATGTTTAATTTACCTGGTCAAGTAGAGACATATTTATGTGTCTGAGAAGGGCTTTTATATCTTTGTCTCTGTCTCTGTTCAATGGTCTTATATGCTTCCACTTATAGTTATGTGGGTCAAATTTGTGTCTATGAATGCTTTTGCAGTGATGATATCAAAAAGACCGAACTGCCAAAGTAGTAACCAGCCTCAGCACAGTAGTAATGTAACCATAAATCGCTAACAACCAAAACATTTTTCTTAAATCTGAGTACGAAGCTGCTATAAATAACCTCCTTTTCTCCAGCTTCTTGACAATTCTCCTAACAGCACGCAACGGCTTGTAGAGCTTTGAGCCGCAGAATTACACCTCCCTTTCTGACTTTACTTCAATTTAGGTCTGATTTTGGTGCTCTCAACTCAAAATGGAAGAAAAAAATCTTACAACTGATTGGATCCTGGCATGCTACAAGCTTCTTGTTTCAAACCTTCAAAATGCTTTACTTTTCTCTGCCTGTAAGCTTGATTTGCCATATTTGAAATCCAGTTTATAGGTACTCTATATGTAACTGTTCTGGTGAAGGGTCCTACTTTGGAATAGGCATATTGTTCATAGTAAAAATACTGCAACCTCAGTATAAATGAAAAAAGCTGATAATGCAGAAAATTTCACATCTGTCATTTTTAAAGATGTTTTACTGTATTGATTGAGATAATATCGCCTCAGTGCAATGCAAGTAATTTGTTCCTTCAGAATATATATTCAAGTTATCTGCATTGGAGATTGTATAAAGGATTATCCTACATTATCCTCTTAACCAAAGCTTGTTGTTCTGTAAAGTTAAAAAATTGGATCAATTCTTTCCCAATTAGAGCACTTTAGTAACTCTAAAGTAGACCGTAAACTTTGTTAATTGCTGTGAACCAATGAGAGGAACAGTACTGCACTGAGTACAATGAACTCAGGGTCAGATCGCCTCATTAGCAATTGTTGTTTTTGAACAAATGGTTCTGTCTTACCTAACTTCTAAGAAAATGGATATTATGAAAAAGAAACTCTTTAAAAAGTGGGCCTTGCAGAGTCGTTTGGCCAATTTGTAATAACTGTCATTTCTGCTTCTTCTGCCACTATTCCCTTTGGCTTCACAAAAGCGAGTTCTTTTCTGATTTGTAGGACAGTTCACAGGAATGACAAATGCGTACTTATCACAACTCAATTAAGTTGCATACACGATGACAAGCGTAAAACCAAACGAACAAGGGCAGGCATAAAGGCTATCATTTATTTTCACATATGCGTGTGTACAATGCAAAATAGTAAGAGTATTATACAAACATTTACATGAATTATAAATACCACTATTATCCATACTTTATTACTATTTATCTATACTTTATCAATATCTTATGTGATAAAACTGATCACATATTTTCATTGTTAACATTACACAGCATTGTGTCACTGATGAAGTGTATTGAATTTTTTACAAATAATGTAATACAATTTTACAACAGTTTAATGACTTTGTAATTGTAAACAGCATCTGTTCATAGAATATACACTAGTACCTCTACTACTTTTTTTTTCTCTACATACTCTTGTTTTGCCTTAAAGCTGAGGCATTGAATCAGTTAAGTAAATTGTGTAGAATATGTGTACAAAAAACAAAACAAATTGATAGCTGTGTTTCCTTTACAACATTCAGTTCACATGCCTCGAAAGTGTGGACCTGCAGTTGTTTGATGTCGCCCTCATTATCCTGTTTACCAGCTACAACAGAAGATGGACCACAAGTGTACAGCACATTCCTGTGTGTACTGGTCACTGTTAGTGTGTACTGGTCTTCTCCAGCAGCCACTGCATTTTGACATAGCACACTCAACACACTCTAACCAAGGCTGTTCTGATACTTTTGTTCAGCACTGTGTGAAACTTCAACTCCATTATTAGAATACAGAAAGACCATTTTCAATCAAAGTTAAGATGCAGTAGTGTTAAGATTACATAGTGTACAATACATGTTAGTTTTGTTAGTGGTGTTACCAGTGCAAGATCCCAGTTCAAAATATGTCACATAAATTAATTTCTGATGTTACCTGTGTTTTTGGATGCACCTTATTTTTGGACAGTTTTGTAAAGTAGTACATTAAAACTTTTAGTCAAAGATGCTGGCAAAGGATCTGTGTCCATCACCAACCTTCAGAATACACACAATCACATCAAGACATACGAACAAGCTGTGGGAAGTATGAAATTTGAGATCTTGTTAGGGCTGTAGGCCTTTTGTCATTTAGTCAGTTGTCAGTAGTCAGTTTAATCAGTTGGTCTGTGTAGTCTTATTCAACCAAATGTTTAATTCAAATGTTTTTTTTTCTGATTATAATATTTATAAGGACAACAGCAGAACAGGCATTGAGTGAGTTAGTTGCATTTTTTGAGTGACTGCAGTTTTGTCTGCCTTTTGTCTTATGAAAATATTGTTTACTAGTACTTCTCTATGTTTGAGATATTTTTCCAGTGCCATGGCACATCCCTTTATAGCTGATTAACCAATGCACAGAACTACAACAGTTTAATAATAGAAGACATCCATCGACTTCCTGTTCAAAACTGAATAACTGAGAGGTCCTGTATCTATTGGAAGGAGTGGGTTTTCTAATATAGTTTTTATTTTAAGGGACATTTTTATTTACCTTATCCAGAGTTCGAATTTTTTGGGAGGTTTGACAAATCTACTGAAAACTCAATTTAAAATCATGCTTAATCCTGTGCTTTATAGGCTATATTCTGAGCCTATAATTTGAGCCTTATAATTACCTTTTTATTTCTCAGCTAATAATAATTCACACTGGAGTGTCAACAAAAAATCATAAAAAATACAGGAGCTGATTATTCCACAAGCATACAGTATATATGGGTTATTTAATATGCGGTTATTCAAAGCCTTCTTTGTTGGTTTCATTGTCTGTACAGTAATGGTGGAGTGTTTTTGGATTTGGAGTGTTTGTTTTTAATTCATTATGAAAACAAAACCTGTTAATTTAATCACCATGCACTTAATTATGTGCTTAACACTTTCTTAATGGGTAATGTTGAGTGTTGACACTGTCCAGTCGATTTGACTGCTGATTCAATCATTTGAGTAGTTTAACACAAAAGTAACACCAATTAAAAAGTGTGTATTTGGCATTAATACTTTCAAATAAACCTCTCACACTAATTGCTATATTGATTTATTGTTCAATAAATGATAAACAGAACAATATTTTTTGGTGGCCAGTATTTATTCCATGTACCTTTTCTTTGTACTAGTGCGGGGGTGTCAAACTCAAATTCACAAAGGGCCAAACTTAAAAACTGGGACTAAGTTGTGGGCCAAACTAAATATTTATTGAAAAATTTCAAAAACATCTGCATGTTTTCTCTTCTTTGAAGATATGTTATGTTAAACCTTTTCTTATTAAAATAAATGTTTAATAATAGTTTTGCTTAAACATTGAATCCAGAACAAGCTGAATATAAAATAATAACAACATTTTAAATAAATAATGATCTCATGGGCCAAATATAATTATATCTCAGGTAGGGATGGGCATGATTAGTCGATTAATCGATAATTGATCATTAAGAATTTCATCGATTACATTCATTTTAATCGACAAACCGAATGTAGGTTGCTGTGCGTAGCTTGACCAAACAGGGGTCAGCCTGCAATGTACCAAGCGCAAATGCGTATTTAACGATGAGTTGTACAAGAAATTCCACGCTTTCCGTTGCGTTCGGGACAAGTGTGAGGCCATGTGCACAGTGTATAAAGCAGCACATATGTTTCGGTGTCCAGTGGGAAAAAGTTTTGCCAGGTGAGAGTCGCGCAATGTCGATGACGAGTCCCCACTTCCCACCTCCTGTACAGTGTCCTGGTTTTAACAAACGCAAATATGGTCACACTAACCTGTATTCCACTGAATCATGTCTTTTAATCTGACAGAAATTGACCGCATCAGCGACACAAGAGCTGTAGTTTATACAAATTAGCGATGCGGTTTTAAATTTCGTTTCTGTGAGAGTTGCGCAAAACTGAATTAAACACATTATAATCTCAAACGGAATGATGTGGCTCTAAAGTCGTTACGGTTTATATGTCGTAAAGTTGAATTTATTTATGCAGATTAGTAGTGCAGATAGTAATAAAAATGATGATCATTTTAATATAAACACATTAATGATTAATCGATAATCGATTGTTAATTCTTCCGACGATCGATTAAGAAAATTTCATCGAATGCCCATTCCTAATCGCAGGCCAAATTTGGCCCTCGGGCCTGAGTTTGACATATCTGTACTAGTGGAACATTTCAAGTTTTATCAAAATTATAGATACAATCTACTTAAATGTTGCAATCTGCTAATTATTTATTGGTATTGTTTATTTTATGTTTATTTATTTTTTTATCATTATAATTTTTTTATTAACAGTATTGTACATTTAGAATACTTTATTGGGATAATTCTGCTCTAGTTTGGTTTCCGTATTTTTGTTTATTGTCTATATTTACAGCAGTATATCGTAATTCAAAATTTGTTATTGATTTGACGCTGCTGATGAAATATAATCTCCCACATGCATTCTATTTGATGGAGGTAGTGGGTTTCTCGAATGGAGTTTAATATAAATTGGTTACATCTGAAAATATATAAAATGTGACGTTTGAATATTAGTAGTAGTTTTATATTGGGGAAAAAAAAACTAAAAAAAAAAAACTTTCTGAACACGTAATGACTTTGGGCCCAAGTGACCTGTAAACTAATGCAGTAAATTATTGAATAAATTGACATAAAATTCTTATTATGCAAATGATACACACATCAGTTGTTAAGTCTTTCTGAACATTAATATTCATAATAGTATTTAGAGGAAGATCCAGGGTGCTATAACATCTGCTGTGCACTGCCTGAGATGACGAGGTGGGAACCAATCAGATCCCCGCACACTTGCTGGATAATTTGATGCGTTGTTTTTGATTAGCTTGCAGCTCCGGGTCCCTGGGCAGAGCATGTTGTGATCATGTTGCACCTGCCTTAATACTGGAAATCAGAGTCAGGCTTTGAACTGGAGAATGAACTGCTTCTCACAAAATATACTCACGTAATAAGAACAAATTATCTACTGTAAAGGAATCTGTGCAGCTGTCCCAACACGTTTATCTCTGGTATTTCATGTGTTTGTTTATTTTGAGTTATACAACAACATTTTGATGTTGTACTGTATGGTTATGCTGTGCTGGTTATGTTGAATTTAAATATGCATAATTGCACTTTAATACTGACAATGACTTCACAAAGTTGGCACCTATTTGTGTTTGTGATCACAAGTCTAGAGCAGTGTTTGCTTAGTGTAGAACTAGTAAGTGTAAGATCACATTTGAAAGCAAGTTTGAAGGAACACTGCAGTATACAAATCTTAAATGAATGTGTGAAGAATTAAATAATAAGTCAAATACAAGAAAAACTAAAAGAAAAACAGAACAACTAATTTGTGCAGTGAATTTTTTATTTTTTCATTTAAGTTTAAATTATTGTATTTTTTTTTTGTACCCTTATTAGTCTTAAAAGTAAGTCTTTAAAGTATAGACTATTCTTCGTGGGACTCACTTTCACTTATATTCTTCCTTTCTTTGTTAATATGTTTTATTCTTTTTAGTAAATACTTTTATTATTAGTAAATGCACTTTATTTTCTAATAAGTGTTACAATGACATGGCAATTTCTTCACTGTGGGATCAATGATGTTCTCTGTTTTCTTATCAAGTATTAATTAATCACTTATACTACAACAATTAATAAAAGCTGAGAATATCATGTTGGGCATACTGCCAACACACTCTCTCTTTGTCATGTGTACATATGCACTCTCCACTTTGTAATGGATTGTCCTGTGCACTTATTACATTACATCCATTGGCCTTTACTAATCTGAAGACTCCTCAGTTCTGCTTGACCCACAGCTGTGTATGTGGAGTGCATGTAGTGTTTGATCCCATGCACCCATCTAAGCCGTGCACCCAGGGGCTCCACTGTGTAACTCAAAGACCTGATCCTGGCAGCTTGTGGCTTTCTATCTGACCGCTCCCTCCTCTTATCTGGCCAATAAGCCCTTTTAATTGCTTACACACAGAGCCCTATCGGTGCGTGTAGTGAGTGTGGAGATAAGGGTTACACACAGTCAGGCATTAGTAACAGGAGAGACGACCACAGAAAAACAGAGCGCGGGCTCCCAGGAGGCGCTCCAGTCAGGAAATAGCTGAGGCCAGCCTATTCATTTCACACTGTCCTGGAGAGGTCTGCCGACAAGTGCATTCACTTGAAGTAAAGTACAGTTGCTTTCAACAAGGAGAGACTAAAGAAAAAAACTTAAAACACTGGAGTAGTAGAGTTTGTTTTTCCTTTTATAGGGCAAGGCAATGTCCTTGATGGTAGTGAAAAGGATGAAGAATCTGAGGCGGCAGGTGGTTTTGCTGCTGTGGGGGAGAGGGAGAGTGGTTAAAAAGGTGATGGATGACAAGTACCATGACAAGGCTGTAAGTGACAGCAACAGGTGACAGTATGCATAAATCTGAAAATTATGGTGGATTTAAAAGTCAGCTGGTTAGTTAAGTTGATTTGCTTAAGTTTTTTGTGTCATTTGTGTAATTATGGGTAACACTTTTTGAACTGCATAAATTTTACCTTGTGAATGGCCTTACAGGTATTTTGGTAGAAACTACAAAAATCTCTGTTGTTCATACACTCTCCTTATCCTGAATACCTTCATTTTAAACATAATTTCAGTTACGTCTACAGTATTTGTCTTTGTTAGCCTGATAATTGCATGTAATTCTTGCAGCCTGTCATCACTTGTGCATTGTTTTAACCCAGGTGGCCCTCATAAGGAGTTAGTCAACACCAGGGCTGGGTAAATGTCAGTTGCGTCATTGCTACTGAGGATTAGCAGAGAGACACCATCATGGGTTCATTTACATCCATCTGACAGGTAGACGATGTGTATCCAAGCATAGAGAAAAACCCAATAAAAGTAACATTATAGGTCAATGATAAAAGCACACTGTGGCTTTATAATAAATGTTATAGCAGCAATAAATCTTAAAACAGTGAAAAAAAGAAATAAGTTGTAACTTAATATCATGGAACAGAACTCACAACATTATACAGTTCTGTTCTATCTACATGACTTAAATTTACACCTCAACTGTAAGTGATGCTAATGTGTCAACATAAAGGAACTGTGGTGCTCGAAATGATCACATTTGTGTTTTGCAGTTCCTGTAAAGAGCTGGAAGTAAATATGGAATGAATAAAGGAGTAAATGCATCTCCAGGTGGTTAAGCCCCACAGAGCTCCAGTCTCAAAGCTCAGGGATTCATTCATGTGCTGCTCCGAAACAGATGTTGTCAGCTGTCAGTCTGTCACAGTGGCTGGATAAACTCATTATCTAAGGATTCATCTCTTATTATCTTTTATCTGTAAAGAGCAGGGCCATAAGACAATTAGTCACTTTACTTAAATGTTTGATTAATAATTCTATACTACAGGTATATATAACATAATAGTTTTGGCCCTTTAAACAAAACAGATTGGACTAAACTGACTTTTAAGTGTTTCCCACTTGTATTTATTTTTAAAGTGATTCTAGATGCCATTGCTTCAAACATATTTTTAACCTCACCACAGTCAGTCATGCTAACACCCTCATCCAGCAAAAGTGAGCAGTGCTCAAACACACCCTGAAACTAACTGCAGCAGTATTGTACATTGTAATAATGCTAATAATGCCTTGCACTTATACTACACTTAACAGGCTTGTCAGAAGTGAGGTTGCTAATCTGTAGCCATTACGACAAACAACAATCTCTCACACACACATGCACACACACCACTTGAGTGAAGCCTCTTGCCTTGGACACAACAGCAGAACTCAAGCCTCTGACCATTGGGTTGGTGGACGAATGCTCTAACCACTGAGCCACTGTCGCCCACTCTAATAAAAGTGTAGATATAGGGAGTTTTGTGGCCATGAAGTGAGGTGTGGACTGGTCAGTTTGGACATATTTACACATCACACAAGTGAAGTCTACCCCAACTGTGGGTGTCTATGCTGCCAGACGTCTCCCTGTAAGTGTTTCCACTCTTCAGCTTTAGTAATTAGCTGTCAGCACACACAGCCTGACTTAGTAATTGGTGAGTGTGCTGGAGCCTCATTAGTCTGGAGTATTTGAGAAGTTGATTTAGGCTCTGCCCTTCTGTTTGACAAAAAGGGACATGTGTTGTGACTCAGGACCGTCGCACCAGGCATTTACTCCAACGGATGCACGAGCAATTTTACTTTCTTTTTGCCTGATATTGATCAATCATGATTTTTGATTATATTTTATTTTGGTGTATCAAAAACAAATACAATGTCTGTCTATTTCACTTTTACTGAACATAAACATTGGAGACTTTTTTTCATTGCCATTTGAAAAATAACATTAATTGTCAGTAATTTTGTTCCAAGTCTGTACTTGGCTCCACACCACATGTTTTTAATGAGGATTGGCTGTGGACCTCTCGATTAAAGACCCAAGATGATCACTGACAATTAGAAATGACTGAATCTTGATCTCAATTAAAATTACATTACTTGCACAGCCAAAGGGAAACAAATTTGCCTTAAAAATATTTGAAAATAATCATGTGTTTATGAGAGATGGGTTTAGGTGCAGAAATCAGAAATGTGCTTAATTTCTGTCTGAAATAAACACATTATAAAGCAACTGCATTATTTAAATGATTTAAACATCTTGGCATATTGAGTGTGAGTCATGTAATATCCAGTCAGTAATGAGGACTGAACTTTACACAGCTCCATGATAATAATGAGAGCAAGAATAGATATGAGACATGTGTGGATGATGCTATTACAAGATCCTGTTAATAGGTACACTGTAAGGCAGAACTCATTTAGTTAGGACAATTTAGCAACTTAAGCAGAAGTAGGTGTTTAATTTTGAACTTTGAATCATTCGCCTCAGCACTTTTTGGTTAAATATTTAATTGGTAGAGACATCTCAGATCTTAGATAGCCAAGATCATCTTATATTCTTAGTTGAATATTACACATTATAAAAATACATATGGCAGCAGTTGGTTCTGTGGGTTTCAAACTTTTCCATTGTGTTTTGGTCGTGCACAAATTGCTTGCTCCTAGTTGCATCCAATTTTGGGCAGAGGGCTGTTTGTAATGGGCTTTATTAGCATTGTCACAGGGCGCCAATCTGACAGAGTCCTTTAGCCACACACTGTGATCCCCTTTGGCTCCTACGCTAATAGCCACAGCTTCATGGAACTTTTATCCTCCAATTTCCCTGTAAGTCACAACAGTCCTGCTTCATCGCCAGTCGAAGGCATTAAGTAATTATGACTGCTTATTGACTGCTATGGGCTGCAATAAGAGCTGTAATTGCAGTGGAAACTCTAATCAAGTCAGACTAAAATTGTGAGGGCAAAAATGTCACCAGTGAACAGCCACAATGTCCTTGGCAAAAAATCTACTTTCCTTTGGAGGTTTTCTTTCATATCACTCTCTACCCAAATATCACATAGATCTTAGGGATGAGCACTGAATTTTAAATCACAGATAAAGGTCATAATTTGACATTTATTTTGGTCTATTGGAAACAAGAAGATACATTTTTGAAGATTCTTGCAGTATAGTCAGATATTGTGACTTATGATTGGGCACAAAAGGTGATTGAGCTCATTCGATGCATGTTATTGTCCAAATGCTTTAAAAAAATATTGTTGTGTTGTAAACTAATAAAATGCCAAAATGTATGTTTTCATAACAGTGGCTGGCCTCAATATTCTAAAAAATATATAACATATACAAAACCAACTTTAGTTCTTTCTAACCTGAGAGATTTGCATCATGTTTCTCACAAGATAAAATGTGTGGAGAATGGAGATACAAGTTTGCAAAATAAGAATAATTCACATAAGCATCGGAAAACTGTGAACTTTTACTGCTGTGCACACTTCAGTCATCTTAATAAATTATTCTAGGTCCATTTCCCACCTGTTTGCCTCAAGGGTTTAAATGTGTGTTTATCAGTTGCTTTTGTACCGTGTCCTTGGGTTTCCAGATAGTTCCATTTAAATAAAATACATTCCAAAATTACCGACTTTTTAGCACCACAAAAGGATGACGATAATTCTGAGAAACACCAGAAATTGACAGATAAAAAGTCATGTTACTAAGTCTGCTTGCAGTATCAGATAAGCTCAAATATTTGATTATACTGACTACACAGTTTAGCAGTGTCTTCTAACCTCATCTGCATGTGTTGGTATTCAGTCAAACCCGTGTGTTGATCCTTGTGCCCCGGTGCTGGCGACGTGCCGAGTGTAATCATTTATGTGTCCAAACAGCCATCAGCAGCTCTGGGAGTGGCAGGTCTTTTACAGTCTGTGTTTGAGGATGCGGGCGAGTCGTGTGGCGCTTAGGGTTTTAAGGGGGAGACTCTGAGTGATAGTAATGAGCCATAGAAGACAGCGCTGTGCTGCTTGTAGTCTAGATGCTGCCCAATTATCTGCACCTGTCTAAAGATGGTGGCGCTTCAGAGCTCTGCGCACATGGCCCCGCCTCCGAGTTTGGTTTGGGCTCTGGTAATGAGACAGGTTTGGTATGGAAACTAAACACTACTGTCTCAAGTAAGTTCACTTTTTGGGTCTGTCCACACTGTTGCCACTTCGACAATATGTGCTGTGTTTTGGCTACATCGATATCAGACATTTTTGTATGACCATAACCTTGGTCTTCCCCAGTGAAAACTTCCCTTATCCTATTATAAAAATGAGAAATGCCCCGTCGTTGTGGTTAATGATACACAATGCAAATAGCAATAAATAGAAGACTGTATTCATTCCAATACTTTTACTCATTCTGCTATACTGTACATTTTTTGTTTCGTAATGTGGTGCCTGAAAACTACAATTTGATCTGTGTGAGAGCATTCATGGTTCTTTTAGTCTGGGTTTACTTGAATAGCAGCCCCTGACAAAAAAATAAATAAATACAAATAAAAGTTCACCATATATTGTCTTGCCTTTGTTCCACTGCCTTGTTTTCACAGCAGATACAGATGACCTGTAGACGTTATAATAGACCTCAAACTGCAGACCGATCTATAGGCTCTCTGCGGGCATCCTTTTCCACACAGAGAACAGCTCCTGAGCGCAAGACACACAAATCTGGCTGTTGATTGAATTTGAACTGAAATGAAGTAAAACATTTCATTGTGTTCATGTTTTTTATGAGCCATGTGTTGGTGGTTCAATCACACAATCAAAATACATCTGTCTTACTAAAGCACACAATGCCAGTTTGAGCAGAATTCAACTGCATAGATATGTCTTGTACACCTACTGACTGAAGCTGGTGTATTTGTTGTATTACCACTGAAAAAGTACATTTTTAATAGTATTATTATTAAGCAAAACAAATGTACAGGAAAACTCACTAATATTTCATGCTATAAAACTTTTTGGAGAATTTGACTGCAAAATATTCAGAATTAAAAAAATATATATTCCATTATTATCAGTGATGACTGCTGATAACTTTGGGCAGGGGGACTATAGAATACATTTATAACAGCACTCACCACAACATTATCAACCCAATTAGATAGGCCCATTAAAACCCAACACAAGTTTGAAAATATTATATAATGACTGACTGTCAAACAAAGATTCAAAAGCTATATTCAGTCCTGAAAATCACGAAAACATCCAGGACCAGCATTAGTCATCGACTCTTCTCCTCCACAGAGCTCAAAAACAGACTCATGTCAATTATACAGTCAGCCACAACAAAGCAGCAAAGGCAAACTGTCACCTTTACACAGCAAACACTGGCCAAACAGAGCATTTACCAAAAGCAAGCTGATATCAGAACTCAGGTAGGGAATATGGCAAAAAAAAATGTAATGATAGTGATGATAATCTCCTCCTTGTGATAAATAGCTGTTTTGGTCAAATTGCCAAATGATTCCCTGAGTTCTATGGTCACTTTCCACCATCCATTCCTCCTATTTTTCCATCCATCATCATGTGTGAGTGACATGTGGATATAACCAATTACAGAGATGCGTTAATTTTCAGGAACAGCAGTTTGTGATAAAATCATGATCTAGCTCTATGAAAATTGTCATATGACTTTTTTATTGCCCACCAGCAGAACATTACAAACTTGCGATTGCTACATGACACTTGTAAAGCCAGAGGTCAACAGCCAAATAGATTATTAAATACCCGCATTTACGATAAGCAGAGTAAGTAGATGGCTGTATCTACCATTGCCTGACTGATCTGTTAACTCCAAATGCACATGGGACTCTTGCTGTTGTCGTCAAGAGTCGCCAGATGATGATATATATTCATAAAATTGACTCTTAAATTAATATTTCCTTGTGCTTTGGACATGGAGTGTACAAGACAACATGTGCTAAACAAATGAAATATCAGGGAAGGGTTTACACTTGCCTAACACTGCTTCTGATCAGTCAATTTTACGGTCAATCTCTCTTTAGCCAATGACCATGCCTATTAACTAATAAATCTAGGCCATTAACTGGAGCCAGTATTATGCAAATAAACAGGATAGGCCTGACATCTGCCAATCAACATGACAGCACACCATGGGCTAGTAAAAAATGATCCTATTTCATTGTTTAAAGTTGATTTATTTCAAATATTAAACGATACAGCAGTTAATATTAGTAATACTTTTTAAGTAACTGTATTGCTTTTTTATGAACTATGTTATGCTGTTTCCTAATCACAAACATACCTGGAGTTGTGTTTTATTTCACACACATGTTTAACACATAAACTCTGCATATTTATTGAGTTTTTCTGTCAAAAAGAAAACAATACACCTTCACTAGAACCATTTGGATGACGTTAGCCCTAGAATTGCCAATCACTACTAAACTAAAGGTAAAAAGTAGCTGTGAACTTGAAAACTATCACTAAATGACATCACAAAGTGTAACAGGGCATTCTAAGCTTCATACACAGGATTAAAATATTAATCAAATGTGTGAAAAAAACCTCTTACACACACACATACATGGTAACAACATTATAGCATGTCTTAAAAGCTCACAAGAATCCATTTTGTGTAAATGAGGACATTTAAATAGCATTTATAGTAGGCTAATACTTCTGAACACCTTCTTTCCGGAGCTCAATTTACTGCATTGCCAATCATTTCAAGTGTGACCTAAATTTCTCTGCCACACTGATAGCTTAGTGGAAATTCATATTTTTGAATTTATTGTCATACATTTGGTTTGACAAAGGCAGCTCTGGGTCCACCATGTTCTTAATTACCTAAATCCACATCCAATCTCCGTCATCTTTGCCATAGCGGCGGATCTATTAGCCTTCTCCCGTTTCAGTGCAGGCATGCCAGGCCATTAGTTCTGCTACGCTCTGCTACTTTTCGATATCTTTCCATTTCAGCATTTTCTCCTAGAAAATGGGGAAACTTGTGGATTAATTTGAACTAATCTCCCATTTTTATTGCCTTTAATTACTAGTTCTGGCCTTTGACACTTTGAATGGTCATCAGGAATAAGTTGACTCAGAGCTGCCCCATCTTTTAGTGAGAAGACACTTAGTAGTTGCATTGATTTCATTCATTTGAACTGATGTTTCAGTCTGTTTGTTGAGCTGTATTCATCTCAGCGAATGGGTTTTCACATGGTCTATAGTATTAAAATGAGCAAGAAAGATAAAGTCAACTCTCTGGCTTTGCATCTCTCCAAAGCACGGACGATAAACCTTTGCTCTTGCTTAGGTCGCTCCTGATAACCCTTTATTGCTGCTTGTATTATTTCTTTTTCCGCAATTTCCTCTGACTTTTTTTTTCCCCTAATGGCTGTGCTTATTTCTCAAACCTCAGACTGTATAAGTACATAAGTATGCACTCCAGTGTTTCCTCCAATAGAAGCCCTCACCTGGCTTTTGTTCATGCTCACCTGTGCTCCCTGATCTACTGTCAGGGCAAAGCAAAGTATCAGACTGCAGCGACGTAGACCTAGTGCAGTGTCTAATTAAGGACGGTGTAGCTTTGAGATGAGAATTTTAGATTTTTTTTCTAGTTAGTGTTTATATATTTTGCTGTTTTTGTGTAGACAGAGAGCAGTAATTTAGTTGTTTTAAGCTGATTTAAACTAAAAATAAACTAAAAAAGGAATAAACTGAACTGAATCATCAGTAAGAACAGAGCACTGTCATCATAGATTAAGAAAAATACCGAAAGTTTGCATGATAAAGATGCTAAATGTGAGCAGTAATATCTGCATGGTGCAAGCAGCCAATCAAAATGTTCCTTTTTGTAGCGACAGCACACACAAGTTTGCAAGTTTATAGTTAAGTGTTTTACATTGAAAAAATTGCCACATTTTCCTGTGACCAGTTCAGCAGTACATCTATAACACACTTTTATAAACCACAAGTCCACTAAGCACTCTCAGGCCAAACCTCCTCCTCTGAGATCGATGAGGGTGCCGAAAAATTAAGTGGAATAAGTGCAGCATGTAATTGAGTGTGGGCTCTATAAACTGGACGGTAAAACTTTAAATTAATTACAAAGGAATAATCTGTCTCCCTATACTCATATTAGGCATTGGTTGGTTTCAAGTTTTTGTTTTAAGTTTGGAGGAAGCTTTTAGTCTGTGGTTTGTCATATCTGCACTTAAAAAAAAAAAAAGAGCAAAGCACAAAAATTATAAAAATTTAAATGTCATAATGTGCAAATAAAAAAACATAAATATATAAAGTCATTATAAATTATGTTAATAAATTATGTTAAGCTTTATTTATTAATTTGATAGGAATGCTGCATAGTAGGAACTCATATGGAAAAGGTATAGACAAATCATACACCATTTTAACATGTTTCATATGAAAGATTTGTATATGACAGTGAAAACACTTACAAGATCTTTGGTAAATATATGCAGCATGAAACATATAAAACTTTGTAACCTGCAAGGCCTGTATATGACACTAATCCCACATGCAATACCCTTACAAGTGTTGGACAAAGGTCATTTATTTCATAGAAAAACAAGTGAAATGATCATTGTTTCAATAAACTTGATTCCTGTGTTATGTGTGTATGAGAGTGAGAAAGAAAATTATCACAGTATGTGTTTGTTTGTGTATGTGTGTGTTTGTGTGTTTGTGTGTTTGTGTGTGGGGGTGCGTGTGGGGGCGTGTGTGTGTGTTGGGCAGCATGGGGGTAAACACAGTAATGCAAATATTGCATTACAACCTTAAAAAACATGTTCCACTGATATCACAGTGAACATACATCAGGCTGTAAAAATACTTTTACTCTGCAAAATCCTAATTATTACAAAGGTCTATATTGACTTGTAATATTCCAAAAAGCAGCTATACACTTATGTTTTTTCACATGCCTCAACTAACACAAAGTCATATCAGTAACAAATACTTGTAATTGTCCTCAATATCTGCTATTGTTCCCTCTGGAGTCAGCAGCTGGTTAGCTCAATTGATAAGTCACTGGAATCCCACATGGTAGACCTGGGTTCAAATCCCCATTCAGACTCTGTTTGCTTTTTCTGCAACATATAATTAAAGAATACAAACATTACATGGAACATACAAAGAAAATGTAGTTTATCATGTACATTTCCTGTAAATGTCATGCAAAATGTTCACTTCATCTTTACTAGTTTTTCATAATATAGTTGTATGAGAAAAATGCAAAAGGGGCCACTTTCAGGAGTAAAACATACATGGCACATATAAACCTTGTAAAAAGATTTACTACAAAGACAGTGGTAAATTCTTATATTTTTTTCCCAGTTTTTTTCCATATGGGAACTTCTGTAATAATCAGTGTAAATACTAGTATGCCAAGTTTTAGCTTCTTACTGAAAGTTTCTGAAACTTTTTGCTTTATAAATTATTTCTAAATACAGTGTATAGTTTCAATTCCTTCATCAAATTGTGCCATATAAATCTTGTGGCATGTAGGTGTTGCAGCAGCACTTGAGCTAATCTGTTGTTCCTGGTGAGATCTCAGGGGAACAGAGGTGTGAGTATGTGGCAAAGGAATAGCTTAGTTTGTTGATAATTGGTTAGAACATTTCCCAGAATCTGCAGTAAATTAAACCCTATAATAATTTGTCAACTTGCCTCTGTCAGACTTGTGGCACTGAGAACTTTCATTAAATATCTAAAAATAGACCCTTGTGCTCACACACCCTCGTCTTCACCTTTTCTTCTTCACAAACAAGGATTTGTCTAGAGCGCCGTTTCCGGTGCAATTATTGGCTACAACAAACCCAAGCTGAGATTCTCTAGGTTTTCAATCACACACACTGAGAAGTAGCAGAGAGCCATTTGTAAACTCATTTAAAACTCATGTTTAAAATGTTTAAGTTGCAGATAGTAGGCATTTCCATTGTTCACACAGGATCAGGAACCTGACACATCTCACACCTCACGCCACAGAGCTGACACTTATCAGACCTTACAGTGTGTTTCCACCCTGTGAGTGGAGTTCTACACATCATCGATTTCTCTCACTGAAAGTGATTGGGACTAGGGAGAACATTCCAGGGGCGTCAGACTCGGAGAATAGAAGGTCCATGTTTAGCCAGGGCCAAGAGATGAGCCCTTCACAAAGTCTGTAATGTGAAATATTCATATAGAGATCATGGGGGCTCACTAAGATGAGTTGTACCCATAGACCGAATATATATATATATATATATATATATATATATATATATATATGGACATAGCTAACACGCTAGCCGCACATTTCAAATAGGAAGTGCACCAGGAGGTTCTTCTGGCTCCAGCTCTTTCTGATCCTGGCTCGTTACGGTTTATATGTTGTGAAGTTGAATTTATTTATGCTGATTAGTAGTGCAGATAGTAATAACAATGATGATCATTTTAATATAAAAACATTAATGATTAATGATTAATCGATAGTCAATCGTTAATTCTTCCGACGATCGATTAAGAAAATTTTATCGAATGCCCATCCCTAGTTGCTATGATACTTGCGGTCGGATTTCCAAATATGGAGCCTGGCTCCAAATTTGCTCATGTAACTATTAGTATTTGGAGCTTAATTTGAATGGAGCCAAACGATATGGGTGACGTCACACTCACTTAGTCCACTTGTTTATACAGTTTATAGTTGTACCCAGGGCTCAGAATTTTGTGTTACACACCTGGACAATTTAGAATGCTTCAAGCTGAACAGCAGCAAAGCAAAGCTCTTTCCCAACCAGATACCGCAAATGCTTCCTTTTTGTCTTTTTTTCCACCAAAACCAAATTGTCAGTATTTCTGCTAAAAAGGCCTTCGTACATCCATCAGTGTCACCAGGTCTGTTTTGTTTCATTTGGGTGCTTCATCTTTGGCTACCTGCCCAAACACAGTTGAATTTAAGATTGAACGCAGCAGCAGGAGAGGTTCACAGTGGAATCCTGTGAGCTTATGAAAATATGAAAATCACAAGAATTCCTCTCACTGTGGAAGGTTTGATTAAAAAAAGGAATTGCCATAACATAAATTTGAGTTCAATTAAAATGAGAAACATTGTGTGGCATTGGCAATAAAATAAATATACTGATTACAACTGTCTAACAAATTTAAATAATAATGCTGATGCACTTGAACCCATGCTCAGCACCAGAGCGTGTCATAACAACTGGGGACTAAAACATAAACTAAAGACAGGACTCTGGACCGGCCAGTTACACTGTGGCAGTGTAAAGGCAGCTGACAAATGCATTTAACCTACTTGAATGTACTTTTAGCTTTGACTTCCCCAGTGTCCTTCATAACACTCAGAGGATTTATAAATCTGACTCTGGCTCACAGGGCCACTTCACACCGCTTTAACTTTTATTTTTACTTGTGAAAGTGGTTTATGACCATGGTTTGTGCTCATTTAGTCATTCACTGAGCAATGTGATAAATAGTGATGTATTGTCATAAAAAAGAAGATGAGTTTTATTTTCTTAATACTGTCACTGATTGATGGATTAGCTAATCAGAGACATATACATGGAGTGTCCATATCAAAATTAATGTGGCTGCTGCTTACAATGTAAAAAAAGGAAACCATCACACATATCTGCTGAATCAATGAGCGAAGCACTACACTCTGTTAAGCTGAGGTGAGAGAAATTTCATTTTATTGCAAAATAGTAGATGACCAATGATCTCCTTTATTTCACATACATCACTGAAATACATAAAAGTGAGTGCGCGGTGGGGTTTGATTCTGGCTTGTGGAGTGATGTGCAGAGTGAAGACCAGACTGAAATTCCTCTAAAAGTGCAGAGAGAAAATGTGAAAAGAAGTGAAACAAAACAGACCAAATAAGATAATAGTGAAGTTATGTTTTGTAAAGTTTTATATCACTGTATTTCATCCCATAGTGTTCTCACAGGTCTAAACTGATACTTCTATACATTGCTCTCATAGATATATTTATATGAAATCCAAAGCCTCACCTGCACTATCTGTTCACAGCTCAGGTGTTGATTTTCCAAAATGTTTACACCACTGTTATTGATATTTCATAATGTGTCTAATAAGAAACCATTACATGAAATGTCAACTGTAATACGTTGTGTTGAGAGATCTGAGTAAGATGGCAGTGCATTGAAGGAATATCAGCCTGAAATCTAAGCCTGGATGATTTGATGTTGATGCATGGACAATTTGATCAAAGGAACACTAAGGTTGCGACCATTTGGCTGTTTGTGGTTTAGATGGAGATTTATTCTCAGATGGCACGAGAAGGTCGTTTTCGTGGTTAAGTCTCTGAAAGAGCACTTAGCATCAGTTTCAAGTAACACATCCTGGTGTTATTTCTATGGTAGCAGTATCTGAAATGTTAATAAGTGGAACTAATCTCTGCAATGACAGTCAGTAGCATGACTAAATTTATTTGTATAAAGAGTCAATCTAAAGTTAAAGCCACTAGGCCTGTCATGATGTCAACACATTTTGAAGTATGATATACTGCTGAAGTAAATCTGGACAATAAACAATCATATTGAAACTATACTAATTTATGCCGCTGACTGAAAAACTGATTTAAACCACACAAAAAAAAATTCTTAATGTACAATATTGTTAAAAACAATCATCAGCTGCAATAAATAAACAGCTGAATAAAACACTTTAGTAGTTTGCATCTGTAATAAGTCATATAAAGTTTTTTTTATTTTTTACTGCTTTAATCTGATAATATGGCCAAAAAATATCCAAAACTTACCAGTAGTGCAAAGTAAAAGTACACATGATAAATACTGACCCCAAAAATATATTGTTTCAGCTTTCATGTATTGAACAATAAGTCGATATAGTAATTATTGTGGCAGACTTAAAAGCCACAGTATGTAATATTTTAGCAAAAAATATACTTTTTTTTGTGAAATTTCGGCAATATCGGCATATCTCAGACGCTAAGCAGGGCTGAGCCTGTTTAATGCTTTGATGGGAGACTGCTGTGAATTGATTGCAAGAACTTTCGTTGTGTCCTTAGGCAAGACACTTCACCCACATTGCCTGGTATGAAGTGGTGTGTCCATGATTGTTGGTGTTCTCAAGACTATATACATTTATTTAATGATTACACACTATAGAGGACAGTATCCTTCAAATTCAATGCTAAAAGTTGAGAGACATGTGTTAATGTTGTCTTTAGTTGATCTATAGTTATTTGATTAGCAGTCTTTGGCATCAGTGGTAGTATCTACACCAGTGGTCTTTCATCATCCTTGTTCATACATTCATTTGAGGGGGCTCTGACAGCTTGTCTTGTCTTGTTTATGGGCTGAGCGAGGCGCGATTGGCTGCAGATGTTTGGTGGACCGTTTGACAAAGCGGTGGGCATACTCCCTTGTCTGCTGTGACAGGACAGAGAGCCTCTCTCCCAAACTGTCATCAGAAAACATCTGTGTTTGGGCCCATCCGCCATGTTTGTTCAATCTCCCCCTCACAGGCGTCCAATGTGACAGTTCTCGTCATGGTCCAAGTGTACAGTCAGATAGAGATGGGACTGAGGGCCGCGGGTAATCCCTGTATCAAATCCAGTTACAAAACACAGAAACAAGTCTGCTTCGTTGCACTTCTGAAGCAGTGTGAGCTTTTTATGGTGCAGCTGAACACATTTGAAATTGAATTTTAGAAACACAACAAAACAAAAAAAAGTATGTTGTATCCACAAACTTCAAAAAAGAAGACTTGAAACGTAATCTTTTTTTGTATATATGACTGTTTATGTCTCATCAACAGCCCCACACATAATCTTTTAGCCAAATAGTGTATATATATATATATATATATATATATATATACACACACACACACACATATATATATATATATATATATATATATATATATATATATATATAATACACACACATACATACATATATATATATATATATATATATATATATATATATATATATATATATATATATATATATATATATATATATATATATATATATATATATAAAAGCTTTTTTTTTTTTTTTCATTTGTCATGTTTTTATTGCATTGAATTAAAAGAAAAAATATGTGTGGGCTTTCACCTCCACAAAAATCTGACTTTACTTGGGCTGGAGGGGGACATCCATCTGCTTCCCTCCATGGAAATGTTGTTCTCTTGTCTTAAGGCTACAATCTTCCACAGTATTGCATAAAACTGATCTATCTTTATAAAGAATGTTTCAAATTATAGTTTAATAACTTTGTATTTCCATGGACTCATGCAGGTGATGTGTCACCTCAAGAAAGTTACTTTCTTTTACTTATTGTTGAAGAAAATCACATAGAACAATGGTATATATAATAGCATAGAGCATGTGAATGAAAGATTTCATAGATGTCAAAAATTAGCAGTAATCATAATATTGTTTTGTTTTTGTTTGTTTGTTTGTTTTTGTTCAAAATAATGTTACCCTAAAGGTTAATATTGTGACATCATAGTATATTTTCACATCAATTTTGCCAGGTCCATCTGATTTAGAAAAAGCCACTATGAAAAATGTTGAATGTTTGCAGCATTGTCAGCTTGAATATAACAAACAAATTAATTCTTTTAAAATATGCTTGTGAAGTGGCCTGCTTTGAACTTGAAAAGTGAAGCTGCTAACTCCTTCTTGAAGCAGGTGACACATGTTACAGACTGTTTTGAACTTCTTTGCAAACAACAGACTTTAAATAGGCCAAGGTCGATAGTCTCTAATGAGAAGAGTAACAGCTGTGTATCTGCCCATCAAACCAGCCAAATAAGTGACACAAATGGGACAACCATTAAAAAGGGGTCAGAGAGCTTTCTGCATTCCTTGAAGTATTCTTCTTTGTTCTCCTGTCAAATCCAATATAGCGATATATTTAGCTTTTAAACTCACTGTATCAGATGAGACCATGGGCCCAAATGGGAAATGAGATCTGTGTAAGGGAAGGTACACCAGCTAAATACTAGATCTCACCTGCATGAAGTCATCTATAGAGTGACATCAAGTGGAGAAGTAAAAAAGTACGCCAAAGATATTTCTTAGTACTATACTTTGGTAGCAACTTTCCAAAGATGAATTCTAAACAGTTAGGTTAAGGGTTCAAAATCCTGCCACCAGCATTGCACACTGGCATTGTGTCCTTGGGAGAATATATACATGTATTAGGGCCCCACCGATATGTTTTTTTGCAGCCAATATGATACAGATAAAATGGGCCTTGGAGCTGCCAATAGCCAATATAAAAACCAATATATATAGTGATGTAAACATTTATTGAAAATTTTCAATTGATTATAAATCTTAGGTTTGGCTCTTGTATTTTATATTCGGTTTGTTTAGGCTACATTTATTGTTATTCTGCCTCTTTATGGTCATATTTAAAGACAGTAGGTCAGCCTAATGGCATTTTTGCATGACATTCTTGCCTGTAAACAAAATAAGTAAACTACTGCTATTAGCCTTTAGCAGTAAATGCTTATGCGCCGTGATTATTAATCATATGTGTAAATGCCGATCATTTACACCTTTGTTCTAAGCTCATTTACATATAATGCATGTCCAGTAACATGCCCCATTTTAGGACATTTATCTGTCTGTAAATTTAATTAAATATATATAGAGAGTCCATGCTTTATAACGAGGTATTACATGCCCATATGGACTATCACCCCATATCAGCCAGATTTAGGCCGATAGCTGAAATGTCTTCAAGTGCTCATTTTGGCCCATAATATCGGCCAACCGATATATCAGTCGGGCCCTAGTATTTATTTTTGTTTGCTTGTTCATTTTTGGATGGCTCCTTAATATGCATCTTCTTCATTTCAGCGGGGTTCTTAGCAGAGAGAATTGAGAGTATTAAAAATATTATACACATAAGAATAGCATAATTACTATTATTACTCAGCAGAAGTGCAAAGTATTTATCCAAGAAATTCACATATCAGTCATCTATTTAAGTGGAAGCTTATACTATGAGAGGGACAGAACAGTATTACATTGATGATCATAATAGAGTCAGTATTCGTACTTCTCATGAGGTCAGTGATGGGCATTTCTGATTTCATTCAGTTTGAGACAAATCCACTTTTCTACAGTTGTAGTCAGAAATCTGTTCTTCTTCACTACAGACTTATACGTCCAACAACAGAGCCAGTTGATAACAAAGGGAATGAAATTCATTCTCACATAAAACCCTGGGAGAACTTCTGAGGTGGCACCAGTCAAAGAAATATGCATTATTCCTCAAAAAGGTGTTCATTTGCATTTGAAAGTTTCTTGAGTGCAGCTCAAAGAACCAAAGAGATAGGAGTCTCACTGCTGCCAGAAAAAGAGATGGAGATGCCCAACTGTCTGCAGATAATTAAACATCTCATTGAAGCTTTAGATTATTAGTATTTGTTTACCCATCTGCTCTGTTCTGCGTCTTGTATTTTGTGCTTATGGCAATCATTAGCATATATTAAGAGTTGCACTTCAAGGTCTGTTCTGTGACAATATCCATACATAATACATGACCTGTTGAGAAAAGAAAACGCATTAGGAATATTCAGTCACAGCATGCTTCTAAACTGACAGACTGAGCTAACTTTTAAAAGACAAAACATCTTCACAACTCTGTGTAATAGTAATCTACTTAAGATTCTTGATTGGCGTGTAAAATTAGATTTCATTATTGTTGTAATCATGGCATATCACCAATTAAGGATAGAGTGTGAGTATTTTAGTTTTTTTAAGTAAAGGTATTTTGCAATAATTTGAATCAAGACTTGATAATTTGAAAAATATAACTGTTTTGGAAATATCTTGAAACATTTGTTGTTGTTGTTGTTGTTGTTTGGTACTTTGGTACTACTCTTCTTAACTGAAATATATTTGGGGTACATTTTATTAAGGAAGTCAGTAAGTAAGTTTTTATTTATATAGTGCTTTTCACATAAATTTGTCACAAAGACGCTTTACAGAGCATTATTCAGCATTATTCATTCACTCCATACCCAGTGGTGGTAAGCTACTATTGTAGCCATGGCTGCCCTGGGGCAGACTGACGGAAGCACAGCTGCCATGCCAATCGGTGCCATCAGTCCCTTCTACCACTACCATCACTCATCTGGTTTTGGCCATTTATTTATTTTTTTTACATTCTTGTTTGAAACTATAATAATATGTAATCATTAGTTAGCCTTCATTTGTTTAGTCATTAGTTACCCCTCTAAATTTTAATGGATGGACATCAGACCAATATGATACAGTGAGCAGGAAATCTAATGTTAAGATCCAAGTGATACTGGACAACTCTTTAAAAGTGATTTCATTCATTGAATAGCCACCATTTTTGAATAAGGAATTTAATTTGAACCATTTCACTTTGTATAGGCATGAAGAGAATTTGAAGTAGTACAATCCAGTTTTTCAGTTTTGACACTGATTCTGAAAAATTGGTACCCAATATCAACCGATACCAGTGCAGGGACTAAAAATAGACTTTATTTTTCTGTAGACAAAAATATTCTATGACAAAATTTGTTATGTAGCTTGTATTTATCTCTCAAGGAACTACAGAACAACTTTATATTAGAAGACTAGAAGACATTAGAAGACATCATCGGACTTTCTGGGCGAAGTACGACCAGTAAATAAAGAAAACTGCAACATTTGTTCAAGTTTATATTGGTAAAGTACAGGTCTAATCCAATGCTCTTTCCTTCCAAGATCCCTTCTAAAAATATGTTTTCTCAGAGCTGAGAGGGGCATTTCTGCTCACAGCTCCCACATGCTGCGTCATAAACTTGTCTATTGAAACAGTCATACCAAGTAAATAAACCACAAATCCACCATGACCCAACTAAGTACAGTCTGCTCCCCAAGTTCCCAAAACTCAACAACACTCTGTAATGTCTGTAACCTTTCCTACGGTTCTGAAATGGACATAAAATCAAAGATGTGCTAAAAATAAACGCACACAGTAGATCAGGAAACAACGTGTTTTTTACAGGTAAACTCCAGCACCAAGGTCAAAAACATAAAACCTCTTCAAACTGTAACAAATCTCAAATGTCTGTTTCTGCAGCAGTTATAACTGGGCACACTCAGGGACACAAGCAGTCATTTACAGGAGTGCACTTTTAGACACCCATAGAGAAACAGTGTAGCAGCAATGGACTGCACTTCACCATTGACCCTTTTTCACACATAGCTGCAAACTAGAAGGAAACTTTTTACTACTACATCCACCATTATAAACACAGACAGCAGTTCTGTCCAAACCACAAACTGTAAATCTGTTTGAGTGAAAGTGACTGGGCTGTATCTTGGAACAGGACCATATACAGTTGCACCTAGCGTTTCAATCCTGCAGTAGCCTATACGCATTTGGATGAGTGTGGTCATTTGGCATTCCTAAAGTGTATTATTTTGCAATTTGCATTTGGATGAGACTGCGGATTTCACGTAAATGTTATTTCTTTACAAACTCCAGTGCAGCTGAAAAGCACTGCAAGGAAAATCAGTGATCTTAATACATTAAAGGTGCCACTATGTAACTTTTGTAGTGGTCATCTGCTTATCTCTGACATTAAACCTATCCATTTAGGTTTTTTTTTTTTTTTTCAGTACAGATATTTTATTGCTCAAAAAGCATGCATTCTTACTGTGGGATAGCCTCTCCACAGATCTACTCTGTAACTTGTCCTTGTGGTGCTACATGAATACAGTCAAGTTCAACCCATGCTGCAGATCATTCTAGGCAAAGCAAGTAGTTGATGTATCCTCCACCAGAAAAGTTAAAGGAAGTTTAAAGAAGTGTAAAAAAAAAAAAAAAATAAAAAATAACATTTGAAATCTACTAAATTTAATCATCTAAACATCTAAAATGTTTCTGCTTATAAAGTCTTACAGTTGATGCACATTGCAAATATTTATGTCCTTTTTTCCTAAGTCTTGTTTTTTTCCCGTGATTTGGCTGCAGGGGAATAATCACATTAATCTGTGTAACCATTCATTTCTCAGTGAGTTAAATCTATCTTCACATGTCCAACATAATTCAGGTCGTGTGTGAATATTTGCAGGTTCAGTGTGTGTTTGACTTGGATTTATGAGAGAGGATCTTACAGAGGACACTGTTATGTTTATGTTGCTGGTGCTGTGCCACACATGGAGGCTATAAAATAATCTACACAAAAGGTCATGTTGGGCTTGCCAAAATAAACTTAATTACACAAATAATATGAGAACTCCACAGAGGATCAGACAATCTATATATCAATGGGGGGAGCGGATGAGATGTAGGAGGTGGTAACTAAGGAGAAAACGCAGCTTGTAACACTGTACTGTGATGCCACACGATACCAAGTCTGTTCCAGTAATTACCGAACTGCAGCCCTGTTTGAAATGTGATCATTGTCTGTCAGTGGAGAGGCTCGCAGTGGGTCGGGTGGATCAAGGAGTGTGGTCCGGGCTTACACTTCATTAGAGAGAGGCAGGGCAGAGGCTGATCAGCTAACAGCAGCAGTTAGTGCCTTAACTGACTGCTACAGAAATGCATTATCTGATAGTAGCTCAACATACTGTATCTCTGTCTGCCATTGGCATGTGTTGGGTCACTGCAAAATGTATGATTTGAAATGGCAGTGTTTAAATAATATTCATGGTATTACTTGGGTGGTAGTAGTGTAACGTAACGAAGTAAAAGTAGTAAAATGCCGTACGTAAGTCTCTGTGGATACTTTTTACGTTTTACTAGGTATCTTTGCTTTCTACTCCACTACGTATTTGAACTGGACTTGAAAGTAAACCTATTGTTTGAGACCCACTGAAAAGGTTCATAATCTGAGCAGACAAAAACAGAACAACAAATAAACAAATCAAAACAGCTAGAATTAAAAGATAGATTCAATTGTTTCTGCTGAACAAAATTCAGAACAATTCTTTATCAAAATTTCATCATCTGAAGCTTTATCAGACCTTAGAAATTTGTGTGAAATACTTACTTAGAATATACAGAATAAAACAGGATATTTTCTTGTTTTTGGAAGAAATTATGGCCCTTCAAAATGTGATTGTGCTTACTGCTTAAACTCCTTTTGAATGAATGCTACAGGAAATTCTTGTCAACCTGTTAAACACAGCTTTGATAATAGAAATAACAGAGAATGTACGTATATTAATCCTACAATCAGAGTATATATTACAGCTCTTGGTTATTGTACACTGTGATATTTTTGGCTATAATATTTGTACTATTGTCTGACATGCTGCTTCAATCATTTCAATGACTTCAAACTTCCACTAGTAGTAAAATTGTGTTATTTTTCTGTCCTACAGAGATTAAGATAAGATTTGAGATTGATTTGAGAAACTATTTAAGTGTTGCATTTTAGAATTGTTTTTTGGGGGTAATTCTTTTAATATTATTGTTTGTCATCTATGTTTACTTCAGCAATATACCACACTTCAAAATTTGTTATCGTGACAGGCCTACATAGAGAAAACTTTATCTGGCAGACCTGTGGATGTCAGTGCTCTTTTTCCGCATTACATTTAGTGAGCAAGAGGCGGTTGTGAGTAGACAGGATTTGGAGATAAAGATCTTTTACACCGACGCAGCTGTAGTTTGTTTTGTGTAGGGACAAGATAAGGCTGTCTAATTCTAGATAAATACACAGTGAAATGAGCCCAGCTATTAGTTTGTGAAGGGACATTTAGTCCAAAGAAGGGGATGCCAGCTCCTCTGCAGTATGTACCAAGAGCTGTCCAATGGGGAAATAAATTAATGTTGTAATAATTATTTTTTTCTTGTTTTTCATGCAGGATGAGTGAGAGGTACGCTCAGAGCAGAAGCAGAGGGGCTGTTCTTGTCATGGTGCTGGTGGTCTGCCTATGGGACATGCTGCTGCCAACAGAGGGCTCCTTAGGTGAGTAAGCATATATTAAAAAAGACATTATACTTTTCTAGTAGTTATAACATAAATTTTACAGTTTGTTCAGTGTTAATCATAATACTGCTCTAAATGTCTTAGTAATAGAAATAGGACTATTGAATTCCTGTTCAGAAATGAGATCCCCCAACCTTTTGTAGTGGCATTTCACCTTTATTTGTGTGTTTGACTGTGAGACATTTTTTTTTCCTTGAATAATCTCAACCCAGTGCAGAAATGTGGGAGGAGATAGGAGGTAGGGGAAAGTAGATATATTCTGAGCAGGTACAATACAGAATTACTCAAATGTGCATGAATCAATTAAAATATTTTTTTGGTACAACATGGTTAAAAGCTCAAATGAAATCTATTTAGCATAATCTGTCTCCTTTTCTGCATAGAGGAAAAAGATTTTACCTGAAAATTATCATTATAAAGCCCTGTCTCTGAATGCTAAATGTGGTGTATTGGTCATTTTAATTGAAATGTGCAGATGTATGCCCCAAGTGAGTGAGAAGAGAGAGGAAATTTATGTTTTGTCATTTTGTTTGAGTCACAAAACGCTCTGCTTTTATCACTGAAAAACTGCTCCAGACATAAACTGTAGCTCCCAGAGAAAGTCCCTTTTATTACAGGTAAACATCATAAAAACTTCAGAGCAATTTCTGTTGCTGAGTGAACTTTATACAGACACAAGTTCAACGACATCTGCTGCATGTCAATATTGTACTGTAGCCATGCACACAAGGAACGCTCAGGGCTGTGTGGGAAGCTGGAGGGCCCTCGGAGGCTCCTCCATCTATTCAGCAGCACACCCTATAGAACTATCCTCTGTGTGTTTGCAAAAAGACTCATCTGTCTGTGGTATAAAAAGGAAGGATGAAGTTTCACAAATAGTCATATGTTGATTCAAAAGACATAGTCCATTGGTTTGTTGGGAGTTCATAAAAAGCATATTCTAGTAAAATATGGCTGAAAAGATACAGCATCCCTTTACAAAATCAAATCAGAGTTGTTCAATGTGTTAGTAAGTTAGTAAAGGTTAACCTTGTACATCCATAGACCAGCTATTGGAAACAGTTGAAAGCCAAGATTTTGCAACTTTAATTTAAGTTGTATCTGATTTTTATGTTCTTAAAACCTTATACCGTATACATTCTGAGCATCTTAATTATTCCCCATGATGAGTTTATAAATGTCTCTGAACTTTTGGAGATGAGGATGGTGTTTACGGTGACAGTAAACTTGGCAACAATTAGCATGCTAGCAGCACACTTTCAGACTATCGGAAAATAAAACACTTTAGTCTATGGTCTGTATCTAATTATAAAGAAGTGGACTAAAGGAATGTGACTTTTCAGCTCCAGTCAAGTGAAGCTCACAATGCTAGCAATTACAGGAGCAAATTTGGAGCCAGGTCCATATTTGGAATAGGAATTTATTAGCAGACAAAGTGGCGAAATGAAAACACCAGGATCTTGCAGAGCAGGTTACTGCAGCAGTTACAGAGAGAGGGGTTTCCAATTGTGAAGTCAATTCGAAACAGAGTCAAGGGAACCAGAAGCGCACCCATGTTCACTTTCTAGCAGGTTGGCTATGTCCATTTTATATATAGGCCTAAAGTCTATGATACTGACAGAAAACAACTGCTTTATTTTTACCTCAAGAGCTTCTTATACAATGCATCTGTACTGGGGAAAGACAAATTTAGCTCAAATACATCGGATGCATGCTCTATGTGATAAGCATGTAAAACAATATAATATGTGAAATGGTGGCGTGGCAGCAATGTAAACCTGTCAGTGTAGGCAGAAGTATATTATAGTGGACTTGCCCATATTTAAAGCCCAGGGAGGACAATTATGTCAAGTCAGCAACACGTATAAGAGGCGTTTCATCTCAGAAGTCCCGCTGACAATACCAGCGGCAGGTAATTGGTGATATACAACAACTACAGTGCACTGAAGAGGGAAGCCTTCATTTGTAAGCGTGATGGGCAACACCTCTGTTGACCAATTAGACAGCATCTTGATGTCCTTGATTGGCGGACATCCACACTCAGAGCTCATCATCCCAAAGACACAGGGATCAGAATAGATTTTGATGGACTAGCATCTTTTAATTTCCCCCGAGTGTTATTTCTGTTGCTTTAAACCTGTTATCATTCAAAGGATAAAATGTAACCATAAAACTGAAAATGTCTTTTTATTTCTCAATTGAGCAAAAAGGTAATTTACTCTCGCTCAGAAGATGTATATATACATATGGTTTTCATCTTTATTTTGACTGTATTTAATTAAAGCAATGCTATGCAACTTTTTAGTGTCATCACGTCACCTGGGTGACCATGGAAATAGAAAGTTCAACCCTAGTTCGGAACATAGTGTTATATGCTTTATATATATATATATATATATATATATATATGAGAGATTAATTAATTATGATCTGTAATTAATTAATCAAATTAATCTCTTTTTAATCTCAACCTCACCTGCTGAGAAAATCCTTCAATTTGAGGTATTTTCATTTAAATTCATTATTACATTATTGTGGCAGATCAAAAGACTGATATAGGAACAAAAAAAAGTGACTTTATAAAGTCATTTATTGTTTAACAAACGTTTAACAGATGCAGTCACTTACACTCCACAGTATCATCATTATTATTACTGTTACTAATCTGCAGTGTTGGGAAGGTTACTTTTAAAATGTATTCCGCTACAGATTACAGATTACATATCCCAAAATGTAGTTGGATTACTTGATATTGTCATGCTTTTTAAAACTACATGAATGTAGCAACCGCATCCTGCAAATGTTGTTCTTGTTTGTTCTCTTCAAATTGGCTGTTGAGCCCAAGTCTCCATGAATAAGAAACTGTTTGCTGTAAAGTAGCAAAGACGAGGAAATCTGAACATAATAACTTTTGTCTACTTAAAGACAATAAAAAGTCCAGTCTTTCCTTAACCATATTAAAAATATTATTGATAGAGAAATGCTTTATATATGAGATCACTGGTTTTAGTCCTGGTTTAGATCTGCTTTAGTCCTACTTTAGTCCTAGTTTAGTCCTGGAATGGGTTAGTCCTGGTTTTAGTCCTGGTATTAGTTCTGGTTTAGGCCTGGTTTTAGTTCTGGTTTTAGTTCTGGTTTAGTCCTAGTTTAGTCCTGGTTTAGACCTGGTTTAGACCTGGTTTTAGTTCTGGTTTAGTCCTGGTTTAGTCCTGGTTTAGACCTGGTTTTGACCTGGTTTTAGTTCTGGTTTTAGTTCTGGTTTAGTCCTGGTTTAGTCCTGGTTTAGACCTGGTTTTAGTTCTGGTTTAGTCCTGGTTTAGTCCTGGTTTAGACCTAGTTTTAGTTCTGGCTTTAGTTCTGGTTTAGTCCTGGTTTAGTCCTGGTTTAGTCCTGGACTGGGTTAGTCCCGGTTTTAGTCTTGGTGTTAGTTCTGGTTTAGAGGCGCACAGGAGGAAGCGCGGTTTACGCAGCGTACGCGAGAAAACGTACGCGGCGCGCGGGAGGACAGTGGTGTCCGCGCAGTAAGTACGGAAGGAAACATGGTCCGCGCGTTTTCAGGTTGATGACGATGATTAAGGTGTGTGTTTGTGTTTGTGTGTGTTTGTGTTTGTGTGTGTTTGTGTGCGTGTCCCCTCGTGTCACAGGTCACTATAGGACAGTAGTGCAGACAAAATGAGCCTATGCAGGTTGTTTTCACCAGTGACATTTAAGTTGTAGGCGATTTTATATTTTTTATTTTCTTTTATATTTCACGTCGGGAGAATAATTTCCAAGACACGAATGCGTTTTTACCTGTGCACTGCTGACTCTGTTCTACTGGCTCTTCGACCTCGTCCATTTTGCGATTGACGCTGCCAACGTTAACATGACGTTTACATCGCTCTTACTGTGCGCGTTCTGTGTGGGTTTCCGGCAATGAGTGGAATTACCAAAATAAAAAAAATTATAAATGTTTTGTGTGTGTGTGTTGTTGTCCCAACAACACATAAAAACAGGTTTTATAATAAAGCAACTCGCATACAGAAACAGTAAAGTTAGAGATTAAAAATGAGATTAACGCGATTAAAAAACATAACACGCTAAATATGACTGTAATTAATTAATCGCAATTAACGCGATAATTAAATAATAAATTAGTAATTTGTTCGAGACCTGGGAAGGTCTTGAGTCCAGAGATCTGCTCTAGTCCAGTGAGTGTATCAAGTTCTGGGAGGATCTTGATTACAGGGATCTTTCTGATTCCTGGGAGGATCTCGAGTCCAGGGATCTGCTTGATTCCTTAGGGGGTCTCGAGTCCAGGAATCTTCTCGAATCTTGGAAGGGTCTTGAGTCCAGGGATCTGCTCGAGTCCTGGGAGGGTCTCAAGTACAGGGAGTACAGAAAATATGCTCAAATCTTGGAAGAGTCTTGAGTTCTGGGATCTCCTCAAGTCTTTGGGATCTCCTCGAGTTCTGGGATCTCCTCGAGCTCTGGTACTGGGATATTCTCAGGAGCAGGGGGTTTGGCAGGAGTGAGCTTCTCAGACTGTGGATCACACAGTTCTTCAGAGAACACTACCTCAGGGAGGACAGTCTCTCTGAGCAGGTCTGAAGTTACATTGAGGGTGAGGACTGTTGGTTCCTCCAAGGCTTCTTGGATGATGTCCTCAGGAGGAGGAAGAGCAGGGGCAGCAGACTCCAGGTGCTGGGGTTTTCATGCTCCTTGGGTTCAGGAGGGAAGAGAGCACAGATCTCTTCTACAGTGAGGTCAGTGATGGTCTCCAGCAGGCTGGGGCTGAAGGATTCCATTGCTCCTCCAGTCCATCATGAGGAAATATTTGATGAATCCTCTTCATAACATTTTGCACATCCCGAATACAGTCTGAAAAGTGCACTCTCTGGAGCATGTTTCCCAGAGTTTCAGTGACACTATCCAGGACACGATGGGTCAGTCCAATAGTTGGGATGCTGAGCTCAGACGATGGCATAGTGAACAAGCCTGCATCATGTTGAGGCTGCCACAGGCTGTCCCTCTGGGACAACTGCCAGTACCACCTCCATGTCAAATGAGCTGTGCATTCATTTCAAACAGACTTGATAAAGAACTGTTTGTGACCTACAGAAAGTTCTCAGAGATGTCTTCAAGAGACATGAGGAGTTGCCTTGCCTCAAACACAACATTGCTCATTTTGAGCTGGTTCATAACATCCCAAGTCTGTAAACAAAGAGAGGAGTCAGCACTAATGCACAGGACTTTCACAGGACTGGATTTAAAGGCTTGACCATTTTACCAAATTCAGAAGAGGTCTGGCATCCTGTTCCTCTTTCTCCCCAACCTTCTTTACTCTGATTGGTCGAAAGAGACCCTTTATTTGGGCAAGAGGCTACATCACAAAAGCAGTAACCACAATGAAACGCAGAGAGACCGTAAAGTGTGCACACGACTGAGCCCAGCTCACAAATGGCAGTTTCTTGTGGATGTTGTGGAATCAAAATTCTGTGACACATCATAGTTACTGTTGCTATGCAAGAACACATGAGAGTGAAAATAGGAATATAGGTGACTCCTTATAATGGTTTATGTTTAAAATAGGCTGTTATGTTATATGCATAATATCCACACTGGACAGTTAGACAGTTAAACACCATTTTAAAACTTAACTTTAAAACTGTTCATTGTTTCATTTTTACACACCATTTTTAAGATGTAAACCAGCATCACACTGCACTGTGCATGAAGAGATCATTAAAACATTTTATAACATTTATTATGCCCAGTTTCTCTACAGAAGTGTAGGTAACGGTAGTAACGCTTAGAATAAGGTTCCCATTTAAATAGATTTTTGACATGGCACGACATCTTTCAATATTTTTTCTTGGGGTCATCACTCAAAATTAGAGCTCACTAAGTTTTATTTTTTGATAACAGTCACAGGCATGCATGTTCTGGTATACTACTTGACTTTGCTATTTCCAATACTCTCGATACAGTTTTAATTCATTCCTCACCTACATTCCATATAAGTTGTTACAAAAGTACACTGTGTGACTTATTTACAGGCTTGTTTGTTGAGACCTAACTTTGCATTAAATAAAAAGTTACTTTTTATAGTATGTTTATTCATGGTTAGAAAAGTAGTCCATACTTGAGATTCGGGAACTGGAACACCTCTTTATAAACTTTACAGTAATAAAGCCTTTGTAAATGTATTTATTAATTTAAATATATTCTGTTATAATCAAACTAAGCATGTTTATTAAGGGATTGGATATAACCCATGAATGGCTTGGTTTGTTGATAGTAGTATAAACAGCTTATTAATGCTCACACAACATGTTTTGTTGGCTTATTAACTATAAAACATCTACAAATGATAGATAATGCTTTATAAGTGCTTATAAACAAATGACTAGTGCCTATTATAGCTGTATAAATTCTTTACTAAGGAACCTTATTTTAAAGTGTCGCCTTTTATTTTAGGAAATGTTTTGATTAATATTGATGAAAAAACAATAAAACATCATAATTTGAATTTTTTTTTTTCCATTCCTGTTATGGTCTTCTCATGACTTTTATTCTGTGAAACACATTTATTCTGTGAAGCACTTCCTCTACAGACCTGCATTTGGCAGCCCATCCTGCTCTTCTCTTCCCTGTCACATTTATGTACCTTGTTGAAGTAAAAATATCCCCAGTCTGAGTTTGCCCTTTTCTTACCGGGGTGTTTACAGGAGGAGAAATCCGCAAGTGGGCCTGTCCTTATTGAACAGGACAGAGACAGCAATAGGTCCCAAAAGTCCCCGGGACATTGGATTTATTTTAATTAAAGTCTGTACTCATTGATCTGCACACAGTTTGCTCTGAGAGTCTACAGCTGTAAATGAAAAACAGCACTACTTACACTGGTGTGGTCTAAAGAGGAACTAGACAGAGGTGTGGAGGTATACTGACTTTTACAGAAGTTGGTTTCCAGACTGTCTGGGGCTTTTCTGTGTTGTTCTTTGTACATATCTTGATTGGATAATGACACAAACACAACTGGAGGTCACTGAGGAAGATATTTTTACATCTCAAATCAATGCCTGTCATGTTATAATTATTAGTTATGAGTGTTACTATGACCTATTGATCGATCATTGAAACTGTTCAAATAGATTTTACTGATATTTACTGTCATGCAATTGCATTATTTTGATACCGTTTGAGACAGTGTATCCTTCATTTGTCCAGGAGTGATTCAATAGAGGAAGTTTCATTGATTGTCATCTGGAGTCTCTTTTTTGTCACATTTTTATATATGAAAGCTGGAACAATATATTTTAGGGGTGAGTATTTATCATGTGTTCATTTTCTTTGCATTTCTGGGGAAATTTTTTGTTATTTTTTGGCTATATTTACTTCTAAGACTTATTACAGATGCAAACCAAGTACTAGTGTTTCATTCAGCAGCTTATTTATTGGTGCGCATGATTGTTTTTAACAATATTGCTGATTTAGAATAGAATAGTTTGTTGTTTAAATGTGCTCTTTGGTTTTTGTGTCAGTGGCATAAATTAGTTTCAGTATTATCATTTATCATCGATATTTACTTCAGCAATATCACATTTGAAAATATGTTATTGTGACAGGTCTAAATAAGTCACTTTTTATTGCCAACAAATGCCAGGGGTTTTCCTTATTTCTAAAATAACCATGTGCAACAATACCATTCTTGTAAGGTCAGAATGGTGTTACTACTTGTTTTAGTCTGTCTTTGCCCTCACAGTGATTTTGGTATCTGTGAATCACCAGAAAACAAAACCTTACAGCCCTGAGCCTTTCACATCACTACGCCTCATATTTTCACAGCGAGTAAACAGAGCTGAGTTTGACCTTCAGGTTGTTGCTGATCCCACAGGATGTCTCAGCCTTGAGCTGACACTGTACAAAGGAGAACCATTTAACTCCAGCCCAATTCTGAAGAGACATGTCAGTGAGAGGGGAGCTGGACCAGGGTCAGCTCAAAGTTTACAGTTGTTTGGGCACAAAGCTTTAGCGGCCAGGTCCAGAAAGAAAACAAAAACTTAAGGTAAAGTAGTGTCTTATTTAAAGGTCCTATATTACACAAAATGTAATATAGGACCTTTAAATATGAACGCTTGTGAGCTTAAGCCATGTTATAATGCTGTTACCTCCTCATACAAATATATACATGGAGTTGGGTTTGTTTCAATCACACATGTTGAATAATTCTCTATTATTATGATGTCTGCATTTCCAAAGCTCAAAATGCTCAGTTCTACCTTGTGATGTGTTTTTAAGTTAACAGCTTTTACTTTAATTCAGCAGAGGTTGGAATCATCCACATGGAATCATCCACATGATTATAGTTAAGATGTGTTTATTTTAAAAACACAGTGGAGCACATCATGTATTACCACATGAAATCACAAGGTGAAACAAGCATTTTCCATTTGAGAGAAGAATTCATCCTAAATATACAGCATTTGTGTGTTAAACATGAGTGAATGAAACACAGCTCTGAGTATGTTTTTGATGAGGAAACAACATTGTAACATGGATCAGAAAATAAAGTAATATGGGCCCTTTAAAGATGCATTAACTTTTCTGGGGAAGAGCTGGTCTTCTGCATGAAACCAGCAATCGAATAAATGCATATTTGACTTTTTAGCTTTTTATAATACACTTTTGCTTAGTCTGCATTTCCCGCTGTCTGTGCATGATCAAGTTAAACAGAAAAAAATACCCTTCATCAATATTACAGGCAGTCTCTTCTGATATAACTGATAATGTGTGAATTAGACTCATTTTCAAAGATCATTTTATCTCCCAGAAGTCCAGCACATAAGTTCATTATCATTCTCTACACAGTCATGAACAATACAAAGTATGCATCATTTGTAGCCTGCTTTGTCTCCAGAGACAAATGTTTAGAAGCTTCAGGAAAGTAATTTGAGTTCAGAGGAAAAGGCTTTCATCACGTTTTACTCCAAAAGGAACAAACACTGAGTAAACACCGAGCTGTTTGCAGATGCAGCCCAGGATCTGCTTTAAAGGCGGCTGTTTATATAGAAAGCTTCATTCACTTTTTCAATAAGATGCTGTCTGATGTAACAATGCATCAAAGAAAGAGTTATTGTTTTCTGACTGCAACATAGTGGGGCAATTTCACTCTCAGTTTGTACGAACTCTTTTGTGAAATGAACGCGGTAATTATGCGTCTAGAAAAAGGATAGTTTGTTTCTTTTTGTCTGCCATTTTTTGTAATATCTGAAAGAATTATGATGTAAAGGCCAAGAGTTGTTATCCTTGGTAATGTTAATTGAGGTCTCTGTCTGGTTCGAGCTAGGCCTGTCATGATAATTACTATATCAACTTATCATATAATGTAGGGAAGCTGGTACAATATGGTTTTGAGCTCTATATTTGTTGTGTGTACATTTTCTTATTGTTGTTAGTTTAATTGTAATATGTTAAGATTTCAGCTGTAGAGGACTGAATAATTAACTTCTATGGCTAATTATTGGTTAATGCTGTTGCATCTCAGGTCTTTTAATGATACTGTATATTTAAGATTGGGTTACTGGGATTATCCTGCTTTGTGTCAGAGGCATAAGGTAGTTTCAGTATTATCATTTATCATTATATTCCTCTGTAGCATATTGTGCTTCAAAATTTGCTATCATGACAGGCGTAGTTCTAGTTTCAAAGCAAGATGAATTTAGTGTTTAGTCCACTCTTTATATCTACTGCCATGGCAACTGTAGCCATGAATGCAGGACATTAGTGCTTATTTAATCAAGTTATGAAGAAATAGGGTGTGATAAGTGGTCATATTCTCCATAAGTGATCTATAGTGCGCAGCCTTGTTGACCGTTTTGTGGTTGATATGGATAGACTTTCCAAGGAAAAAAAAAAAAGAAACTTAGCTCTAGAATGCTGGTTCTGTTACATACAACCTTTGTCCCTTTGTCTACACTGCTCTATATTGCTCTACTAATTGATAAAGTAGTCTTGTAATCCCAATGAGCATTTCACAGATTTAATAAAGACAAGGTTCTAACCTAGTTGTCACCATCTTGTGTAGGAATATCTGATCAAATGCATTTTAGTTGAAGTCAAATATATTTCATGTTTCTAGCACAATTTAGTCCATTCATCTTTATCTCTTGGCACCACACTTCACCTAAAACTGAAAACTAAAACCTAAAAACCCCTCTACCCTACAGAGAACTCTGGCAGCAGCGGCCTGTTCTTGTGAAGGATCACTGTTAGTTTGCCGGACTGACTGCTTCCCAAGAGAAATGCTTTCCTCTCTATTTTTCTGGCAGTAGAAGGCTGAATCGGCATCCAAGTCCCAAATCCAGTCAGAAACCCAAGAGGCGGTCCGTGGGGAGAGGCTGGCAGTTCTTGTGAGCCAGCCCTGGTTTAGTGTTTGCCTTTCATATCGCCTGTGTACGGAGGCAGGAGATGCGTAAGCAGCTTGAATCTTTTGGGTGACTTCCTGGATGGTTTTGATGTAAGAGGAAGAACTAGAGCAGCTAACAGAAGATGAGTGAGCTTGTGTTTCTGTTGTTTTGCTTTTGTCAACAATTTCAATTACTGTTAAAACCGTGGATTACTGTGTGATGTATACAGCAGTGGGGAATAGACTAGAATGGGAATTAGCATGATGAACTGTACATTAGTAGAAAGGTTACTGGTCTATTATGTAGCCAATAAAACAGCCTAAATGTGCAAACATGGATTGACCTCATAAAGCAGAAGACTAATGTGACCTCAAAATTAATTATAGCAGGTAATAATGTTGAAAAGTTATGCCAAAAAAAGCTCTTGAGACAAAATATGTGTATTGTTTTGAAGGTTACTGGTATCTGCAAATAATGTGATGGCCCTACTCCATCATGTTAAATGATCTTTGTTTAGTTAAGCTGAAATTTGGACAGAAAAAAGATTAATCAACTAAACATTTGTTTTATATATCATAGTTTTACAACAGCTGTGTTTACAACTCACAACTAGTAAATTGAACGTATAATCAAAAGGATAAAAATATAAAATAAAGCAGCTTTTATTCAGTTATCCAATCAAATATATTTTGATTTACCCTTTTTCTTATTTAAATAATTTATTCTATTATAGACTCTTTAAAGCTTAAATAGCTTAAAGTGCATTGCATAGTTTTTATTTTTACTTTTTCTTTGTAGAGGGTCCTCCCCTGCTTGACTCCATGTAGATTAGAGCTTGGAATCTGTCTGATGGGACCCATCGGATCCCCGCAGGCTCGGGCCGGACTCGGACACATCAGCACAATAAGACAAGACTGGGCCCGGCCAACATGCACTTGTTGGTCCGTGTGCGTGCACTGATGCACTCCGCTCATCTGTGTTGATGTTCTGAATGCCTTTTTTTCAGTTGGTTGATAAAATCAGATTTTCCACACAAACAATATCCTACATGTGTCAATAGGTCTATGAAAATAGTGTGATTTTAATTGTGTCAGGCTCAGTCAGGCTCAGACACAAATATCTTAATACCTATTGGGCTTGGTTCAGATTCAGTCACTGCTCTGTAGATGTTATTGTTTTTTCCTGGAATATTCTATAGTATGGCATTTAATTTAACTAGCTCCATGGAGACAAACAGACCACATCACCTCATTACAAATCAGATCTGTGGAGGAGAGGGCCCGCTCATGGTAATAATGCATGTTTTATGGTAGCTATGAAGATGATGATTGAATAAATACAAGATATATTTGTTTAATGCCATATTGTGGAACCTCCAATGCAAAACAATAACATCATCATGAAGACAAGCTGAAAAGTAGTTAAGTTGCACAGTGCACCTTACAGACCTAACTAGTAAGATGGCCTGGTGTTGTCACTTGTTTGTCTCCATGGATAAGTTAAATGCCAGATTGTGGAACATTCCATGGAAAGCAATAACATGTCCTTGGATCCTTGGAAAAGAGCAAGTGACAGACCTTTCTCTAGGGAAGTTACATATAGGACTCGCCTTAATAAGGTTATGGGATAGGAGTTAATTTCTATCCCAAGCCAATTTAATCATATTTACCTTCAAAATAGCCACCATTTCCCAGAGGATCTCACGTTGCTGTACGTCTTTGTCAGTTTTAATATCACCCTGCCTTCATAGACTTACCATCAGTGTGCCATCCACCATTACATAGCACCCAAGTGAAAAGCTAATTAACAGAATCCAGCCCATTCGCTTCACTGTACACAGACAGTTGCAAGCAGATCTACTCCAGTCACTTTAAATTTACTGTTTACTTCAGCTGTGGAGAGTCTCTGTGCAGAAAGACGCATCACCGAAATGTCACATGCAATTAAAACAAAGATGGAGCGGCGCAGGCTTTAAATAATTCAGACAATGGGGTGTAATCTGCAAACTGGTTCTGAGTATTGCAGCACTCTACTTAAACTGTTCTGTGAATTATATCAAATCTAGTAAAAATCAATGCCAGGCTCTATAGTGCTTGTGTATTACCCATATTTAGTGTATCCATTTTAATTACATTTATTTAATTACATTACATTACAAAATTGCATTTATTATAAATTACATTTATAATGCACATTAATTATAAACAGAGCCTCATGGACTTGTTTAATGGTGGATGTAGTGGCCTCTTCATTTACCTGAAGGATTCATTTGTTGCTTGGAGAAAGTATATGTAAATATACTGTATATATTTATTTTCTACAGCCACTGAATTGTATATGGACGCATTTTTTATTTTATATTTTTTATTATATTGATGAGCATGCACTGGATGCAGACTTAAATTTTATGTCTGTATCTACAATGTTGTCTCCTCCTCCTTTTCTGAGCCCCAATAGACTTGCTCTGTTTCTCTCAAATTATGTCACTCATTTCTGTATTGAGCATCACTGTGTAAATTCACTTCAGTTTATTACCCATATCTACTCAATCACTCTATGAAATAAATGGTTTATTTCATATTTTTATTGCACAGAGACCTTTTATTTGAATTGAAATATGAAAATATTTGCTGATATATCTTTTCAAGGATGGCAAGGATGGATAAAAAGTAGCTATGTATCCATCCATTTTCTTACAACTTATTCAGGACCAGGTTGCAGAGCAGGGGGCCCCAGACTTCCCTTTCCACACACACTTCCTCCAGTTGGTGGTCGAAGGCAGGCCTCAACAACCCAGTCCACTGACATGGCATCTGGCCATTAGGATATGGAACATACTGTCGATGTTTAATGGTCCTGGTTAATTAAAAAAAACAAAAACAATACATAATACATTGTTTACTGTAAGTGAAACGCCTTTCAAAGATCAGTATTATTATCATGCACTTTATTGTTCTAAATAATGAATTTCAAACAGGCTTCTCAGAGAGAAAAAAAGAGTGTCTTAATACTTGTGAACTCAGACTGTGACATTGTGGGCGCCTCTCTTTCAACTTCCAAAGTGACATTGACTCTTGATGGTGTCAGATGGCAGTGGTGATGATGAAACTTCCTCTGCAAATTTTCTTTCTATTTAGTCACATGCTCAGTTTGAACATTAAAAGGTCTGGCAGTTGGAGGTTCAAGCTGTTCTAACATAAAAACTTCATGTTATAAACCTTCTCAAGTCAAGGTTAATTTATGTGATCATCTGAGTGTGTATATAATCATGGACTGACTGAGAGGGTCATCCTCACATTAGGTATAGTGGTAAAAGATGCAATACTTTTCAAAGCCAAGTATCTCTAAGTACCCCATTACTAAAGACACTGTAATCATAAGGGTGACTCTGCCATAACTATTGGCAGTCGGTTTGAACTTGGAGTTGATTATACATAACATACAGGGTACCCCATAAATTTTGTTAAGACTATAGTGGTACAAATTATTTTTATTTGAATAATTCAGTCTCATGCAATGTGTAGTGTATAAATGTCACTTACTGCCTATATTTTTGACCAGTGTCATCTCTTTTATAAGTTTATGATCATACAATGAGCAACAGTTTAATGTAGCTATGCTGATATATAGTCCAGTTTTGTTTTGTTTTGTTTTGTTTTTTTGACTATGGGGATCTAGTCTCCTTTCTAAATGGGCCTGGTATTGTAAAATAGGGATGAGAGGGATTTTGTTCCCTTTCACAATTTTGGCCTCACCGTTTTTTTATTTACTTAATGTAATATTTGCTGTTATTGTAGCATTGCTTTTTGAAACTACATTTTCTAAAGTAAGTGTATATTACCAGCACCGAACCACTTTTTGTCCAATTATATGGTGAAAAATTTTTCACAAAATATTGTTTCTCATGTGTACACAATCTTGTGGTATTTTTTCTTCATAAACTCTTATGGCACTAGATTATGTCTGTTGTTGTTATTGTATTGTATTGTTTAAAAAAAAAACAAAAAAAAACAAAACTATTTTCACTTAAATTCTATTTTCACTTATGTGATCTATCTCTCTCCACAGCAACACATCAGGTCCGGACAGGGACATGTGAAGTGGTGGCGCTGCATCGCTGCTGCAACAAAAACAAGATCGAGGAACGCTCACAAACTGTCAAGTGTTCCTGTTTCCCTGGGCAAGTGGCCGGCACGACCAGAGCTGCACCCTCATGTGTAGACGGTTTGTGCCTTATCAACTATTTCATCTTTAAAATTGATGTTCTTCTTTAGTATCAAGCAGCACCTCACCTCTTCGCTACTTTACTTTTTATAGTCTTTGTTTTATGGATTCCTCAGCAGTATTGAATTTCCAAACCTCATCTGCTTCTCTCCATTTCTCCTCCTCTTCCGACCATACTACCTCTGTTTCCTTATTCTAAGACAGGGCATATAAACTTATTCTGAGTTGTGTTTTGAATAAGACTGGCTAAGTTAGGAATACAGGATCCAGCAGCATCTAAAAATGCATAGAAATAATCACATCTCTAAGAACATCCTTTACCATTGCTATAAAAGTTGCTGCACTTAACTTCCTTGAGTTATTCCCACTATAATTAATGGTAATGTGATATCTGATTCCCTGAAGGTTCTTTTAATCACCGATATATGAATGAATGTGCTGTGTCCACTGCTCACTGTAAAGTCAATGCCCCACAGGAGCTCTTAGCATGCTAATGTGTCCGAGTCTCTCTTTGGTGTGAGCTGCTCTGGTTCAGGCTGCACTCCCAGCACAGTCCTGTTTGACCTATTCCCTGACATTTTCCTATTGACATTTTGGGCAAATTAGAGCTGTGAGCCGCCGGCGGGAGTTTAAAGCTCTGCGGGTGATTGCAGCGAAAAATGATCAGCACTTAACCTTTTAATTATTCTTTCTCTTTACAGCCAGGGATTACCTTTAGCCACACACTGTGAGAGACAATCCCCCTCTTTATATGGAGACAAATGGGGCTCCAGACATCTGAGAAAACCTCCATTGATCTGAAGTTGTAATTGACCGGCCACAAAATTCTCACCAAGGTGTCCAAAAAGAGCGCTGACTGGGTGTTCGTATTCACAATCTGCATAAAAGATCTGTGGTATAAAGGCACAGCAACTATTCCATGACCATCATTCTGAATTGGCAAAAGTTAAAGGTGCACTGCGTAACTTTTCTGGTGGGGATGACTGTCAGCTTGTCTTCATGGAGATGTCATTGTTCTCTTTGTAGTGTTCTCTTGTAGAGCATAGACTTATATTGCATTTATTCAATTATTGCTCAAAAATACCTTGAAAAAAGTGCATTCTTACTGTGAGGAGGGTCACCTCTGCATACATTTGGCCTGTAAATTGCCCTGGTGGTGTCACCCGATTGTGTCCATGGAGATTAACAAGTTTAATCTTCACTAGAAATATTACAAAGTTTTTCCTTATTCTTCTTTATTTCTGACAAGATGTCAACCTGTAGTTATTTAGTAGTTAGATTTTAGTTTTTGTTTTTTTTTTCATTTTATTGTACAATAACCACCCACTACGCTATTGTTGGCTCTACAAATGCCTAGTCAGGTCATCATTATGCCACTATTACTGTGGGATTCCATTGACAAACCTATACTGACACATGGTTATGATTGTACACTTGTCCTCATATTGTTATACATTGAACTTTAGTTGTTACTGTTATGTAGTCATCAATATTGATACTTCGCAGCTAATGTCATCATCATTCCCTGACTGTGTGAAGCTAACTGAAAGTACTATTCTGTTAGAAGGTCTGTTTCTCAAGTTAGACTTTAATCTGACCTTTGTTTTAACACAGTCTGATCATAAAGCTGATTTGGTTGGAACTACAACAGATGAGATGATCTGTGCTCTTAAACAAGTCTCACATAACACATTACTGTCACAAACTAGCTAGCATCAACCTACAGTTTTTCAGTTGGTCACTCTCACCTTTTTGTTGAAAATCAAACACCTAAATAGGCCCTTGAAATCTCGTATTGATCATAGGCTCCTGAAAATGTGTTGTTTAAATCCATTTAGAAAGTTTTAGGGATGTAACAATAGCCAAAATATTGTGATATCATGTGTCACAGTTCTAAATAATATGGTGGACCATCACAATATATTGAATTACAAGTCTCTTTGCTTAAATTAAGAGTTATGGTGCAGCAATAGCTAAAAAAGACAGAGGGAACTACATAGACCATGATCCTTTGCTCCATTTCAGTGTAGACTACAAGAAGAAATAACACTTCTAAGCACTTTTAAGTCTTAGTTCTTTGGATTAAGTCTTGTCAATGCATTTTAAGGGGAAAAAGTAGCATGTTAACAGTTTTGTTAGTCGCCACAAAATATAGCAATAGATATCATACCGTGAGGTTCATACCGTGACTATATCATATCGTGAGACTTAGATAATGTTATACACTTATTTTTTTTCGACGATTTTAAAACAGTTTTGTCCATGAAAATTGCTGAACATTCACCAATAGAAATGCATTATAGAACACCCCCAGCACGACGTCACTGCAAAGCATCAATAAACAGTTCAAGGTCAATATAAGATCATTCACTATTCTTTGCTATAGCTTAATTTTTCTAGCGTCAATACTACTTAAAATCAATGTATCCTTTGTGCTCTGTTTATTTATCAATATCCACACTATGAGGCTTTGTAATGGAGCTTATTAGACCAGTACCATCTGTTAGCTGTTGACCTGGTGCCATTACCAGCGCCTTGATATGAATGGATCCCCTCATGTCGTAAAGTATTCATTCAGGGTAATTTAATGCAGTGAGAATGTGCTGTTATGAGAGGAATGTAATGGCCATACTGTTCATTAGATATGAGCCTAATGACAGTGGAGGGGGATGTGGAACGAGCATAATGACCTCTGTAATATGCCAAATTCAAATCATGTCTGCTATGATATACACTCAAAGCTTAAGGATGACCAATTGGAGTTTCTGTCTGAGTGGGGAAAATGTAGGTTTAAATTGTTGGATAATAGAATAATTTTGACTAGATCACCATGAAAATAACTGTAATAGTATTTTGATTATCATAAATAACAAAGTCAGTGGTATCATTAGATCAAAATAGCAAAATAGAATAAACCATTTGTGAATGTCATCAATACTACACTTTATTCTATGCAGTATTCTGTCTAAAAGCCGTCAATTACCATTTTTCAGCCTTTGTGGTCATAAAAATAATAATTTCACTCATAAACTAATGGAATATGACAGCACGCGATCAAAAATGTCCTCTTTTTCTATCTTTTCCAAATGTTAGCATCAACTGCAAAAAGTTTTATAAGTAATTAAAATACACGGTGACACAAAATTGTTTGATATGATAATCACCAAAGTCTCTGGCAACAGCAAGAGACCACATTACAAACAAGGTTATGAAATGATCTTGTGGTTGTGACATGTGAGAGCAGAGGTCACATGTGTAAAATGAAACAGATAATTCAGTGTCCAAACACCCAAAGGACACAATCAGTTTGACCTATGACCCCACAATCCAATTATTGCTCTCAGTTTGTCTGGAATCGCAAGACAAACCCATGCGCAACAACACAATAAATAATGCATCTTCATTATATAATGTAAAGACCAGGATATGACAGTGGGTGGATCTGAAAATCTGTGCTCTTGAAACAGAATCTGTTTGTTGTGTGTCCAGCCTCGATAGTGGAACAGAAGTGGTGGTGTCAGATGCATCCGTGCCTTGATGGAGAGGAGTGCAAAGTGCTTCCTGATCTGAAGGGCTGGAGCTGCGCTACAGGCAACAAGATCAAAACTACCAAGGTATGCCTCACCTATACGGGAATGGCCCACAGGCTGCAGTGGGGCTGGGTATAGAGCAACTGAATAAAGAAAGGAAAATAAAGTAGTATGAGCATTGTTGAGAAATACTGATGTCATCCTGCAGCATCATTTTCACAGTATTTAAATTTACAGTATATACTTAAGAAATTGTGGGTCAGGATATTACCCTGTAGTACATCTTAACCATATACTGTATACATAAATGGACATAACTATCTCGCTAGCTACTGTGTAATAGGAAGTGGCCATGGGAGCGCTTCTGGCTCTTTCCATTGATTTTACAAAATAAATTCCTATTCCTAAAATGGAACTCGGCTCCAAATTTCCCCTTATAACTGCTGTCCTCATGAGGTTAATTTGACTGGAGAGGACGCTATGGGTGACATCACACTCCTTTAGTCCATTTCTTGATGCAGTCTATGATCTTAATTCACATATTAAATAAATCAACTTAAGTATACAGTGGTCCCTCGTTTATCGTGGTGGTTATGTTCCAAAAATCCTCAAAGTTATCAACTTTATATTTTACAATTATTATATCTGTCTTAAAGGTTGTATAGAGGATTTTTTAAGCAGCTCCCTCAGTAGAAACATCCCCTCCCGCCTCTTTACTCTAGAAATCACGCATGTTTACATCCAGTGCGCTTTCAGAATTACCATTGAAGTGACCTGTCTAGAAATATTTTAGCGACTGACGCGTCAGTTTTTAGACCCTTCGTCAGCTTCATTCGCGCAAGTTTTCGCAGTTCGCAGTTTGGCATTGCTCCTTTTCCCCTTCGCTTCTTCTTTCAGTGATTTCAAAAACTGACTTTCTTTTGCGGCGAACTAGTTGTCGATTCTCTTCCTCCATCGCAACAAACTTTGTGCAAACTGCAAGGAAGCTACAGTTTGAAAAAGCCTCTAAGAACCACTGCATAAACCACGTGATCCCCGCGCGCCGACGAGTCAGTTACACTAGAAACGTAGGGAGTTTGATTGACAACCTGACAGCCAATAGAAAATGAGGTAGCCTTGTTTTCTATTGGCTGATCTTTATCTGGCCTCACTATGTCCACAGTTGATAGATTTTCATTCTTTTTTTTTTTTTTGGTCATAATTACAAGGCTGCTGCATCTCTGTAATGGTAATTTAAACTTTCAATGACAATTTGAAAAAAAAAAAAAATCCTCCATACAACCTTTAAGTCTGTAAAATTCCTCACCACACTCTTTATACACTTTTTGCACACAGGACAATTACAACCCTTTTTGCATCCTTCTTAAAACTTATTGCTGCTGTCATCTTTATGTTATTTTCCTCCTTCTTTATGTAAGGAACCAAAGATTCATTTATTCCGTAATGGAGCCCTACAGAGCAGAGTCCTTCACGGGTCCATTTTTGGAGACCTGCAGTAGAACACCACACCCGCGCAGTACAACACCGCACCTGCGCAGTACAACACCGCACCCGCGCAGTACAACACCGCACCCGCGCAGTACAACACCGCACCCGTGCAGTACAACACCGCACCCGCGCAGTACAACACCGCACCCGTGCAGTACAACACCGCACCAACCTGTTAACCTAAGATTATATCAAACTTTTACGCTGCCTACACCACGGACTGAACCAAGACTAAACCAGGACTAACCCAGGACTAACCTAGGACTGATTCCAGAACTGAAGAGGAGGACTAAACCAGGACTGAAGTAGAACTAAAACAGGAGTAAACCAGGACTAAACCAGAACTGAAACAGGACTCACTGTCTGGGCTCACTGGGCTTGAAGGTGGCCGCAGGAGAAAGGACCAACGGAGAGCTCCGCACCTCACGGAGGTAAGAGCACTTTTGCAGACACTCTGCTCGGGATTGTCTCTCTTAAGTTCAAGATTACTCCTGGTTTAAACCTGGTTTAGTCCTGACTCACCCGTGTGTTACCCGCCCGTAATACGCATTCATACGCTGTAAAAAAAAAAAAAGCATGCAAAATTTCACACAAAAAAATCTGCAAAACAGCGAGACCGCAAAAGGTGAACCGCGATATAGCAAGGGATGATTGTAATCATAAAATAAGTAAATAGTGAATGAAAAAAAAATACATTTCCATCTCACATTTAAATTTCTTGTGCTCTGATGATAAACACACACACTAAGTAAGTGGTAAGTGCTCTGACCTGTGGATCTGAACTTAGACCTGAGTCTGCCCAAGGTCACTGGCCCCTCTTCCCTCCAAAAGCAGCCCTCCTCTGTGTCTGAGCCCCGGGGAGCACTGATCAATGGGTTGCCACTTTGAGCCTCTAAACCGTCCAATTACTCACTCCAATTACCTGCTTTTAACATTGTAAGGCGAGCCCCTGTAGTCTTTAGTGTGTTATGACGAGGTGTAGACTTGAGTCTTGCTTTGGGCGTGTTTAATTATTAAAACTGTCCGCACCACACCTTTCTGGAGCCAAAGCTATTGATCTGGAGACGAGTCGGGACCTCAAAATGGTGGTATATATATCTTTTCTTGTTTTGTTTTTTTTACCTTTGAGTCATTTCAGCATCATGTCTGGCAATTGATTTGTGTTAATTACTAATTTTTGTTGTGACCTTGATTAAACATGTTGCTACAAATAACATTTTTCTTCTTGTTGGTACAGATTTCTGCAGACAGAGACCAACTATGGTAACGCCAGAGATTACACTGTGGATTTCAGGTAATCAGATTATTTTTAATAAATGAACAGTGAAAAGCTATTATATATTACCAAATATCATTACAATCTTGCCTCCTATTATAGAGATAAGCACATCCAATATTGAAGTTTGGTAGGCAGTTGTTTGGTTTGAAGAAGATGAACAGCATTGTTCTGAATTTATTAACATATTTGAATACTTATGAGACAGTCCAAAGAAGTGTAAATATGTTACTATTTTCGCACACATATCACTACAGTTGATAGGGGAAAACTTTTAAAATCCTATCTCAACTCAGAAAAGTGGTCTATGATTTTACCACATAAAAGTCCAACAAGATACAGTTACATTAAAAATTAAGTTGTGTTATCAAATGCACACTTTCCTTTTGCATACAGCATTTTAAGATAATCTAACTTTATTTCATTCTTAATACTATGAACAAATGAATATGTCAAACGTGATGTACCAGGACAAAAGGCTGGTTGGGGATCAGTCTGACAGTCAAACAGCGTGTCGGCTTATGTAACCACTCAACTCAAATGTAATAATGTCATGACGCTTGTATGGTGCCTCTTATGAAACCATTTTAGTCACATCAGATAACTTTTATTCATAGTCTGTTTTTGAGAAACTTTGCTGTTAGCTTGGAGACAACATTTTCTGACATATTGAATAATATCAGGTATCTGTTCATTTGCTGGTTATCATTGTCAGTGTTGTTCAAGTAAAATGGCCCATTAGTGTCTAATTCAAACATGTGAGTGACAGCTTTATTCATTTTCAGTTCCAATGCATGACTGAACTTGTGGCGACTGAGTAAACAGGAAGCACTGTAAACTTAAAAATAAAAGAGATGCACATTTACTTCTTTGAAAACCTAGAACACTGCTCCTGTTGATGGTAATGTGCCATTGTATTTGGGCATTGAATCAAACAGTAGTTTCAAAATTTTAGGTATCTGTATTTTAAAATGGAAACTGCTACTTCCATTTGTTTAAGAGTAGGTACCAAAACTTTCCACTACATTTTTTTAACTGGACTGAAAACCAAAAAGTACTTTTCATTTGATTTTAGGGGTTATTTTTACCATGTTTGTGGTAATGTCCTGACTAAAGCTTTTGAGTTCAAGCCTCGGCTTTCAGCAAACAAAAATAAATACACAAAATTCATAAGAAAATTAAGAAATTGATTCATTTTGGCACTGTTGACTTTATCATTTCCAATCAGTATCACTACATTTAATACTTTAACAAATTAACAACCCTTAATCAGAATCTGTGTGAAATGCATTTACTTTTTACTTTTAAAGTACACTTTTAAACATGTACTGTAATACTTTTACTTAAGATCTTTTAATGTGATGCAGTTGAGTAACTTTTTGCCTCTGTATCTGCATTTTTACTTAAGTAACAAAACTGAGTACTTAATAACTTGTTCAACTGCAACTTCAGTATCTCAAGGGAACACATTGAAATATCCAGAGTCAAACCTCCCCCACAGCACTTGAACACTTTTGCCTTTTACAGAAAATCAAATTTTAAATTCACACTTGCAAAATATAATCCTCAAACTCATATGTTTTCACACTTTCATAATTTCATTGGAACTAAATTAGTGCAATCTTTTTTTTTCTTTTCTTTTCTTTTTTTTTTTTTGCAATTTTACAGCTGCCTCTAAAAATACACCATCACCACCACTCTCTGAACACCATACTTAGACACTGAAAACACAGCACAGAGAAAGCCCATGGTTTGCCAATTACACGGCTCAGCTCCACAAGCACAAACTCTGCACCTGCTGCGAGAATCTTCCACACTCTGAATGGAAACCAGTCCCAGTTAAATTAGCACTTGTCAGGATCCAATTTAGCCAACACCCTTGTTCCAGCCTTCTTTAACCAATTTTCTATCTTATGGGGCAGGTGTGAATTAAAAAGCTATGGACTATGCACTATGGACTATGCACTATGGACCTTATTCTGGTGAAACCTGCTTGTCTCCATGGATATGTTATTACTTTGCCTGAAATGTTCCACAGTACCATATTAAACTTGCATGTTCATGAAGAAAAGCAGCCAAATTACAGGTTTGTGGACTGGCAGCCACACTAACAGTAATTTGTGTTTTTGAAATGAGCAGCAAAAGACATCTAAGCTGCTACATAGATAAGTTTAATGCTATACTGTGGGACATTCCAGACCAAACAATAAAATCTCTGTGGAGAGAAGCAGGTGATGGACCACTCACCAGAAAAGTTACTGTACATAATGCACCTTTAAAGAACTACTAGCATCCTCTTAACTCAAAATCACTTTTTTCACTTTTGACAAGAAGCTGCTCCTCTCTTTGTCTTTCCAAAGTTGAATTATTCTCACATTAGTGCCTCATTAATCACACAGACAGCTCCCAGAGTAAATGACTCTATAAAGGCTCAAAATTATTGCGCTGCTAAATTTATGTAATCTGTTTAGCCCACGCTGGTGCGAATTTCCTGTTTTTTCTTGTAAAGCCTTACCCCTAATGGTTTTGAGAGTGTTTTGCTTTGAATGTGCTTGGTGCATAATTGAGAATGATTTATATGACAATGTGCACTGCAGCAGAGCTTACACCCTCACACAACAAATGCCAATATCATGCATTTATATTTGCGTGTTTTTTCTCAACTGTCTCTTCTCTTTTCAAAGTTTTCCAGTGATAATGTTGTCTTATGAGTTTGCAGAGGGTTTCCCCACACTGAATGGGATGTGACAGATGGTTGAAATCGATAGCGGACATGGTTATAAAAGTATAAACGAGTCCCATGCACATTGTACTTTTGGGGGCGAGCGTTTTTGGAGTGTCTGGCAGTCAAACACTTGGGAGAGATGACAGGCAATTTAAGCTGAAGGAGAAAAGAGGTGATCCCCGTCTGACAGCTCACAAGTGGACCAGACAAACCAGCTGCATGCCAATCTCACTGATAGATCTGTACTCCCACACACAATGGGTTTGCATGGTCCTTGAAGATACACAGGATTGAATTCTTTCACTGTAATAGTTCAGCTTCAAGTGTATGGAAATTGTATATTGATCATTCCAGACTTGGTTCATTGTAGCAGGTACATTAGCAGTAATAGCCTGTAGTTGTTGTAGTTACAGGAGCGGCAGTTACAGTGACAAAGTTTTGTGACTTGCACATGTACCCTGGACCAGTGAAAATGAGGGGCCAAATGTGAAGAACAAAGAGTAGACTATTTAAAGAGCCCACTGTGCGATTTTCCGATCCATGTAATAATGTTGTTTCCTCATCAAAAACATACCTAGAGTTGTGTTTTATTAGCCAGGCTGGTGCCACCTAGTGCCTCCACTCAATTTCATTTCTCCCTAGCAACTAGGTCAGGAATCAAAATACAATAGACGGTTTGCAAAAACCCCAGGAAGTGCAAGTTCGGGCACCAGCCAATCAGCGAAGAGTGATATATTCAGTGTTGTCAACGATTCTCAAGATCGAGGATTTAAAGCCGGAACAAAGAGAATGTTTGGTGAATTTCATCAAGGGGAAAGATGTTATTGCCCTTCTTCCTACGGGATTTGGGAAAAGCTTAATATATCAGTTGGCCCCATTAGCGGCGCATTACATACGTCACGACCAAATAGTAGCTGTTGGTTAAATGACACCTGCTTACCATGAAGCGAACGAGTTCTAACACTGCGAGGTCAGACGATTTCTACGAAGTGAAACTGGCTAATGAATCAGGCTAGTGTTTTATTTCATTCACATAGGTTTAACATACAAAAGTTTTTTTCTCAAACGGAAAACATGATGTGCTCCACTGTGTTTTTAAACTCCATACACCTTCACTAGACTCATTTGGAATATTTCAGGCCTAGAATTGCCAATCTCCACTGAATAAAGAGTAAACTTGAAAAACTATACTTCGTGATGTCACAAGGTGGAACAGAGCTTTATGAAGTTTGGAGATGCAGATTAATAATAAAGGCGTACTCAAACATGTGTGAACGAAACAAAACACAACTCCTGATATGCTTTTGAGGAAGTAACAATGTTATAACATGGCTTAAAGCTCACACAGTCAGTTTTGCGTAATACAGGTCCTTTAAGGGTGTTCAACTGTACTGTATGTTTACTTAATATTACTATTATGCTTTGTACATTCAAAGGACAGATCATTTTATGCCACCGTAGATTGACACTGTTTTGTGTTTGATCTGTTATTATTACCACTGTTAAAGGATAAAATGCATTTCTACAATTGTATTCTGTGGGGAGGTATTGCAAGAAGTTACCACTCACACAAGGAGAAGTTCCCAACATGCTCTCTGTTTCTTTGTAACCTCTTGGGGACGCCAGTAGTGCTTTATATTCCTCTATTCATATTTTCCTTTCAAACATAATTAGTTACTTTTGAGCACTAAGCAAAAAGAAGCAAACCGAGGAAACAAAAAGAGGCTTGAATTATACATCAGCTTTTGTGGTTACTTTGCCAACAACTATGACAGGTTGGGAGTTGTGGGCGGGCGAGCAGCTGGATTTTTTTATTTGTTCATTTGAGTTACTGTAAGGTTACATTTGAAGGCATTTGTTCAGTCAGCCTTAAATTTAATTTAATGAAGGAATAATTTCAGATGTATACAATAATCTAAGTTATAGTCTAGGTTTTTACCTCAGAAAGGTAAATTAAATTAATTCACCTTGGTTTGCGTCAGTAAATATAAAATCTGGTTCAATTAGCATTAGCTACTTTTATCTGAAATGAGACAGTAGTTTAAATGTCCCCTTACACACATTTCTGATAAAGGTCCTATATTACGCAAAATTGACCCTTGTGAGCTTTAAGCCATGTTATTATGTCGTTACCTCACCAAAAACAACATGGAGTTGTATTTTGTTTAATTCACACATGTTTGAGTAACCCTTTATTATGGGTCTGTCTACATCTCGAAAACTCAAAATGCTATGTTCCATCATGTAATGTCTTGAAGCGGTAGTTTTCAAATAAAAAAACTACCTTTTACTTTTAGTTCAGTAGAGATTGGCATTTCCAGGCTGAAATTCTCCAAATGATTGCAGTGAAAGTGTATGGAGTTTAAAACACAGTGGAGCACTTCCTGTATTACCACATGACATCATCACTACAAACACAGACTTGCTTTGTTTGCAACTTTTAAAATGCTTGATAATTAGATGCATAATTTAGCTGCTTAAATTTTCTTTACATTTATTACAAGAAAAAGTAGCACTATCAGTTGTGGAACCTACAGTAAAGCTGCACATACAGCTTACAGGAAAACCAGGTCTCTCAATGGATAATTGTATTTTCCCTTTTAGGATAATTAATATGTTGGTTTAAATTAGTTACAAATTAGTCAAATTTAATATTGCTGCCAGATGAACATGAAAAGCTTGCCAGATGGCTGAGAAAAATATAACAAAACACTGATAGCTTTCACCTTGTTTTAACACCTGTTTATTTTTATTTTTTTTAGGTAAAGTGTTGTTGCTTGGATCATCACAAGAGAAGAAAGTGATACAGTGGACCTTTCTGTAAATAGAGACTCAAGTTCTATGGAACATAACTAATATTTTGGACATAATGATGAATGCTTCGTGACAAACAACCCTCTGGACATGAACCTGAAAAGCAGCTATTGAAAGAACTGACCAATCAGCACGTCTGACTGCTCATACTTAGCCTTATACCGGATGGGGGATTTTCTCACAATCTACTGCTTGAAGTGGAATACAATGGGGACTCTGCCTTTCTGTACATTTTAAGAGAAATTACATCTCCTTTGGAAAGGTTTCCTCTAAAAGATTAGGTTTCTATAGAGTGAACAGCAGGTTGGGAATTTGACTTTATCATAGGTCAGCTTGTCTCTTTATAATTCAGTCTAGCTCGTTCAGCCATTCTGTTTCTTTTACTATACAGAAGACAAAAGCCCTGTGCCCAAGGAAAAAATGTAAATGGTAGGACCTAAATTATTACTGATCATTTTATACAAGGCTATAGAAAGTTGTTTAAGTAGTTGATAGCATAGTTACTGAGTACATACTGTATTTTTCAAGGAATCATATTCTGGCTAGTACCAATTCTGTCTATTTTCTGTGGTGCACAAAGTCAAAAACCAACACAATGCTCTATATAAATACTGATCAAATTTTTTTTTGCAATTTGTTAAAGCAATTAAACTCTATTTAGTAACAATGTGATTGATGGGGGACAGTAAAAAAAACAAAAAAAACAACTTAAAACCCAATAGATACAGGTAACAGAAAAAGTTAGTGCCTGCATTTTCATGAAGCACAATCATGGCTAAAGACTTTTATGCAATTAGATGATTCACGGTAATCTTTTGTTAGGTGCTCACATCTAACTTTTCATGGTATTTTTATTTTATGCCAACTTATGCAAACCACTGTTCCCATAATGTCTAGACTAAACTAAACTAAAAAGTATTTCCTCATCTGTTTATCTGCAGTATGTGGAGAGCTCTTTCAAACATATACCGTATACTTTACAGCAAAGATTGTACAACTGATCAAACTCAGCCACTGACACACAAAGTTGGACAGGATCCCGGTTTTGTGTCTGCTGTTAAACCACTCTGTCATTTCCTTTGGCTCGTGCCAGGTTTTGTTTTTGTGTCACTTCTCTTCAGTGCGGAACACAGAGCAGAGGGAGTGTGTAAATTAAACAGGCAGCATCTGATCGTCAAGTGAAAAATGACAAAAACTTGAACCAATCAGAGCTGTTCCCCTTTCCTAGGTATCGCTGACACGTCTATTGTCTGTGTAAGTGATGAGATGTAATAAACTATGGTTGTGTACCTAAATGTCTCTCTCTTCAGTACTGCACACATTCAATATATTCTTCTATGTAATACACAAGCAATATACCAGTGATCTACTGGGTGGTAATTATGATCCAGTCATAGGGGATGTATCTGTACAAATATAATATCTCGACATATCATCCCCTGAAAATTATGTTTTTCTGACACTTTTGTTACTGAATATTACGTACTCATTTGTCAACATTTTGTAGGGTTTAATGCATTTTTTTTAGGTTTATATGAGCAAAGACCCATTTTGTATTCCATTGCGTTTTACACAATTACCTTATAATTTAAGAGGACAAAATATTGTGTTAAAGAGAGGGTATTATACAAAATCAGATTTTGAGCTTTCATCCATTTTATAATGTTGATTGATTGATTGCATTTATATAGCACCTTTCAAGATACCCAAAGCGCTTTACAGTTCATTATACAGTCACTCCACACTCAGTGGTGGTAAGCTACTACTGTAGCCACAGCTGCCCTGGGGCAGACTGACAGAAGCAAGGCTGCAAATCTGCGCCATCAGCCCCTCTGACCACCACCATCACTCACGCTCACACCACTTTCATACTGGGCAATGTGGGTGAAGTGTCTTGCCTAAGGACACAACGTCAGTTTTTTTTTTTTTGCCACTGGCGCCCCACTGTGGCACCTGGAATTCCTAGCAGTCTCCCATCCAAGTACTACCCAGGCCCAGCCTGCTTAGCTTCTCAGATCTGACAGGATCAGGCTTTTTACAAGCTGGTATGGCCAGTATGCTACCTCATCAAAAACATGCCTGCAGAGGTTTTAGATGTCATCCATGCATGTTTCAGTCATTTAGTGATCTCTCCCGGGCCCTATTCAAACTTAAAAAAAATAATAATAATAAATCAAACTTAAAAAAAACTTTCAGTTAGCTGAAACATTCTGTGCAAAGCTGAGCCCACAAGTCTACATCACCTATGCTCCCACGTGACATTTCTCCATAAATATATAAAAGCATACACATCAACTCGACAAACCTGATGTGACTGAGTGGAGATAGTGCTGTGGAGGGACAGTGACACAGACCAAATGGAGCTTCAAAAAAGGTGAAACTTATAAAACATGTTAATACATTGTTCCCGGCAAGTAAAGCATTTTCAAAACAATAAAATGTAAGATCTAAATATGATATGTGTATATGTATTAATCGAAGTAAAATACAGTTTTAACAGTTAGTCAATGCATTGCCATTGATGTCTTGTTAGTGAACAAAATGTACAAACTAAGAACTTGTTTTGGTGTTATGGTGCAACATTAAACAAAGAAATATGATCAAATAAAATAAGAGCATGCATAAGGTAAATAAAAAGAGCTATTTATATCATGGAAAGGCTTTGGGAGTATGGGTCAGCATAAGGGTAAGAGAAATACAATCTGAACATGCTGTAAGGCTGCATTCACTCTTGCACATAAACTGGGACTAAACTCAGAAATAATTCTAAACTAGGACTAGAACAGGACCAAGTCAGGTTTTGTCCTTCGGGACTACACTGGGTTCAAAGCAGTTCAAAGTATGAACGTTCCATATGAGAAGATAGCACAGCATTTTCATATATATGACTGAGTTTAAACTTTTTTTTTTTTTTTTTGGCCTTTTTCACACAGACTGATACATCAATTCTGTTATTGGAACTACAGCAGAATGAGACTTGTGAATCTTCCACTTATTCTAGATCCTTAACACTGCAAAGGACAGAAACCAAAGCCTATTTTTTAAAAAGAAATGGCAATCATTTTCAATAATGCCTGCTGCGATTTTACCCACAATCCTTTTCAAAGTAAAGCATGAGAAGTATGTGGAAACACACTTTCTCTTTTACCTTTTGAGGCTAATTGCTACTGCATGCATGCTCCCTGAGGTTTTGCCAATTGCTTTCTCATCACATTTGCCTCTTTTTTAATACCTGTTCCCTGACTGAAGCTCATCTTCACATTTTATAATAGTTTGGCTGTTTTGATGAGCGGTTGTTAAAGGTTTTAGCAGAGACCCTGGTGAGAAATTACCTCCTCTTGCTTTGGCAAACTGCTTATTAAAATGTTTATATCTCTGCTGTAAAGGGACCCACTGGATACAAGCCTTCATCTCAAACCACTCAGTGAAGCAATCCTCAGGACTCAAATCAGAAAACTCCAATCAAAACACATTTAGGAAGGTGAGAATTACATTGCAAAACACAAGACAGTGCTAAAGAAGTGCAGTGAGAATTGTGAGAGACGTATTCAGTAAAATCTTTTTTTTATTTATTTATTTAATTATTTATTTAAAATTTTTAGTACCTCACTTTGTTATAGACAAAGTTACCCTGAGTATATACAAACTAATGTGTTAAAAAAAAGCCTGCTCAAATGTGGCCTTAGACATTAAAGGTGCATTATGTAACTTTTCTGGTGGAGGGTCTGTCAAATGCTTTTCTTTATGGAGACAAAAACATTTTTGTGAAACATGTAAAGCAAAGCAATACCTTGATTTGGAATGTTTCACAATATATTATTCAACCTTTTTGTCTTCATGGAGCCCAAATCAGATGAAGTTACAGCTATAAAACCACCCGTAATTTAGTAAATTGACATAAAATAGAATATTCCAGGCGGAGCAATACAACAATAACATATCCATAGAAAAGAGCAGGTGATAGACCCCAAACCAAAAATGTACATAGTGCACCTTTAAGTTTACTTTGTTCACTGTTATGTATACAATAACAGAAGCACAATTTGTTTTAAAGGTTCTCTCCAAAATGTAATGTTTTCCAGACCAGTAGTTATGTTAGGTATAGTTTATAGAGGAATTGAAGAGGCATGATATATACTGGTAATAAACCTTATTGAATGATTTTCCTTTCTTTCTCATACAATCATGCTTCATATTTCTTTCCATTCAGGGAAAAAACTATTGTTCCATAAACATATATCTAATTTCTCACGTTTACACTACTTCAGAGTGTCAGTTGTGCAGTCATAGACACGCAGTCTCTTCCTCCAGCCCACTGTCTCTCATCACAATGGATGTTATGAAAGTGCTGCACTGTGAACACAAGACAAGAGCCGCCTTAAGCGCCTCTCTCATGTTTGCACTGCATCTTCCCGGAGCCTCCTTAAGACATCAAGCTCTCTCAGTCTTTCAACCACAGCGCTCCTTTGGCAAAACGACAAACGCTCAACATTTGGTGGGAATCAAAAGGCCGCAGACCTTCTAGACTGGGCCTTGCTCTGACATTTATGTGAACAGCCAGCATGGAGATGGGCTGAGAAGAGAGACGGGGTAAGGGGCACAACTGTTCGGTGTATTTAAAGGTCCTATATTACACAAAACTGACTGTTGTGAGCTTTAAGGCATGTTAAAATGTTGTTACATCATCAAAAACATACCTGGAGTTGTCTTAGAACAGAAAATTACGCTTACAGAAAAATGTAAAAATGGGTAAGGTACAAACCCGAGGCACTCTGACTGAGTGTATTAAAAGTCCTTTATTACATGAAAGCACATCCCTGTCTTAACCCTCGTAGAGCACCTGTACTGTAATTTTTTACTATTTTAGGACCCAGTGAAGTGCTCTACCTCTCTTGCTTTATCTAACATACCTGGAGTTGTGTTTTGTTTCATTCACACATGTCTGAGTAACCCTTTATTATTAGTCTATCCTACATCTCCAAAGCTCAAAATGCTCTGTTCCAGCTTATGATGTCTTGAAGCAGTAATGTTCAAGTTAACAGCTACCTTTTACCTTTAGTTCAGTAGAGATTGGCAATTCCTGGACAAAAAAATATCCACATGATTCTAGTGAAGGTGTATAATAGTTGAAAACACAGTGGAGTGCTTCTGTATCACCACATGACATCAAAAGGTGGAACAGTGTTTCCTGTTTTAGAGAAAAACTTCACCTAAATATCAGGGTTTGTATGTTAAACATATCGGCCCTAAAGCTATGGGATATCGGAAGGTTTTCCAGACTGATATAGGCATTGGAGTGATATTTATAGTTTAGCTCATATTTAGAACCATTATTATTTCTACTATGCTGCCCCATGCAATCTGTGTGTGCCCATGTTTCATTTGCAGTTTGCCCACATTGCATCACATTTGTCTTTTTAAACAGAAATAAAAGAGCAACTGGTGTATGTAACCAAAAAAAAAAAAAGTTTTAGATATAAGGGCTGGGTGAAAACAGACATTTTATGAGCACTCAGGACAAAACAAGATTACTCAAATATGCTTGAATTAAAATACAACTCTAATCAGCTAATAATGTGCAAATTCTCATTTTAAAAACGTTTTTTACATAACCTACATAGATTGAACAGTGATCCTCCTGTATGCAGGACATACATAGTTCTTACTAAGTTACTAAGTCTAATATATAAATTGCTAAGTTACTCTTTATCTGATGCTCTGAAATCTAAAGATTCAATCAAGTGACTCCAAATCAGTTATTTTAAGGTATGTTCCGCCGCGTGGCTTAGATAGGATAAGTGAAATACAGGCTTTAGAAATCTCCCTTTCTTTTGCTGCACTCATTACATGAAAACATCAAAGGGATCTTCTCTCACCATATGCTCCTCAATTCCATAATCTAATGAGGGTTTTGTAATTACACAGTGCACCAGGGAACAGCAGCTCATTGATTCTGTGGGAGAGGAAATTTAATCATGCATGTCCATTGTACAGTCTCTGCTAATATTTAATTGTTTCCATTGACTTACCAGTGACCAACATATGCACTGATTGTAAGACAAGGCAGGTTTATGTGCATGGCACAATTTCTACACAAGGTAATTCTTTACAGATTCTGATTTACAGAAAAAGAAATGCATTAAAATCACCATACAAAAATAAAAATAAAAATAATAATCATAATCAATAATCAATATCATTAACTTCACAAGAGTCACAACAAACCATAACAGTAGATGCATCATCATTTTCTAGAGACAGATTGAACGATTTTTCTTCACCTAAGCAACAGAGAAGTAATTTCATTTGTACCTGAGCTGTGAAAATTCAAAACAAAAGAGTGTTGAATTTGCAGATTGGCACACAGTTAAACCTGATACATGCACTTGCTAAATTATTATATTAATCAAAGTATGAGACATTTATTCTGTGTAAAGGTTACGACTGCAAGATGAAAACTTTCAAAGAACAGTTTCAAGTAATACTGCTAAATCACAGGTTAGACAAATGTTGGTGTCATGGCCTGTCTTGAAGTTTATAAAAGAGGACGTGTCCAATTTCTTTTCAAACTGAAATATTACTTAATATTCAAACAGTGTAATTGGTTTATGACATTCACCATTTTGTTGCCCACATGTTCCCTGGTCTTTGAGGTGAGCCCACAGGCTAACTCATCAATGAAACCAAGCTCCCAGGGGCCAGTCTTCACTATTATTGTAGGTGCTGGAGTCATACATCACTGTTGTCCTCATTAATGTCATTAAAACTGTCCTCAGGAGTGTTATGGTTATTTTTAGTTATTGGAAATTTGATGAGAAATATATCTGTGAGGAAGCACATCCTGGTGCTGACGTTACCACCAGCATCCGGCCCAGTTCACGCCAATAAAATGAAGACGTCTCTAATTAGCACCAAGATGGATCACGGCTGTTGGGCGTGCTCCCCTGAGCTGTACCAAGGCACGGCTTGGATTACACAGGGATAAGACAAAGGAAAGCACTAGCAAATATACAAGACTTCATTTCAGTCTTCCAGGGTTGATTTCAACAGTTTTCTATGTAGTATAATTATCCTTTATATGCCAACAAGGTTGGTTAAGCATATTTTTGTTTTCAAATATATGATGCAACTTTTCTTCTAACTTTGTGCCAAACAATAGACCTGTGGCCGGCTTCTCTGCCAGGTATTACATTGAAAAGTAGATCTTGAATAAGGTCTTGCCTGCTACAATTTCTGCCTCTCAAACCCCCTCTCAGAAAGCATGTACCAAATATAATGAATAACAAACAAACAAACAAACAAATAAATTCAAAAGAGTACATAAATAAATATATATGCAGAAGGCATAGTGTTTGTGTGCTGGTAAGAGTAGACAGACAAGATTACCCAAAGCAATATTCCTGCATACTGGCTAAGAAAGTGCATATTCATTCAGTAAATGCATTTATTTATTTATTTATTTTTACTTGTCTGTAGAGATTCTTGTCACCAAATAAAATAATGAAGAATCTGACAAATCTTTACTTTCACTGAATAGCTCACCTCAGTGTTGCATTGTGCCGGAGGTTTAGTGACAAAATTAAAGCAGTACCAATACAATGAACACCAAAGCGTCTGGCAGCACATAATGTCTGCAGAAATGATTTTTCCTCAAAGCCGACTAGTTATTGTCTGCCCACTGACACAAATTTCTCAGTCTATTGTTAAGCTTAAAATTGCTTCAAAATTGATAAAAGCAAGATCAAATCAAACAGAACATTACATCTGTTACAACAGGGAATGCACAGGCACAGTCAATTTGAGTAAGCCATCAATGTCATCAAACTTACCTGTGAGAAAATAGACAGAGCACAGAAAAGAGGCTTGTGATAATAATGTATTACGCCATTGTGCATTGCAGACCAGAACAGGATGAATTTGCTATCATAAAATGAGGCTCGCACTGAAAGGAGATTGACAGTAACCCAATAACACATGAGTGAGAAAACATAGGCTTTTCACCAAGACGCCTGAATAGTTGTCAGATTTGTGGTGGTGCGTATGAGTTGAATTGCCTTTTGTTGAAATCAGTCAGAGCTTTTGTTTTCTGACAGCTTCTTTATCGGTGTGATCCAAACATGTCATCAAGGTATATACCTCCATTCATCCTGCCATGGGAAAACAGTTCTCTGTGACAAGATATTTAATGTAGAAGTATTCACAGTACTAATAGACTTTAGAAATGGTTTTATTTTGCATTTTTTAATTGGTGTGGCAAGGCATAAAGCACCCCTAATTTAGCCAATCAGTGTTAATGGTGGTCTATAAATAGAGGTGTTGTTCAGCAGGTGTGACCTCTCCCCCCTCTGACGTCTCACACTGGTGCTGCTGTACAGAATTAGGCATAGAGTGCAAAGCCTGATACTGATGTTCATTGTACTGATGATGGGGGCGTCAAGCCGGCGACCAAGGCCATAAAAACCAACAACTTGAATAACACAACTGTGCCGATCATTGCTGGTAAATGCTTGCTGTGAAAATTCTGCAACACTTTGGGTGCTGCTGGTAATGTTAATATCTTGAGCACGTCAGGGTTAGGCCATTGAGAGCTACTGCATAGCTGATATAGTTTAATAGCTACTCTTTCATAGGATTTTTTAGGATAGGATCTCAGAGGATATATGTGGACTGACTGTGTTACCCATATTCGCTATGTAAAATGACAGGAAATGTGTTAAGGGCAAAACTTCCATCCATCCATTTTCTTCCGCTTATCCAGGGGCAGCAGTCTAAGAAGGGACTCCCAGACATCCTTCACCTCAGACACGTCCTCCAGCTCCTCCGGGGGGACCCCGAGGCGTTCCCAGGCCAGCCGAGAGACATAGTCCCTCCAGCGTGTCCTGGGTCTTCCCCGGGGCCTCCTTCCGGTGGGACATGCCCAGAACACCTCCCAAGGGAGGCGCCCAGGATTCATCCGGAACAGATGTACGAGCCACCTCAGCTGGCTTACGTGTTAAAACATAACATGTAATTGACAATAACTGCATTACCATCTTCCTCACTGCTTCTTCAGAGTTTACCTGCTCCTCAGTCTTCGGGTTGTACCATGCCCCACCTTGTTTCTAGCACCTCCTCGTCTTCTCATCCTCATCATCATCCCCTTCACTCTCCTCACCCACAGCTCTACCACCTCCAGTGTCCAGGCCTTGGGACCTTTCGACCACACCCTTCATCACAATGTTTTCTCCCGGGGAGCAAAGACAACTCATTTAATAAAGCTTACCAAAAGTTTTCCTTGTCTGAGTCTCTCCAGGCTGAAATATATTTGTAAACCTCTGACACTGTCCACTCAACTGAATAAACCTGTTTCCTTGGTATTATTTTCTGAATTAAATTGACAGTGGCCTATTAGTATTTAGGCAACTTTTGTCCAAATGTACTTGAACATAGTTGTGTAACTGCCACAACCAAATTACTCCCATGCATGTGTGCTAAGTACCAGACCACAGGACCCAGATTTAATCCCAGAGTACCACCTGTAGACCTGGTCCTTTGGACAGCCCCATTCAGGATGCCCTTTGGTGTTGTGTACCTCAACTTGGTCCCTGTTTCATCTCGGGGCAGCTTCTAACCAGATAAACCTTCGACTGACAGTGACCCCAGATGAAAGAAGCAGACACAAAGCCAGCTAGAGTTCAGGGAAAGTTCTCCAACGCGAAACCTTCCCACCCACTCGCCTCGCCTAAATCTCCGCTGCCCTGAGCCACACAGATATGAGCCAATAAAGAGAGGGGAGGAGTGTGTTGCTCAATGTGAAAAGTTCCTCTGTCTCCAGTACAACTTTATGCTTGATCCCCAGAGGAGGCTGGGCTAGGTGCTAAAGAGGCTCGGATTGACGGCCTTAATCTCACAGACTCTATGCGTCTCACACGAACTTGGCCTTTTCCTTTTGTTCTCTAAGCCCTGGATTCTCCTGTTTCGACAACTCTATTTGGACGCAGATCTTCATAGGCTGCAGAGAGGAGGAGATGAGGTGATGCTTTGCTAGGAATATGAATTGTTCCATGGCAGCTGAGGCAACAGAGATACAAGCACAATCTGTTGAATGTTGACCTATGTGACCCCTCTCTTGGTTTTGTATTTTTTTATTTAGCGGGAGAGTGCATACAAATGAACATACTTATATATAGATATATACATATATGCATGTTTGCCATGGCCAATTTCGATTCACTGTGCTGCATTAGATCCAGCAAACACGTTGCCATTTATACACCAGGGCATGCTCACTGGAGGGAAGGTGGGCAAAGTGTCTTGCCAAAAGACACAATGACAGTATTGATCTGATTTTGTAAGTGCTCTTACCTCTGAGCCTGCCAAACCACTGTGGCTTTTCCCAGCTGTCTCCTATGGAATACTAACCAGATCCAAAATGCTTAGCTTCAAAAAACAGAACAATCTCAAGGGATGTCAACCTAAATATATTATTATTTATTTATTTATTTACCATAAATTTGATTCCTGTAGAGTAAGTGTAGACTAAATCTCTGTAACAGCCGGCTACACAGTATGACCAGGGTTAAGTACTTGGTCAAACACTTCATTCTTAAACTGCAGTTAAAGCATATTAAGTATTACAGTCCAGAGGTTTGTTTCCTGCATTGTTTATAGCATTGTGGTATAAGAGTGAATATTAGAAAATCCTTGACAGTTAGACCAAAACAAAACTTCTAGCTAATCTAATTTATCTGTTCTTCTTCTTCTGTCTAGTTCATATTCAGTAGTGTGTTTCCTGCACCATCCTATTGTCAAAGGTCAAAGCTGTGAGAGCTATCATTACCATAAACATTAGCATAGGATTGGTCATGGGTCAATGTTTTGCTACTCAAACAACTCCAAAATCCATATATATTGATCACAGCTGAAGTCACTATATAAAGAGTTCTCTTCTGAATAAACAATATTATTATATTCAAATTAATACTTCACTTCAACAATTTTTTTTTACAAGAATTCATTTCTTGGAACTAGTAATGGGGGTTGTATTAGTTCTTGCAGTATAATTATTGGGACCAAATATTGTGTAGATAATAGATAATGATTCACTAGCTGTTGGTTATTTACTGCTTTACTACTTATTTATTTACCTGCCTTGACTCAACTTTAAGAGCCATCTGGAAATGACGTAACTATGAATAAATCACCTTTACAGTGCTGTAGGTGTGACTCCAAGTTCTGTTTGCACAAAGACTAAAAGCATGGCCTGTTTTTCAGTGACTGTCTGCTGCTGTCGGAGGGATCGGGTGCCATGGTAAATTGAGATTCACTCTCATCTGGGTCTGAACCACAGGGCATGTTGGGTCCTCTCCTCCTCAGCTCTTTGCACAGAGGAAGCAGTGGAGACAGGGCTTGGCTTGAGATGACTGTGGGATCTTGGGGTGTCAGTATAGTGTGCGAGAGATGGAGAGAGGATACAGGAAGTAGCTCTCCAAACACAGATGGGGCTGAAGGCTGCCGGTGATTTTCAGTCAGTTAGCTGCTCAGCGCTCAGATGAGGTCTTTATTAGGATTCAGGGCAGAGGAAGGTTATACAACAGCGGACTTCAAAGGGCCTACGCTCTTTCACTCAGCCCATTGTCTCTGCTGTAGTTAATCCTCTTTTAAAGGAGCATTTTCTTACATTAAACAAAAAATGGCTAATCACTGCAAGGGCATCCTCATATGTTGAAATGCTACTGAAAAGACTGTATCAGGCTTTTTGAAAATCTCAACCAATCTGGACCAGTGGGTTAGATAAAAATAAACCAGAATGATACATAAGGACTACACATGCACATATAGACATGTGAAAAAGCAACTTTAGATATTGTTGAAAAGGATATTACCTGAACAAAACTACAAGTAACTGAACCATGAAGGACTCATGCTGATGGTCTGAAACAGACAAAATAATAGAACTCTCTATATGTAAATGCATTTTTCTGAACAATTCAGTGTGTGTTATCCAATCAATTAATATGTAATTTATTCAGCCAATGTTTGGTGTAGTTCCATGATGAAAATATCAGTATGCCACCTGTTCAAACACTCTTTCAGCACCTTTGTACTAAAATTATTTTGGTATAATGAGGTCTTTTACAAACCAAAACTCATTAATCTAAAAAACAAACAAAAAAACCCCCACTATATTCTGAAATAATTTATATGACTTTGGGTCATCGCTTAAGTCTGGGTTTTATGCAATAATTAACTTCATATTTCTTAGTAAAGTAAGACACTTTTTCCAGTAATATATTGAACTACCTTCTCATCTTGCAACACCATAGAATGAAACAACATAAAACATACTTGAAGTAAGGACATTTTCATAACATATTGACCCAGAAGTATATTGTCCCACTAGTCCTTTATGTAAATGCCTAATTTACAAAAATAGCTTTCTATTAACTGAAAGTCTATGGTCACATAATTATTAAAGACCTGTCTTCGGCCACTGCATTGTTCACTGCAGATGATGGATTGATAGATATTCAAGAAACGAGATTGAATTTTTATAATTTCCTAATGGTTCTACCCCAACCACTAATTATATAATTTGATTAAAAAAACATAGTGGCATGAACATTACAAATTTAGCTCTTGGTCCACTTACCACAGTGTGTTGTGCATGTCTCTGGGGTTTTCTCTGTCTCTTTATCATATACACTGTATGTGCTGCTACCGAGAGTCAAGTGGGTTCAATAGGGACCGCAGCACCTCACAGGAACCAATTATTCACAGCCACCAAGCCTTCAGTTTTTTGCTTCTACTGAATGGTTTTGATATTCCATGATGTATTACCACAACCAAATGAGGAAAAGAAAGAGAGTGTGGGGAGCGCATGGCAGGCTGAAAGAGAAAATCCAGGAGGAATTATTTTGCGTGAGCTCCCTGGGGCTTTGGAGTGTGTTGGTGGAGCACTGTACGTTTCCCTGGCAAGTCTATCTCCGCTCCTCCACCCACGCCAGTCTCTCAAACCAGCACGTTCCCACAGGACGGATTCCATCGTGCAGCAAGCAGAGGAATACACAATACGAGCGCACCTCCACTTAATTAAACAATGGCAAGCGCCTCAGATGTTGTTTGACAAAGAATCTGGAAATTAACTTTGTATCTGAGAGGGGAAAATACAAAAGTTGAGGCTATTCTCACAGGAGCTGCCTTCATTAAGTAAAGGAAGTTTGACTGGTTCTGTGTGCAACTATCTCATGTTGTTTTGCACCTGCTCTAAGACTGAATAAGTGTATTCAAGTTCAAACAAAGTAGGGTATGATAGATCTAATTATATAGAGTCAGACTAATTTACATTTTGTGAACATATTTTCTGCATCATTTCTATGGGGAGTTAGTAAATTACATAAAGGCATTTGACCTCTTACCACATTTTATTTCTGATGGTTAAAACCTTTCCATTTCATAACATATTAAAAGTCAACAAACTGCACATAGCCTACATTGATATTTTAACAGTCTGGCTTGTAACATTTGGGTAGATAAATAATTAAGAACACTCTAGCCAAAGATTGGCCAAGCGTAAATTAAAGGAATGGTTGTAAGTTAGTGAGTAAATTAAATTTCTTGGTTCATTAGGTTGGATCAAACTGAGAAGTTCAGCATTCTCAGTTTATGATTTGAAAACAACATGCAGTGTTGGAATGTACGAAGATCTCCCCAGAGAATCCTCTGCTTCACTGGAGTCTATGGGCACTGTGCTCAAGCTTACCCTCAATTATGTGCTACAGGCAGTATTTTGTTTACAGTCACAGCACAGCACACTTACATTTCAAAGTAATGGGATTTTCCTAATGATCTGCTGTTTATTGAAGTGATGCAATATTGAGTTCACATCTCGCCTCTCTGCAGCTCTGTGCCCATGTGGTTTACAGGGAGCTCCAGGTTATACTGGCAATAAACATAAAAAAATGGACAACTGTACAATAAATGAAGCATATTACAAGTACCACAGAGCTTGTTATCAGCATGTCTGATCACCATCTGAGTTATTACAGCAGATATATGTTGAAAAAAGCATTTGTTAAAAAACATGCAGTGGACATATTTTCTGCACATTTCGGATTTGCTTAAATTGCCCGTCAGGGATAAAAAAAAAAACATATATTGATTGATTAATTGACAGCCAATGTATCCAAAAGAAACTCACCAAGACATAAGGAGATACACAGGGCAGGACAAAAAGCATATTTGAAAATGACTGATCAGATTTCCCTGCATACATTTCGATGGTGAAAGGACTGGTACATAAAGACTCAACACAAAGGCTGTGTGTAGACAGACCCAGTGTCACACATATACATATACATGCGGAGAGGCTCCAATTAGGCCTCTCTGCTTCTCAGGGCAAAAATGAAAGGCCAACTAATACACACCAAGTTATATACACACTAGCAATCTCTTCTACTAGAATTGATGACATCCACTAGAGTGTGCTGAGTTAACCCAAATCCACAACTATGTCAGGGTTACTTTGTTATTTGTACAAGTCTGTATTGTTGTATTTCAGTTAGCCCTTTCCACAAATCTGATATCAAAACAGCAAAACTGGTGTGTTTTAAAGGAAAGGACTCATATTATTAAGTGATAGAATTCAAGTTTGTTAAATTCCTATGTTATGCATTATATTAAGATCTGCTGAGGTTCTTTGGACACCTTAGTCATAATATCCCAAAATAACTTAGATTATGTATATTGAAAATAAATTATGTGGTGTTAGTCATCCTGAAAGTTCTAAAACTTGTAAAAAGTCATTTGAATAACCAGGTAATTTGTGCACCTGATATAAAAGAAGTTTAGAAAAAAATACGTGGACCTCTAAAAGTCATGGATTATTCTGGAAAGCAAAATGTAAAAATTTTATTTTATACATTTACAAATTTAGATTTTTGAACTTTCCACTATTGAAATGAAACAACCAAGATCTAACATTGAACATAAAAAGTACATTTTGCATAGGCTACAGCATCTGGCCTGCATATGCTTTTTGATTTTCTTCTTTCATTCCTTCCTTCTTTATGGGTTTCAGAATGATGAAAACAAACTATTTAAAACCTAAAATATATCTTGTGAAGGGTGAAAAGTCCTTGAAATGTTGTCAATAAACAGGAAAACCATGAATAAAGTTTTAGTCATTTTCAGTTTCAGTGATCATTGTGTTCTGTATCTTTTACAGCACGCAAAGTTTTAAAGAGGCTGAGATAGGTGGCCGAAAAGTCCTTGATGAAACAAGTTTAAGTTCACTGAGGACTCTGAGTGGGACACTTGCCTGTAACGAGCCAGAGTGGCTCCCAGATTCAGCCAGACATCTATGCAAATGTGATTTATGCTCAGTGCGCATCAGGGGGCTCAAATCTTTAATTACCGTGCAAATTACTGGCCACTGTAATTCATCAGTACACAAGCAGCACAACCCGGTTTTCACACTAATTTAATGAATAATTGCCTCCTCAGGAAAACCTCCCTCTTGTAGTGAAATGGCAAAGGCCTCAGAGGAGACAGTCACCTTAGAGCTGAGTGCGCCACAGTCCTACCTGCGCTAATGCTAATCGCGGCGTAGCGTGAGGATGCGGGTGCTAATTACATTGACGTTCACATCTTCATGCTGCAGGGAATACAGCAACTCCACGGCAGCTTGTCTGGATCTCAAGTGCTTTTATTTTCCAACTCGGAGAAAAACAAAAGGAGCCCATTGACCATCTGCCTTAATTTGTTCCCCGCTCGAAAGTGGCCACTGACCACCAGCTCCCATCAGCCTGTGGGCTACACTGACAGCACATGAATCACGGATCCGATGGGCTTTCTTTCATAATACAGTGACATGCTGGCTATGGATCCACTTGCCAGTTTTGTGTGTTATGGGTTCATCTACATTTTAATAGTGATCGTTACAAGGTTGTTATCCATATTACAAACATCAGTGTTAGTTTATTTATACTAGAGATGTCCCAATCTGATATTGATATTGGTATCGGCTGCCGATCTAGGCATTTGGAGTGGCTTGGAGTGGATTTGTTGAGTAGCCACAATATAGTGTCTTCTGCATGCTGATGTTGCTGCTAACACCCAGAGCACCTTAAACACAGACTAAGGAGGTGCTAAAGAAGCTAAAACATTATTAATGACAGAGGCAGTATTTTATTTTATTTTTTTACCTCTGTGATGTCTTCACAAAGCCTTAAGAGTGAAAACAAAACTTTGTATCTTGCCTTTTTCCAGTTCTCAAACACAAATAATATGGTGAAAAAAAACGCTGCCTTTAGAAACAGAGAAAATATCATCTAATGTCCCTGTTGAATAGGAACAAGAATTTTTGGCTTTGGCACATCTTTGGGTCAAGTCTAAGTCTAAGCTTTGCACAGAAGAAGGGAGTGATATTGTTTTACTGCAAATATAATGATTTAAACTTGTAATTTTTATAATCTCCCCGTATCACTACATCATATTACATAGATGCTTAGTTGCTGCGGCATATGCAGTGTGTACGTCATAATACAGTATATTGTTCAGTGCAGTTTTTTCACACACAGTAAACATCGTGGGAGATATTTCTTGCACAATCAGAAAATCTTGTTGTGTTGATTTTTTACTTGGGCCAAACCATGATGCAGCAGTACTGATTACAACCTCACAATCTATTTCCTATCTCAAAAAGAGAGAGGGGCTGTGGATAGCTCCACCAGCTCTTATATTGATCCAGTCTCTTACCTTAATTCTACTTCCTTCAATAGCACAGAAAGAAATCCAAAGAAAATCGGGTAGAAACATGTTGACCTTCAGTTGTTCCATAAACAAACTGCTTGGACCATAGCCTCATATCTGATCAATGACTTTGGTGGCTTAATTGATTTGCAAAGGTAATCACTGGGCACACTCCCACAGGGGCAGACCATTTGATGTTTTAATAAATAGTTTACAGCAGGACTGGATGGCCACATCGATCCTGCCTCTACAACCTTGATTATAGCCCAAGTTGGAAAAAACAAACAAAAAACAGTTGTACTGCAATAGTTCAGTGTATGGGATTGTAGATTTTAGGGTTTGTGGAAAAAAAAAATCATATTTCTCACTTATACAGGGTGCTTGCGGTAACAGCAGAAAATGCATACAAGCAAAGAGATACAATTGGAAAAGCTTTTTAAAAAAATAAATTAAATTAAATACATAGTTTGCAGTTTTAATCAACGATGCAAAGGACACACACAGCCTAGATATCCCTATTCATTATTTTCCATAGTTACAGTTTAAAAGCTGAGACACAAAAGCTGCACAGAGCTTTCATTTTATCAAAGCATCTTTCATTCTGGTGCAATTGTGATGTAGTGTGTTTATTAGTCTAGTGAATTCAAAAGAACAATATTTAAACATCAAGCAAGAAATGCTGAATTTCTGACTGTTAGAAGAATGACATAGGACTTGCTGTGTAATATAATAAAGATATTTTTATTTTATTTTCTAATTGGTGTGTGGAAGATATATGTAAAAAAACAAACAAAAAAACATTACTTACTAGGCACACAGTAGGAACTTTAGCAGATACATTAAATCATACTTGTTGTGTAGTTAGAAGTAAGTAAGAAGTGTTATGTGTAACTACTCCCTAAAGTATTACTTCTTTCAGGGATATTTTATGGTAGTGGTACAGAGAATTCATTATAGTATCTCTTATATTTACAGTGATACTTAGTGATACATGTAGTAGTACTTATCGTGGTACTTATTGTGGTATTGTTGTGCAATTGAAGTGGTACTTAGAGGAGTATGTGTAGTGATACTAGTGTAATGAATAGTATTACTTTTAGTGATATTTTATGGTGGTACACAGAGAAGTCATTATAGTAGTAATACTTCTCATAGTACTTATAGTGGTATGGATCATGATACATATATTGTATAGTGGTTGCAAATTGAAAAGGAAAAGACATGTATAGAATAAGACATGATCAGCTCAGAACTAGTGAACAGAAAAAAATGAGCATGGGAAACAGCAGTGAAGTTAATAGTAATTTTGATTTTGCTTTCCACCCCCAGAGCTGACCGAGGAGTGCGGTGAACTCCTCCTGCCCACCCTTTCCCTCTGTGTCTGCATTAGTCTGCACAAAGCTCAGGGAACAAGGCTTGTGGGAAACATTTCTGAAGTTTAACATTTCTGTGGGTTCACTTGCTCAGTAGTGCCTGCCCACTGCCTATATTAACTACCTCTAGGGGCAGTAAGGCCAGTGCATCCATCATTAGTCTTCAACTTTGTGCACAAACCCCACACATCAATGAATCACAAGTAACATTTATATTGAGGAATAAAGACTACACAGACTATTGCATCATATTTCTACATTGCATTCTAAAAACAAACACCAGTAATGCTTGGACTCTGGGCTTTTACATGGACAGAGACAGTGAACTTTTTAAGGGAAGTTAGTAAGCAGTGCTGAGGAGTCTCGTGGGAGTTAGCTCTTATTCTGTTTGTGCTTTGTTGATGATACAGAAGAGTAGATATGCTTCGTACTATATAAGCCACTGCCTGGAGTAACAACGCTCTCCATATCAGCACAACTTTGATCATACAAACAAACAAATGGTTAGATCGTGAGCTGCATCTAAATAATAACCACTAATTTGGCTAAGAATAACCTTCTGGCTTTGAAAATGTTTAGAAGCACAACAATAAAAAAAGTGCTATAGTGTATAGATATAATAGTATAGAATACAAAAGGCTACAGCCCCTAAAAGTACTGCACATTATTTCCACTGTGTGAAAAACATGAAAATTCCTCACTTTTCAAACATATTCTTTGCTTTCTAATTATTCCTACTTTTAATGGCCAAAGCAGAGACTTGCTGTCACAGTAATGATAACAACAATTAGCATGCTAACAGCACACTTCCTGGTCCACAAATAGCATGCTGTGGTCTGAATTTGGGGGGAAAAAAAGAGGACATGAAAAAAATTTACAATCCCTTTAAATATTTTCTTTCATTTAGGTTTGGAGATTTTATTTTATTTTTTTCAAGAACACAATAATTATGTTATATTTAGCTCTATACCTTTCCTTGAGATCCTGGTAAATGTTTTTCTTTTCTAACCACAAAAGCCAATAGTCACATTGGCATTAAAGCGGGACCAGCAGAACAAAAGTCATCTCAAAGGTGAAAGTGAGGTATGTTTGTGTGGCTGTCGCTGGCTGCACTGGGACCTGAGAGACCAGTTCAGCGTCACCTGATTATTTTTCACCTTGTTTACATCACTACCTCCATCTCCCTCCCTGCATAGACCTGTCTCATTACGTCCATCTCAAACATGCATTCAGCCGAGAGCGGGAGGGCGAGGGAGACCGGAGAACAGGTAATACAAGGACAGGTGAGCAAAGTCGATTAGAAATGAATATAGTCTGTGAACATTGTCTAAATTTGTCCTGACAGAAGACGAGGAGGTGTTTAGTGTGGAAATGACTGTGGGGCTGTGCGTTTATCTGGAGCGGGGCAGGCTAGAAGGACACGGTAACTGCTCTTTTGTATCAACGCTGAATCTTAAAGAGTAGTGACACAGTTTTACAGCACATACACACTTTGGCCTTAACAAGATTTTATTTCTTGTTCTGGCTTAAAGGTCAAACGAGTTAAAACCATCATAAGCTAGTTTATAGAGGGTGCAATTTAAAGATTTGTTATAAATCTTGGGTACTGTTTCAGAATGATCGTCCCCAAATTTTAAGTTGTGTGGTTCTATCCCAGCACTGAGCATTACATTATATTATGTCTTTTGGCAAAACAATTCACCAGTCCTGTCCAAATTTGAATGTGGTAGGCTGATATTTATCGAATTGTAATCTTAATACACATTCCATTTCATTGTCCTTTTGCAATAAAGCTCCGAAGGGGCAATGACTTAGCATGGGGAGCAAGAGGAGGGCCAAATTCAAAGCATCAAAATCAAAACTGAAACTTGTTAATATGCTGTTTTGGCAAATGTAGCAATTAAAGGTAACATGGTGATCTAAATATGTGATGTGTTAGCAATCAATACCTCCTCTTTAAAGTCAAGATATGGTTCAGTTTAGGTAAAGTGTTTTGATTAAGGATAGGCATGTAATAATTATGAGTAAGGTAAGAATCTGTCTATACATCAATGTAATGTCCCCACAAAGTGTGATTGGTGGTCGGATAGGCCTCGTACATAGTGGCTTCTACTTTTCCATCACTCAGCTTTTAAGGAAGCTGCTGCAGAAACTGTGTCTCTGCCAAGTGAGAAGTGAAACAAAAACCCACCGTAACCCGTAAAAATCTATGGGACTATGTAAAAATCTATGGGACAAAATTATATAGTTTAAAATTAATATATTTGTGAACACCGCTTCCAGTGAAATATAGTACGTATATTATATCGTACTAAATTATTCACCCTTATAAGCCGATATACAGTACATGTTACTGAATGGTTGACTGAGGTAACCAAAGATAACTCACTGTATAGAGGGATTATCAGAAAACGTCACTTTGCTGTAGAAAGAGCTGCTGTCCTGCCTTGTATCATGCCAGTGTCTCATTGGATTTCAGCAAATTTCAGGCTTTCCCGGGGGGCAGGGCTAGTTGTGTCGATCAGGTATGAGTGGATGTCTGGCTACTGAAGTTTGAGCCATTTCTTCTTGTCATTTACGCACCCACCTGCATTTAACACATATGGGTCATTAAGTCATTTCCCACTCACTAATGTTAATTCAGCATTATAACTTATTTTATCACACAGCGATAAACTGTTTTAGTGCGCTGACAACTGCGCTTGCTAATGTTGCAACTTCATGAGAACTGCACAGATGGTGGTACTTTCTGCACTCAAATAATCTGTCTATAGAAATTGAAGGACACAAAGCAGTCACATAAAGATTTCAGGGAGCGCCACACGCTGACATGCTGTTAGACATGATTATATAAAACTAGTAACTACAGCATATTCAAACTAAATGAGTAAAGCTAACGTGGCCTGTAAAGTGGGCTCATGAAATGCCCCAAAAAGCAAATGAGTTTGGGCAAAGTTCAAGAGCACAATCTGAATATAGTTACCAATGGAGAAAACCATTAATGTGTAAAATGCAAATGTCCAAGGTTGGAGCCTGTTCACTTGCAGAACTTCCCAAGGGCTTAGCTGGGTAATATTTCTACTCTCTTTTTAGGTTTGACTGTCCAATAGGAACTAATAAGAAAAGCTCTATGTGATTCTGTATTGGAGTAGCTAATCTGAAGGTTACATGTTTAATCCCTGCTTCTGACAATACATGCTGCCATTGTGTCATTGGGCAAGACTCTAGACTTACCTTTACTTTTAAGAATGTGAATAGTATTGCACAGAGGAGTCATATAGATGCATCCCATATTACTACTAATGCAGTACAAATATTAGTTACTATGTTGAAACTGTTGAAACAATATTACAGAATGGGATTTGGTGACTGCCTCTCTCCGTATCTTTCCTGTACTGGCCATATGTAAGTCCTGTATGTTTGTGGGTCATTTCTTGGTTTAGTTAGCCCCTGAGAAGCCAGGGTCCATGGGTCTATAGTCACAATTAGCTCATCCCTCTGTGGTTTTCTGGAGCAGAACTAATCAGGCCGGAGAAGAGGCTTACTCCACCGTTATCCATCCGTGACCTGTCTTAACAATATATGCAAGAAACACAGCTCTGTTGGATTTAGTGTCTTGAGTTCCCGGCAGCGAAGGACAGGTTGAGTTAAACTGTCTTCTCTATAATTAATCAGAAAGTGACTGGGTGTATCATTAAGGCATTACACAGTTATTGGGAGGTTTGAACGGGTGAGTGCACGCGCTTGACAACTCTGTTTGATGGTGTAATAAAAAAGAATTTGTTGGAGTGGTATAAGGTCTGTGTTTAGGATAAATGTCCCAGAGGAGAAATTCAAAGGAAGTTTTAAGTGCACTAAACTCCTCTCCATCCTTTTATTCCACACCTACTAACCTCCAAATCCTTTTTAACAATGTGTCATTAAATATCTCTTTGGCTCTGAACTATTAACTCATAAGCTTGTATGCTTTTTTTATTTATATCAAGTGTACTAAGTCATAGGTTCTCACAAACTGTGTGAGCTATGGGAGATATTGGTCTCTCTTTACAGAGGGGATATTTATATTATAACATTGTTCCCTCATCAAAAACATGTCTGAACTGGTTTTAGCTGTAAGATTTTGCCCAGTGCTCAGCCCATCATGCTCCCACATGACAATTCTCCAGAAATATATAAAATCATGACAAACTCCATGTGCAGTAGTTTCATTAGTGGGATACATTCTAATTGTGGTGTGATAGCAATCAGAAGGGACAGCGACTTAGCACGGAGGGTAAAAAGAGGAGAGACTAAGAGCATCAAAAATGAAAGTGAAAATACGTTGTTTTTTTAAAAATAGCTTTTTCAGAAATAATTAAAGGTAACATGGTGATCTAAATCCGTTATGTGTTAGCAGTTAATACCTCATAGAGGTAAAATACCACCTCTTTAAAAAAAAAAAAAAAAAAAAAGGTAAAGCACTGTTCAGGAGAGTAAAAAGGAATATTTGAATGGATATAGTTATTTTGGTTTATTCATTTATTGAACTTTAGATGAATTAGTGTTCAGATTAAAATACTAAGACCAATAGACACTCCAGAAATGTATAATCACACACAAATACCTCATCTATTCACATCAAACCACTTAACAAGGCATTTCTTTTGAAGCATGGCTCTGCTGCCTCCTGTGGAGTTCACAGAGCTGCAGGAGCAATCAATGCCCAGGACTATAATAAACCCTGGAGTGAGATAACAACACTTGACTGCATGTTTGGCATTAGCTGACCCTTCACAAATAAGTCTATTTCTTTCTTACTAATTGATTAGTAAAGTTTTATGTAAAGCCATTCTAGATGGATAAATTATGAATACATGTTTTATTTCTTTATTATTTTTACTGCTGTCATATCTACTTTGGCACTGACCGTTAAGTGCCTTAAAACCTGTTTCCTCCACATTTTGTTCTTTGTTAACTGTTTTCAGCTGCTTTTCTTAGAGCATCAAATATTTATCAGAGTTTAATATTTTAGTGGAAATAATGAGATCTCTTGACCTCTGTATTCAAATTGTACCAGGCAGACTTTTCCCCCATACATTTCGGTAAAGATTCTTTCCTCCTGAATACGAAGCCATGATTCAATATGTGGCTATTTTGTGTTTCCGCAGAGCTGTAATCACGCGCTCTCACCTGCGTCTTACACCTTTCCTTTCATTCTTTGTTCTTTTCACACATAGCACAGATTTTACTCCAACTCCGCAAACTGGTTTCCTGAAAACAGCTGTGTGGGAGGTCGGTGAGCTAATATAAATACTAAACTGGCATTCCATAAAGCAGAGACAGTGACTATCTGTGCATGTGGTTGAAGCTTTTTCACAACACAAAACTATGAAGGTCAGGCATGTCCAAGAGGCTCTGAAAGGGACATTAACATTTATTACAGCCAAAGGTGAAAATGGAATTGGTCTCCTGTCTTTTCTCACCCATTACTATCAGAGACAACCATAACAGGTCAAAACGCAGGGCTTATCAACACACCACACATTTACACTGACTACATTAGCATCCTTTTATATTCATGTTGATGGCTAATGTCAGATACTTTAAAACAGTTACGTGTGCAAGCACTAAGGCATGAAAATTATGTTTGAAATGACTTCACTGATCCATGTCGCACACGCTGATGCATTTTATTCTCGACATTTACATTTAAACTGATCTCGAAAGGATGAGACTCATTTCTCACAGCAAACACAATCTGTATCTAATGTATTGACATTCATTTGACCAATAAAATCTATGCTGTGCAGCTTTTCTTGGTAATCACACCATTGCTTGGTTTGGCTGTACAATGTTAAAAGTCTCTTGACTCTTGGGAACTTTTAGTCATTAAGCCAATGATGTTCATTTGGTGTTCTTGTATACTTTAACTTCTTAGGTTCTTAGGTGCTAGCTGCAAGCCATCTTCAGAACAGGACTGTTCTGAAGATGGCTTGCAGCTAGCAGCCAAAACATGTCAACAAGGTAAATACACTTTACTGCATTGTCTTTAAAAAGAACCTAAGAAGTTAAACTTTTATTCATGTTATAATGTTGTTACTTCATCAAAACATACCTGGAGTTGGGTTTTGTTTCATTCACACATCTCTAACCCTTTATTATTAGTCTGTCTTTCCCCAAAGTTCAAACTTCTCTGTTCCACCTTGTGATGTCATGAAGCAGTATTTTTTTCTGGATAACAGCTATGTTTTACCTTTGTTTAGTAAAGAATTTCAGGGCTGAATTATTCAAATGATTCTAGCACTTCCTGTACCACATGACATGGTGTTTTCTGTTTGAGAGAAGAACAGATCCTCAATATGCAGGGTTTTTGTGTTAAACATGTGTGAATGAAACAAAACACAACTCCTGCTATGTATTTGATGAAGAAACATTATAACATGCAGATGCAGATAGATCAGAAATTCATGTAATATGGCCCCTTTAGCATATGCATCAAACCAAGCAAGTTTCCCTATAGAACAAACTTCTCTTTTGTTTTTGCGTGCTGTTTACTGTACAGCTCTGTTATCAATCACCTGCCTCCTACAGGAGGAAACTAGAGCCCTTACATTGGCACCGCCTTCAAATCTAATTGTAAATATCGGAAAGCGCCCAGGGCCATGTGAAGTATAGAGTGAGAGAAGCTAGTTATTCCTTTATAATTTGTTTATTTGCTTCACTTTTGAAACTTGTCAGAGGAGTGCCATATAAATGAGAAGTTATTATCATAAATATTAACAATTTCCAGCAAAATATCTAATAATGCACCACAATAAAGGAAAAAAAAAAAACTTCTATATAAGCATCTCAATATAGGAGTTTAGAGGGTTGTTTGTTTGTAAAAAACAGCATTGCACCAAATACATAAACTGAAGCATACACAAAACTCAAGGCTGCCTCATTTTGCAGTAACAATAAAGTATGAGACTCAGTGGAGTAAAGCAGAAGGTTATTGGACACAAATATTTGAAATCACCACTTAGTAAAACAATGTTGGATCATCAACAGCAACAGTGAACAAATAATAATTGAACCATGCTCTTGCTGCAGTAGTTTCTGCTGTAACCTGTAAACTTTTCAGTTTTAAGGACAAGTATTCTGCACCATTGTATATGACATATGCATTATTGAACAATTCAGCTGTCAAGAGTGGGCAATTTTACAAGAAAACAGGAAAAAAGTTTGATTCTAAAGATCACAAATCATTTTATTTCAGATATAGATTTAGATACATTTTAGATTTCAGTTAAGCTCAAATCAAGTCACAGAAAAGATCCTATCTCCTCTGGTCATCAGCCTGTTCCTTGCTGAGAGGTGCTGATCTGCAGAGTGCAAAGCTCTCAATGGGACATGGGGCATGAGCTGTTCAAATAAGAAGGTGCCATACTATTAAGACTTTTAAAAACAACCATAACAATTTTGAAATGAATTCTAAAATATACAGGGAGCCAGTGAAAAGATCTAAGAACAAGATGGAGAGATCACATTTGTCAGTTCTCCATTTACTGTAGTCTCAGCCATGTAAACAACAATGTAATATTTATTTGTGAGTCATATTGCCTAGGGACATACAAGCTTGGGCAACTGTTTGTTCTTTGATCAGAGGAAGAACGTCTAACCTGTCTCAAATAAAATAGGCCTGCATGCAAAACTTTCTTTCTTCTTTTGCAAATGGGGAATCCACTTACCAGCAATGCTGATATCTTTAAAAACAAAGAACAGTGAAGGGAAAAATGCTTGAGTAAAATGCAGGGTGACACTACATGTAAAAACCAGCAGTGTAAAATTCAAATTGTAAGTCCAGCAAACACACCGCCAAACACATTATTGACCAATGTGCTTTTAAAATCGTGTGTGCACCTTTTCACAGGACAATCTAGAGCTTTTCCAGTCTGCTAACCTGCATCCTTTTAATCTATGGCTGAGATGTAAGATTGATTTGGTAAGCCTCACTTAGGGAGCACATATTGAGTTAAAAGAAAAGTCAGTTCAATGGAAAAGCAGAAATAAACAAAGCAGAAAAACATAAACAATGATGTGTGGTTATGGGAGTCCAGACTGCGAACAACCCTAAGACCTTAATTGTTGAAGGAAAGATGGCCGCCGCATATTGATTCAGCTCAATGCAGAAACTGTACAAATTGCTTTTTGTCGATTTGTAATTATATTGGTGAATGATTGCCACTCCAGTGATAAAATGTGCTTTATGCTGAGGCCTGCTTGCTCTCAGTGGGAGACACAAGGGCACAAAACAGGCTTTAACCATGGGAGGAGGGCGGCTATTGTAATTCTGTAGAAGAATGATGGGGTTGTCAAACAATTGCTTTCTGTGTTGAATAGTGCAAAGGAACATTTAACTATTCATTAATAAGTAGTGGTGGAATATAAAATGATTATTTAACTCTATCAAGATGAATTCATTGGCAATAATTATAGAACAACAATGCATCCATCACAGTAGAAGAGCCAGCAATCTAAACAGGGATGGGTTCAAAACTTTTTTTTTTTGTGTGTGTGTGAACTTGACAGTGTCTCACAGCAAACAAAACAAAACAGAAGATCACTGTGATGCACTGTCCCCTTAACATGTGAAATATTCAACCAATTTTGTCATGACTCATGCCGCTGTTGCTATACATAGTAAATGGCTGCAAGTTTCCTGGTATAGGTGTAGTTAAGTCTGTCTCAGGTGAAGAGTTATCGTCATGACAACAGTGCCCTGATCCAGCTCTACTAATCAGGGAGGCAGATGAGGAGGCATGGCCTGTCTCTTCTGCACCGGCAGTCTTTAACAAAGACACCAAAGTTCAACATTACACATCGAATAAACAGGCTATCATTAATCCAAAGTGTATTGTCTGGAGAAATCAAACTTTATAACTGAAATAAAATAAAATAAAATGCCACATCATTGTCTCTGTGCTGTGGAGACTGCATTCAAGTGGTTATAGTTGGTTATTTATAGTAAATTACCATTTATGTAATTGGAAAAAAAAATCGGATACTACAACCCATATTCATTGGAAAAACAACATGGATAAATTGTTTGCATAGCAGTTCTTTGCTAAAATTAAACACAAATTGGCACAACACAAAAAACAAGCAACTTTAACTGTGCATGTGAATGTGTGAAAACCCATTTTTAATACACCACCAAGCTGTATACATTGGTGAAGCTGTAATAATCCTGTAATGTTGTGGTATTAACCCCAGTTTTTAGGTTAGGGTTAATATCACAACATTTGAAAATGTCTAGGGCAGAAGTTTAGACTTTAAGTTAATATTTCAATCAACATTAAATAAAAATGGCACAATGTCGTTTCTGCATAGACTGTATATGCTTCTCTGTCTGAAATAATTATTTCATGGCATTATTTAATCTCAAAGGCAAGATTGTTGTTATCTGATTATAAAGGACCTGTAGCCTGCACTCAAACTGATTTAAAAAGGTATTACAATCACAACTGAACCTGGGTCAGTGTGTTAACATTAGGACATACAGTATGTTCTTTTCTGATTCTCAGTATATGGACAAGACTCATGGAAGCTTAGAATCTTCAGAATTATTTCACTGAGCTGCAGAGGCTGCACTAGCACTGATTAATAACTGGCTGCAGATGCTGGGGTTTAGGTACAGAGGATTCAGATCAGAGAGGGTCCTTTTATTCTGCTTTCTGATTAGAAAATAATATTGAGAACCAAAACATCAAATTATAACAAGAACAACATGTCCAGTGTTTTTCCAATCAAGAATAAATCAGCATTACAGCTGATACAAGTAAATGTCTACCTCATGTCTGGAGACACAGGTTATTGTTTTGAAATGAAATATTTTAATCCTAAATAAAGTCATGGCCAACTAGTAAATGCAAAAAAAGAAATAAAAAGATATTTTCTATTTTCTAAATTAGAATGTTAGCCTATGGATTTGATTATTTAGAATTAGAGCTGCACTGTCACTGTGCAATATGAACGCCATTCTTCATGTCATAAAACATGAACATGTGATAATTCTTGAGCTACGTACTCCTGACCACAATATGATCTACCATTTTATTTTTGAGGTATGAGTTCTGCACATATTTTTGACAAGTTTCCTGCTGTGTACCAGCTCTGTCTGAGACACACCTTCAGATATTAAAAGATAATACCGATCAAAGGTCACAGAGACTATGTTATGTACCCGCAGATATGACTTGATAAGCGTGGATAAACCACATATGAGTTTTCTATTGTGTCTTCATCTCCTGGGGACATGGAACAAGCCTGATCTGGTTGCTTTGGAAGTAGTACCAAAAAAGAAAATCTGGTTTAGTTTTACAAGGTGCATTTGAACAGACACTAATCACATAATCTGAAATGCTATGATTTTACAGGTATGAAAAAACAGCCTTTATCCTTAATGTGATTTCACAGTCAAGGCTATTTTAAAATGCGATGTTGAAATTACGACAATGTGTCGTGATAGAAACATTTTATTTCAACATATTTCTCACACTACCATCTATGTTGGCTGAATTGTAAAGCTTTAAAAATTAGCTTTACAATTCCCTAGCCCTAGCCTTTTAGCTTGACTGCAGTGTTATAGTTGAGCAAGCAATATCTGTGCACATAGAATCATCGACCATGAATTCTGTAGTTTCTAAAGTCAGATAAGTGGAAGTGTGATCTGAGTGGACTCCATCAATCATGTCTTAGACACTTTTATTTCCTAATGAGTTTTTCTGAAGTGAAACTTCCATAGGGATCACGTGTTCCAATAGCCTCTATAATTAAGGCCACTACACAAAGAGGTTGCTCTCATTCAGTGTACAGGCTGTGCATTCTTACATAGGGGAAACTTAGCACATACCAGAAACATGTTTCAGAAGAAGACCACCTATACACTGCATTTCTTTGTGTTCATTTTTCCTTGAAGACAGACTAAGCAGCCATGAGCTACTTGGTACACTATTGACAAGGTAAACAATGATAAATGAAGTTCATCATTGAAACAATCTTACAGGGGAATTGAACAGCTTAGAAGTGGTAGGTGTATTTCTCTAGTTCTACTCTCTCCAGGATTTGTATCTTGGCAGAGCCTCTCTAAGAAATGTCCAAAATGAAGCATCAGTATCCAAATCTAAGTTGTAGGCATACAAGTGCCCCGAGACACCAAGCACAAATTACTTTCTCGATTCAGTCCAAGTAAAAACCAGGCCACCTGTGACTGAGACATGAAACCAACTTGTTCAGAGCTGAACATTGCTTTCATTTAATCCAAGTGCTAATGAAGATGAGCAGATCAGCAGGTTGAAGAAAGCTGACTATTTTTTTTATTCAACTTGAGTGGAAAGAATGCACTTAAATATCTAATCTTGTTAAAGACTTTTCCATTATGATGTACTTTGACTTTTTGTTTCTTTTTTCTCAAGTGTTTGAATATTTCCTCATGCTGAAGGCGTCTGAGACACATTACATAACTACTTTCCAACAGTCTTTGATTATCGTTATGGTCATTGACTGAGTGCAGTTTCATGCAGGTCCAGGAAAGGGGTCTTCTATTTGGGCAACTGATGAAAAATTGTTTGTTTGCGCCAATGTGAGATATGAGTAAAGCTAGAATAACCTATATCCAGCTATATCGTCAGTGTTATCGTTTTTCTGCATTTATTTCACTTACCAATGCATGAATGCCACGCATCTATAAACATGAAAGAGATGTTGCTAATATGCTCTAACTTTGTTTCATGAAACATATCGGATCCACAGGTTGCCATCACAGGAAATATGGCACTTTATCACCAACTTTATCAAAGCCACCAATTGGTGAATTGCAGTCAGTGGAACTGGAAATTCTCTTAATTTTCTATTTGTTTTTTTCCTGCGTTCTCATAGTGCTGCACTGCAGAACAGAGTTCATCAGTACTAGACCCCCCTGGAAGATAGTACATTACATGTGCCGCTACGGACCCCACAAACAACATTCACAATGGAAACTAAATACTGTTTGGAGTCATTACAAGCTCATTTACTCAGCGGTTACAGCTTCTCATTTCTAATGCGAGTAATTCATAGACTTAGTCTGCCTACTTCTCACCTTACCTAACAGAGGGCAACAGACAAATATTGTGTATAAGGACTTTTTTCTACTAAATATTTTAGGTTATAAACATGAAACACAAGTGCAAATAAGTGTATGTCTTCGTCATCTTGTCCTAGCCTCAACCTGGTCTAAACCTCAGTCTGGCCTTAAGCAGTTGGAGCAGCAGGGACAGCAGGTGTGCCGTGACTCTGGGACCTGCTCCAACGCTGCTCCTCCCTCTGTGTGTGGTTCTCATGGAAACAGGAGCCTCTAACCTCCAGACTCTCACCACATGGGGATCTATGGAAAGCTGCGCTGTCAGATCCACCATCCACTCAGGCATGAAGAGGCCAAAACTAAATGCACTCTCAGAGACCAAGGCATGCTAACTCAAGGCTCTTTCCCATCAGGTGGTGTGGGTATTCTGAAGACGCCTGCTCTTCCATTGTTTATGATGTTTTTCAAATGTAAACAAGTAAGGACAATAACTGTATTCGTTGGTGTTTTGTAGCTCTTTTTCTTTGTCCTTACACATGCTGCACATCCACTTTGAACATGAGCTTTTAAATTTAATTCAATTAAAATCTCAAAAATTGTCTTTAAGTTCCATCTGAAGAGATTTTTTGTTTATATTCCACTTAAAACACTAGACAGCACAATGTTAATTTAATGCAGTGCACACAGAGTGCCTTGTTTAAAGACTGGTCAGTTCCCAATAAGTGTTTAATATTCACCATAATCCAAAAAATAAATAAATGAGTTTCCCTGTTGGCGTATGCTGTGAGATACCCTTAAACCTCCACCTTGACAGAATGTAAATCGCTATTTTCCCTTGCAGCTCTACTGTAGCCTGCCCAGCTCCACTCAGACTCTGCTGGGTTAAACTGATACTCCCGAGGGTCCACAGGCGTCTGAGGGCCCATAGAGCATGTGAACTTTGATGGGGGCAATTAATCAAAGTCATGCAAAGTCTCTTTTCAGGTGTGACAAGGACCAAGGCCAGACAGACGCCCAAGGTGAGGTGTAGTTTGAAACCAGAATAATTAGTATCGCTAAAGAGGTTGTACTATTGATCAGGATAAACATGGCAATCATACAATGCAACGCCAACATTTCCTCTGAGGTATTCAATTCAAATGGTTTGACCGGGTCACAGCTTCAAGTGACTCATGATTAAAGGGGCTGTACCTGATTTTCACTGTCCTAATAACATGAAAACTGAACTGGTCAATTTGAAATGGTTTGCAGTGGTCCAAAGTTAATCTTCACTTAACTTATGCATTCTGACCATCCTAATTATTCAATGCGATGAGTTTGTAAGTGCTTCTCACATCTTACCATAGCGAGGTTTTGCTAACAACAACTAATGCAATGTGGGTGAAGTGCCTTGCCTAAGGACACAATGACAATTAATTTTTTAAATTTTATTTTAATAAATGTTTTTTATTTATTTATTTATGCCCCTGACGCCTCACCTACTCCAGCAGTTTCCCATCCAAGTACTAACCAGACCCATTCTTGCTTAGCTCTGAGAACTGACAGGATCAGCCGGTATGGCCAGCATGCTAACACATACTTCCTGTTTATCGGATAATAAAACACTTTATAATTTGATGCCGACTGCACACAGTGGGGCAATTGGGGCAAGATTCCTGGTGGCAGCACGTCTCTACGGAGGTAAAAAGACAAACATTAGAACATTCTCTATAGACATAGATTTGTGCCATTGTGTGCAATATTCCAAGCAAACCAAGAAGATTTCTATAAAGAAGCAAGTCTGCTCAATGTAAGAATGCATGCTTTTCAGGGTTTTTTAGTGCAATAATAAATGCTTTTATTTGAATGTATTTTTGGCAGAAATCTGATGTGGTGGGGTTTTAATGATGGTTTCCAAATGAATTCCTATAGAAACTAAATAACCACCTTGACCTTATCAATGCTAAACTTGGTAAAATGTTGGAAAATTAGGATTGACTGAAGAGGCTTGCATGGCTTGGACTTGTTATTTACAGCTGTTAGAGCACTGCAAGTCTTTCACATGGCAACAAGAAAGGATCAGTACAAAAGAAATAAGTGGCAATTGCAAAACATTTTTAGGTAGGAGTGGAACATTTTCTTTCTTTCTTTCTTTCTTTCTTCAAAATTATACTTTTGTTACTATTATAGTGCTTTTATTTGATTATCTTCACAATTATTTTCACTACTATTGCATTATTCTTATACTCTCACAATGCGTTATAGACTAAATTGGCATATACACAATGTCAACTATTGAAACATTATAGTTCGTTCGTTACTGCTTTTCTACCTTCAAGACTCAAATTTCTCTACATCAAGGAACCATTCACCCATTTACACAGACATGTTGTATGCACCAGTGAACACTAGGGGCAAAAAGGGGCAAAGGACACAACAACAGTATAGGTCAGTAGATCCGACGGTTCTACCAACGATACAGGTGTCAAACCACTAATCTTTGGATCAAGCACTCCCAACTAATTGAGCTACTGCTACCCAATTCAAGATTTTGTTGTTGTTGTTGATGGTTTTATGTGTTAATGTAATAGTATTAATTGTGTGTTGTAAGGATTGTGATTTCTTTTCAGTGAAACTTGACCAGGAGACATATCCAATATTCCACTGCAAAGATGTCATCGTTTTGAATTTAGTATTTTCCTCTGAAACAGACTCTTGATTTTGAACAAAACTCTCAATGACTCCCATTAAAATCAAGGCTTTAATCTCTCCAAAACTGTTATATAGAGGAGAGGGCAAGAGTGGAATCTGAAAAGCACAATTTCCCTCCATTAACGGGGCGTCCAGTGTCATTAGAGCTCAGGATGTTAATAACACCAGTATTTGACTTGGACATAAGAGGTTATCTAAATGCAAAAGAGTCAGGAGATGAATGTGGTCTAAATGTTTGATTTATAATCTCTCAATAATGACCTGGCTGTCACAATAGATGTCAAAGTTTCCCCTAATACAACTGTGCAGGTTAAACTGAGCAAAATCACAGCAGAGAAACACTGGAAAGTTAAACATATATTTGCATTACCATTGATTTTATTTATCTGGAGGTACTACCTTCCAAAAAGGTCTGACACAATTAGAACCTGGGACTGGCTGGCGTGGGGCAGGAGTGGAATTAAACAAACCTTCATGGAGAAAAGCAGGTGATGCTACTGTGGAACATTTCAGTTAGTGAGACAAAGCAATAACAGCACCAAAGGACCTTAAAAATACAACCTCTAAAACCACCATGCAGCCTTCAAATTTCATCATAAAAATTGCAAGATTATCATTAGAATTTTTTCTCTTTTCTTCTTACACTCTTTAAAATGGACAAATCAGATTATAAAACAAGCAAAAAAGGAAATATTGAGTAATCTCCCAAACCACCATGCATTATCATAAAAAACTCAAGATTAATTATCACCAGATTTTATTTCAAATTTCTTTTCTCATTCTTTTAAATCTCCAACAAACCAGATTATCAAACAACCAAAAAATAAATAAATGAATGAATAATGTGTAATCTCTAAAACCACCATGCGGTCTTCAAGATTCATCATAAAAACTCAAGATTAATTATTATTTGTCAAGCATAACACATCTTCTGTTACAGACTTTATTGGACATTTTCCATTATTACACTGTGTTCAAAACAGATGGGCTTTCACATCGAAATAGAGGCTCACATGCTTCACAGCTCCTAACTGGTGCTTCGTCACTTTATGAGGCCACTAAATGGAGCATCAATACATCAAACATGGTTAGTGATAGACCGAGTACTTTTTGGTATATTTCTCCTCGAAAAGACAAGCCACCGAGGTAAACGTATGCTTGTTAACAACTCAGTGATTAAACTTGTAATTCATGTTCAAGTGCTGAGTGTTCAAACCATTGAACACCCAAACAAAATGTGGTGATACAGAAACATGAGGTGTTCTGATTTGAATTTACTTCTTGAAGCGCAAAGATAATGACAAGCTTTGTTTATGTAGCTGCTTCTTGTGTTGCTACATCAATCCCAAGGCGACCATCTAAGCGCTACAATCATTGTCTCTTATCTCAAAATATGACACAAAGAACAAAACCTGCCTTTGTATTAAAGGTGCACAAGGTAAAAAAAAAAAAAAACAACTCTCTATGGATTCCTCTTTTGAACTACAGTTCTTATTTCTTGGAATGGTGTGTCCATGTCTCCTCATGTATGATAATGAGGAACCCACCCATGACCACATGTGAAGTCATGCCTCCTCCCTGCGACCTGTCGCCAGGAGCTTGGACTGCCTGGTGTAATAGGAGAGTGTCTGCCTATGGAACATTAGACACACGTATAAGCACATAGAAATGGTATTTGAAAATGGAAAATAAATTATGAACTGGAATAGGGAAATAAAGTGAAACCAGAGTGAAAAAATAAGTAATTTTAAAAGCGCCAACATCAGAATGGGTGAAGCAGTGCAGTTCCATGATGTGTGGCAACAAATTTGAGTAATGATTTATACCACCCTCTTTTGAAAAGAAAGATGGAAAAGCTGTCACACTAGGTGACTGAACAAGCACCTTTCAAACAAAGTAACATCAAAAAGAGATATACAAAAACAGCAGGTAAACTGACAAAAATACTGCTCAGAAAAGTGCTACTGTGGTGGTATCACTTCATTATTCCATCGAATTCATAGTAAATATATTTCTGCAGAGTGAGAATAATATTGCTGTATTTGATCTTAAAACACAAAGGGGGGTGAGTGGGGGTGTGTGTGCATGTGTGTGTGTGTGCGTGTGTGTCTGTGTGTGTGTGCTTGAGGTGCTCTGGTGCGAGACTATCCGGTTCAGGTGATATGCAGATCAAATAGCGACCTGTGGCAGCCAGCACCGCCCCAGCCGCCTCTCTGAAAGCAGACACAATCCCGATAAATGTATTCCTGTCAACATCGCCGCAATGCCTTTTTAATACAGTCCCCCGAGTATCCAGAGCAGGAACAACCCAGTCAAACTCCATTTCAGTGAGAAGAAGAGGTGACAGCAGTCCCAGTAGCTCAGGGACAGTCCACAGACATGGAACAGCCATTTTGTCCTTTGATCAAAATATACAATAACCTTTGAGCTACAAGTCTGTTTTTTGTTTTTTTTTTAATATAAACTGTTCCTTTCCCTGGAGCGGTCCGTCACTCCTAGACGAATGAGGTATTACACGTCTCGTTGGGAGAAAAACCTTGGAAGTGGTTCAAGAACTGGGGAGAAATTTCAGAAAATTAGCAGACTACAAGAACCATCTGTGGTTTACCTTTCTAGAGGAATAAAGGATTACATTATCATGTTTCTTTCCTCTTACAAATAGACTGCTAAATATAATAGTGCACTAAAACTAAACTTAATAAATAATTTAAAGGTCCACTGTGTAACTTTTGGTCGAGCCTCGGTCACCTACTTCTCTCAATGGTGATGTCGTTTTGAATATTTCACAGTATGGCATTACACTTATTTATGTCTACAGAGACAGCATTTAATGCCATAAAGCAGAGAGTTACATGTCAGATCTGTGAGGAGGCGAGCCCACTCACAGTAAGAATTTATGTTTTTAAGTCAATAAAAACCCATGTTATTGAGTTAACACACATAATTTACACACATCTACGCAGTGCACCTTTAATACAAAATGATTTTCACTGTGACTGAAGACAGGCAGTGTTGCATTTGCCATAGCCATATCTATATTCAGCATTCATTGTGTCTTCATAGCTGAACACCCTTAATAATAATGTTCATATTCTCGGCACATAACATTTAAAACCAGCCTGTCTGCCCATGTGCTATGGCTCTGGGAAAGGTAACAGTGTGCTATTAGTGCAGAGATGACTTAACTTTTTTCTAGCCCTCAGAAGGTTCCAGCAGACGGAGTGAGCTCGTTAGACTGGATAAACCACAGACTTTCACTTTGACAGACTCTTATGAACAATATAAAGTTGTATTTTTTCATGGTTTTCAACAGTGCCTCAGAAAGAAAAACATTGAAAACAGTGAAGCTTAAAGCTTGAAGAAAACTCAAAAAGTCACGATTTAATTTAAAAGACTGTCTCCTATATTATTAACTGCAGAATTGTTCAGTGTTTTCCATTTTATCACATTCTCAGAGTGTTATTTTAAGATGTAAATAGATAGCATATAATATTTTAATGACGTTTAATATATCAAATGAAAAAAATGCACATTGTTATAATGGTTTGCTAAAGAGACTCAACAGTGGATCAGGCTTATACTGGTCCATTGCCAAAAGTCCACTTTGACTTCAGATACTGTCAACCATGCAGAAAAATGTTCCAACTACATTGCTGACATGGCTCTACAGTATTCGATATGTTTATGGAAAGTCAGTTTTGGGGGATGTCAATCAGGAAGTAACACATATACTGTTGGAGAAGCATCCCAGTTGTAGTAAGCGTGTGACAAATTCAAAGACAACAAGAGAACAAGTAAAGAACATTTTTGGGATTCAACAATGAACTCTGCTGCACATTGATTTGGCATGCTGGATTCCTGGAGTGTGTGTGAAGCGTCTAACCCAGAAAACACATGCTGTATTTGATCCTGCCACCTTCTTGTCTGAATATGATAACTAATCATGATACACAAAAAGATAAAAGTAACATTCCTCATTTCCTTAACACCCTGAATTAGTCAGATTGGTTCCCTCTTTGCTTCAGCTGAATCTGGATAATTGACTCTACATAAGTGATGTGCTGGAAAATGAAAAATACACAGAATGGATAGAGAAGCAGTGATTGCTTAAGTAAATTGCATTCACTGGTTTATGTTCACAGTAGATAATACAGAGTGATAGATTTATAAGAAACATAATAAGCCATGTTTAATTAGATTTGTTATAGTCGCTGGATATACATTAGTCCCACAGCTATCACATTGTGTTTCAGAAATGTTAACATTGTCTGACCTATTTTAACAGCTAGCATAGGGCCATTTGTAACAGTGTGATGAATGAGATTGAATTTGAGTCAAAAGTGGTGATATATGATTTGCAGAAATAGATTTGCCCTGCCTGCATGTTCCACTTTTATTTCAGAACTATTCCTCATTGATATTTCAGTGCTGGAAAAGTGACTTATTCACTTCAGCTAAGCTCAGCTCAAATATTCGTAATGCATCACAACTGAGTTTTTGTTCTATTCTGAAAAATTCAATTTACATACTAGTCCCTCAGTTGTTATATTAGAAAAAAAAAAAGTTTTTACAGAAACAAGTTCATTTTTTACTCATCCAGGTATGGTAAAACTCAAAACAATATTATAAAGTGAACAAAATTTTGTTAGATATGATTCTATTACCAATATGTTTTCATAGACTGAAAACTCATAAATAAATTTAAAAGCGGTGTATAAAGGGGGTATTGCACTTGTATGGGGTAGTATTGATAACACATAACAGATTTAGATAACCATAGATTTTGAAAATGGCATATTTGCTGAAAACAGTGTTAAAATGTTACGTTTCAGTTTGTTTTTGAGGCTCAGTCCAGCTCCCCTTGCTCCCCCGTGCCAAATCACTCCCCGTTCAGAGTGCTATCACAACACAATCAGGGTGCAACTCACTAATTAAACTAGTACAAATCGCATCATTGAGGAGTTGTAGCGTATTGTTTTGAAATATGCTTTTCTACATTTATGAAAAATATGCCTGTGGGAGCATGGGTGATATCCGCTTGTGGGCTGAGCCTTGGACATGATTGCATTACGGATGTTCAAATAGTGTGGGGGTATAACATGGTAGAAAAGTCCAAAAACAAAATAACACCGCTCTTTAAAAAAAATATTCTCATATCTCTGCCATGTGTTTGAGTGCAATAAGATGATGTGATGAATGTGTGTTCTAATAGGTCTATAAGTGAAATGTAAATATCAGAGAGCCTATTGCAAAGTTTTCAGTCATTACTGCTCTGATAATGTCAAATGTATCTGCATCTGTGTCTAAAAATAAAGAGAAAATCTCAACTTGATTAAAGGTCATGCTGTGCAAATGTGCAGTTACCACTTCCACGGAAATAGTGAAATCATAACTTGACTGGAGCATGCAAAAATAAGAAGTGATGAATAAATATGAACAGAGATTTGTAAAACCTGTTATTTTAACTAACCTTCAGTTCTGTTTTAAATAGTTCAGTTCATTTTGTGAAGTGGTGCTTTGATATAAAGAAGAATGAATGAGAAGTAAGCACTGTAAAAATTTCAAATGCACCAGGCCTTCAGCATTATTTCATGTTCAAGTAATAATTATAAAATCATTGTGTTTGATAATTAGTATAACAATTAGTATTCTAGAAAACTGAGGATTCACTTTGGACAAAGAGTAACAACCACCCACACCCAAATGGAGGAGAACATGCAAATTCCACAATAAGATGTATTGTAATCCTAACTTTAGCTTCCATTGGTTCACTTTGTATCAGCTCGGTAAAAGATGATTGTATGAGATGATTGGACAAGAGAGAACGCAGACTCAGGCGAAACCACAGTGACAGAAATAATAAAACATAAACATAAAATAATAATTTCTCACCGAAGGCTGACTTGATCTTGTTATAAATCACTCTATTTCCAATGATGGCAGCTTATATGTTGAGCCAATATGCATCACAAAACAAAGCATGTTAAAAGTAACTCGGCTGGAGGGACCCCAGGCTTATGTGCTTTAATAATTGTTTAAAGGGGCAATAAAGGGCTCATATTATGCTATTTTCTAATCTTTGTGATACTGTAATGTTGTTTAATCATCACAAACACACTAGGAGTTGTATTTTGTTTCATTCACACATTTTAACACATAAATCCTACATATTTAGGAATAGAATACACTCTGTTCCACCTTGTGATGTCAAGCGGTAATACAGGAAGTGCTCCACTCCATACAACTTCCCTAGAATCATTTGGATGATTTCAGTCTTGGAATTGCCAATCTTCACTAAGCAAAAAGTAAAATGTATCTGTTAACTTGAAAACTACCACTACATGACATCACAAGGTGAAAATGTAGACAGGCTAATAATAAAGGTTTATATGTGAATGAAACAAAACATAGCTCCAGATATGTTTTGAGGAGATAACATCATTCTAACATAACTTAAAGATCACAAAAGTAATTTTTGTGTACTATAGGACCTTTAACTTTTCATATAATTCCCGCCTCAACCACAAACTCACCAACTTACTTTTCAACTTTGCTCCATCTTTCTCGCGCCTCTGTTGTAATCATCACCTCAAACCAAATTGCACACATCTCATTTGTGATGTTTTGACAAATAATACACAGGGCGTGGGTGCATTTACATATAAATTAAAGTCTACCCTCAGCCTGGGCCCAACACAAATGTTTCGTTGTGAGTCAATAATTTAGACTAATGGTGGCAATAATAGCGGCATTACAGTGGTACAATGTAAGTGGATATCATTTTACACACCCTAACGCCTTTAGCATGTGCCCTGGCTTCTTAGCATTAATCTGCAACTTTCATTTTTACAGCTTATTGAATTGTAAGCGAGACAAGGCATGCTTTTTCTTCTTTAAAGCCTTTTATTGATGCTCCTCTGGCATGTTGCAAGTTATGAGTATTTTTGTCTTGTCACAGTGTGTGGACAGGATCTTACACTCTCATGCCTCCACTTCTTTAAATGGCTCAATTAACACTTCCAGGACTTTAAGACAGGTTATTGTGTTAATTAGATGGCATGTCTAAATATCTCCTAGGCAACACGTTTGATAAGACGTGCATTAAAACGATCTTGATCACAACAGAAGCCAGTAAAAATAGCAGAACTTAAAGGTGCAATGTGTAACCTGTTTGGTGGAGGGTCCGTCACCTGCTTGTCTCCATGGAGATGGGGCTAAAATGTTCCAAAGTATAGAAATAAATTGAAGAATCTCCATGGAGACATTATGCTAATTACAGATTAGATTTGAAATGTCTTTTTTTTTTTGGCAAATTTTCAGTCAAATCTAGTTTGCTAAAATACTAAATAAAATATGTAAAATCCCCTCTGTCTATTTTTGAATCAAATATATCAACAAAAAGAAGCAAGAAATTTATACCTGGCCCTTTTCACGTTTCTGTTTTGAATATCCCAAAAATGTTCAACTTTAGCCATTTTTACACATAAAATGTATTCTTTTTATATGAAAACAGTACACCACGAAAAACTTTTTTCTTACATTCACGTGAGTAAACTACTTGAAAAATTTCAAAATGATATCTTTGAATCTAAGAGTTTTTCCTATTCACCTGCAGTGTCTTCCTTTAAGAGAACAGGGGTGAAAAATAAAAATAAAAAAATAAAAAATAATAATACAGATTTTTAATTTTGTATAGTATAACTATAGCCATCCAATTTTCTCCAATTGTTTTCATTTTTATTTCCCAGTACTGAGTGGTCCAAATTGTACCAGTTGTCCTCTCTGTAGTCAGAAACACATATAAAAACAAACAAATAATAGTACTTTGAGCAGTTTTTTCATGTTTATTTTAAGTTCAGTACAATTTTGGCTTTCTTTCCACCACTTTACAGCCCAATTGCAATGAAGATGTGGCTTTGTTTCTGTCTTTGAGGTAGTATGCTGACAATGGCTAGCCTTAGGGGATATACTGTATCAAATAAAATCCCCTTTTATCAAATAAAATCTCTTTAAGTCATCATCTATCCTATCAAATCACTGGCTTTAATGCTCCAGTATCTGTTTCAGGTACAAGTCTCTTTTTGAGCTGGAAGATGCTGCTTCAGGAAAATCATTTGTTTCCTTTCTGCAATCTGGCCTCAGTGGGACCTTCACATGCCCAGCAAAGGTAATCGTTACTGGGTGCCTTTTTCCGCTACCATTAAGGTCTAATATATCAGCGGTGCAGTCAATTGTACCTGACAGCAGCTTCTTGAACTTGAACTGGGTCGCGTGGTGACAGATAACGCAGGTTGTTTGTTCAATTTCCCCTCTGCAACAGCGTGGCTGTAAAGTGCCTTATTATAAATGAGTGTGGAAGCGTTTGTTATGTATCTTGTCCCAGCAGCAGCAGAGGTGTGTGTGTATATATATACGGCAGAGCAGTGTTTGAATGACAGTACAGAGGACACAGAGGACAGATGACTACGTGCCCATATGAGCATTATTACACATTAGGCTGCTATTAATAAACATGTAATTGAAATAATTATTTGTACATGTTATCTGGGGAAATGTTGGTGCTTTTCATTCTCTAATTACACACACTAAATGCAATTAATTTGTGGTTAATCTCATGACTGTCCTACGTCAATGCATTGACATTTAATTCACTGGTTTAACACAGTGCTCTGAAAATGGTGAGATGCTGTTATATTCTGCTGTACACATCACAGTAAGAATAGGAAGGCCCCCCTTGAAAAAGAGATGATGCAGAGAAAAAGCTTTTGGGCCTGAGCTTCAAATAAATCAATTGTTTATGAAATGTAAGTTCCATAAAATACAAATCATACTTGATATGAAGTATCCTTAATAATTTTTAAGTTTTTACTTATTATTAGCAAACTCCAAGGGACACACAATATCTGTACCCACTATCTGTCTTGTGTATGTTTTGCTGACCCTCTATGACAGTATCACATGTTGTGTCCGATAGACCAAGGACCAGATGACCCCCCAGAGGCTGTGAAGGATGTTATGAAGTTTTATTATGACACAGACCTTATGAACCTGCCCCCGTTACACACAGAAAGTAGCATTTCAGCTTGCATTTATTATACAGTGACTCTTACACATATTTCTGTGTTAGTGGTGCTACAGAGAAGACTAATGTCATGTGCCCACTGGGATTGCAGTTTAATCAAGCAGTACAATAAAAGAGCTTTGTCCAAGGCCGCAGAGGGATGAGTGATGTGGCAGAGTTTTTGGGCTAAGCTACTTTCTGAATCGTGTCATCCAAATGCATCTCACTCAAAGCCTCACTTCTATGAGCTTGTCCTGGAAAATATCCTTCATTAATCTTACAAACAGAAGAATGTCCAAGGTTGCTGAACAAATTGTAATGTGTAGCAAGCTCTGAGTGAGGGACAACCCTTGTACTTCAACAACTTTAATTGACCCAGCACTATAGATCAGCATACATCAAGGTTTAGCAAGATTTTCTGGTAAATAAACAAACTATAAAAATCTCTTTCTTCTCTATTTTTCACTATGGAGATATTTGAAGCTGTAGAACCGAACACTGGTGATGTCAGTTTCAGTGATATCAAAGAAGACCTGTAAAACATTTTACTTTATAAAAATATAGATAGAGCAGACTTAATGCTTGGGACAGTTTTATGTATAGATTCTTTAGCTGGTTAGAAAGCTGTTCTAAAAAAGTATTCTCAACCTAAACTAAAGTCCACAGAATTTTTAATCAACAATTAAAAAAAAAAAAAAAGCATTAAAAAGGCCAAAAAAAAGCTGTTAAAGCATGACAAATGAGACAGTCATTACTAATTTAACCTAAAAAAGCTGCAGAAATGTGTTACTATATTTATCAACACCCATCAATGACTATGTAGTTTTAATAATAATCTTAATTAAATTGTCTGTACTTTTCCCAGTTGCAAAATCAATCAGTCTCAAACTTATCTGCACAAACAACAAACAACTCCTACTCTTAGTCGCTTACCATACAAAAACAGCATTTTACTTCAGACTAAATAGAAAAAAAATGAACAAAAAGGAAAACTGTGAGATAAGAAGCAGCCCCAGTATTAGGAGGACAAACTAGAAATCAAAGAACCCCCATTTATGCTCATTAACTTCTCAGTTTTCTACGACAGAGCCAAGCTACCTGCGGATGTGAGTGAGAGAGATTTGTCCTGACAGGTTCAACTGTGACTGAGAGGATGGAGAAACTAGGCACCCATAATGGACTAGAGTCTGAACACTAAAAGTCCAGCAGATAGGGTTACCAACGGCAACCGTGACCTTCCCATTGTCCATCATAGACTGCATCATTAGCAACTTGGAGGTATCGAGTTCACATGAGCGTTGAAGGGTCTTTGACATTAATATCTCTCCCATCACTAGTTCCCTCTAGGCATAAAACATTTGCTTCAGGCTAAATTTCTGTACATTATGATATAAATTATACATGACTGCTTGAGTACACCTCTACTGTTGGACTTCATACTTGTCACTTTAAATAACAATAATACTTTATCTATTCGCACTGCTAGTTTTGCACTGCTGTTCCATCCATACTGTACAGATTTGATTTAAATTCAGTCACCTAATGCCTCCGCTCAATTTCATTTCTCTTCAGCAACTAGGTCAGAAATCAAAATACAATAGACGGTTCGCAAAAACCCTGGAAGTGCAAGTCCGGGCACCAGCCAATCAGTGAATAGTCATATATTCAGTCAATAGAATAGACGTTATTGTCCTTCTTCCTACAGGATTTCGGCAAAGCTTAATATACCAGTTAGCCCCATTAGTGGCACATTACATACGTGACTACCAAATGGCAGCAACTGGTTAAATGATAAAAATACTCACCTATCATCGAGCGAATGAATTCACTGCGAGGTCAGATGGTTTCTACGAAGTGAAACCGGCTGATGAATCAGGCTATGATGCTATTGCTTTGTCTGAAATGTTCCACAGTTGCATTAAACTTACTTATCTTACATTTTTTATTGGTTTAAAAAAAACACATGCAGTGTTGCCTCTCCTCAGATCTGACGTGTAACTTGGCTTGGTGGTGTCACTTTTTTGTCTCTGTGGAAATAGATAAGTTTATTGCAATACTGTGGAGCATTTTGGACAAAGCAACAACATCTCCATGGAGACAGTAAGGGCTCCACACCAGATAAGTTGTGCAGTGCACCTTTAACCTGACCAAAAATCTACCTTAATCTTATCACCTACTTCTAAAACTAATCCTAACCCATAGCAACCCTACTCTCCAGAGCTGCTGTCTGCTTTTTTAAGTCCATATACAGTATCTTGATCAGACTCATCAGTGTTCAGAACTTAGACTGAATGAGGTAGCCAGCAGCTATTGTTATTACTAAACCTTTTCACTCTAGTGACCAGCCAGTCTCTTTTACACAAGAGAGTGTGAAAATCCTGCTCCCAGACTTGAGACAATCCAACCACAGCCGCTAATTTGCATCACATCTCTTACATGTGGAACACATCTTCTCTTCTTTTGATTGTTCATTCAGCCAAAATGCCTTTACGTTGTTTTTTTTTCCCCCTTTTTAACTTGTAAACTGCCATGTTTGTTTTTGACACAAACTGACCATTTGTCTCTCTGATTGGTTAATCTGCCTGTCAATCATGCCCTCTGAACTCGGGAAGACAGGATAGGGCTCCAGATCCACTCGTCTTTGTAAAAGTTTGTCAAAGTGTGTGGTTCTAACTATCCAGGTAAGCCACTAGGTCTTGTTTTCAGTTTACTATACTGATATATACTTACTAAAATGCCATTACTTGTCCAAAAGTATTACACATTTACATTTATCCCAGTATTAAATTATGGCATTAGTATAGGTGGTAAAAATAATAATTATGGAGTTAAGTGGGATGAAAAATAAATGAAATGCAGGCCCAGCTATTAAATATCCATGCGCAAGAATGAAAGAGATTACATATTACCTGCGATGGACTGAACTAATTACAATGTTTGCATGAATGTGTCTGCTTGTTTATCTGATTACTTTTGCTGGCCGCTTGGTAAAATCAATTTGCATGGTTTAAATTGAATGTCTTAATTAAGAGGTGTTCTTTTTGTGTTTTGCAGTGCACTAAATTGATTGATGCGTGCTTTGTCATTCAGAGCTGAGAAACAAGGGAGAAGAAAGCAATGGCAACTATTAAATGTCTCCTTTCAATACAAAGCACAAGGTGAATTGAAGTCGCGCTACAGTTAATGTTACTAAATGAGGGAATGTGCCACAAATACCAGTCTACCTGTCTCCTCCCAGCACACACTGTCTGCATAGGCTGCTATAATGAGCATTTTCCCACACTCACAGCTCATAGGCACCGACATGCTGCAGTGAAAACACAAAATGGTGCCGTCAAATCAGGGTTCACACTAATTAAGAATCCTTGTATTAATCATGTTTCTCAGTTTAACGGTGCGGGTACTAACGAGAAAAGAATAAGTTGTCAGAAAGATGACAACATATTCTGTCTAAAAGGAAAGTTGGACTAATGTGTTTGTGTGCACAGTGACAGGAGCTGGACAGTCGTATGTCATATTGGGCCAAATGCATGCTGAGAAAAATGATTTAAAGAGGATATTTTTCTATTTTTACTGTATCCCATCGCCAGTCTCCACCAGTGAAATGCAAAAGAATATGAAATGGTAGTTTGGTAACAAAATCCCAAGAAATGACATATTTGAAGAATAACTGGTAAGTCATTATTATTAATTTTAAATATGATATAGTATATAGTATGGTATCTTCATCCTATCAGGTCACACATAAAATCCTTGGACATACTGAATTTACATTTGCATTGTTCTCATTTATGTTCAAATAAAACTGGTTTGCTCTGAGTCTGTTTGAAAAATAAAACATTGTTTGTGGACAGAGCATAATGTAATACACACCCCCTCATATCATCAATAACATGAGAACAACAAAAGCATGCTGGAGTTGGTTTCACAACAGAGTCACCAGGGCAGTTGGACAACACCATAGAAATGACCTGTCACAGCTCTGTGATGAACACTTCCAGCTCAGCATTAGCTTGTATGAATGGGAAAGATGATGCATTGAACAGCTGAACAACAGTTGTTTGTTGGAAACAAAGCCGTTGCTCTTAAATAATGCACAAGTTGTAATAAGTGGATACTTTCTGTACAGTGTTATCAATAAGACATAGGCAGGGCAGTAATGGCTGAAGCAGAGAGGGATCTCTATCAGTGTGCCCAGAGAGAGGATCTTGCAGTTAGATGGAAATTGGCTCGCCTGAGTGTATTTCCATGTTGCACATAGAGTAAAGCCCTTTGGAGCGAAGAAAGATTTTCAGAGAAATAGTGAGACCCAAGCTTCGACTTGCTTCTGGGAACCTGTTTGTAGTGTAATGTTATTCTGGCCTGTGGACGTGTTCACAAAAAGCAGACTGCTGCTTTCAAACAGCATATTTTAAATGGATATTTTCACCGGTTCCACCTTCTGTTGGCTGTCCTTTGAGTTTGTCTCATGTCCAGAGGCTACAGTACTAACAAGGCTCCCTGCTAAGATGTGCAGTCGTACTTAGCTCACAATCACTGCAGCTCAGAGCATGCACAGGTGAAACTTAGTGAGACTTCCATCTCATTATTACAGGAGCAGCACACACTGTAATTGGAGCTGTTGAAACACAGGAAGAAAACATCAGTCAGAATGCCATGTGCCTCCAATGAACTCTGAAATTAAACCAGTTTTATTTGGCCTGTCACACAGATCAATTGCATGCAAAAAGGTTTGCAAACATATCCAGAAGTAGACTGTGTAACTTTTTATGCATTCCCGGGCAGAAAAAAAATAGACAAAAACAGCTTCACTATTTGAAGTTCAATACCTCATTAAAGTGTTTGAATATACTTGAGGAATTTAGTCTTAGTTGAATACTTGTGATTAGAGCTGTTATTCAACACAGAATATGAGCTATTTTGGAGGAATTCACAGAGAATTCGTTTTTGATTATTATAAATTTTTGTTGCAGTTCTTCCAACAGTTCTTTAGGGCTTAAATGGGAAAAAAAAAAAAATCATTTTAAATGAATTCTCTTAGGAATGAGTCACAGCCTAAAGAGGACTCTAGCTTTTTCAGGGAGGAGGAAGTGGGGAAACTTGTGCAGAAATTTAGAAAGAATGTGATGCAGAAATACCATGTGATTACATGGGGGAAATAAGACCAACTTTTTCCACTATACTAACTTTGCAATATGTCCACTGCCCTTGAGCCTGCAGAAAGTGCATATGATAAATTGAATCCTGAGAGTTGGAGTTTCGGGACGATCTATAAAGAGTTGTGGTTCATCTGCCCAGTCAGACTCCTCGACCTTTGACCTCTGCCCATAGGATGAAGGATGCACCTGCTGCTGTGTGGATCCTGGCTGACCTTGGCCCACAGACGAGGGGAGGCCTAAGTATAGATGCCCAGTGTGAGTGGTCAGGAGGTGAGCGCCTCTCCACCAGACCACCGTGACATTGCAGGAGACTCATGAACAGATTAAAGGCAATTTGAATTTCAAAGTTTTCTACAAAAAACAAGTTAAAACACCACTGAGATTGGAAATAATGAATGTTACTAATCTATTATCAAAAATGTACTCTATCTGCCTACTTTTTATTCTATAATTGTTCTTAATTGCAATAATGATCTAGCAATTTCCACCAATGATTGTCTAAAACTGAAACATTTACAGTGGAGAGAAGAGCAAACAGAGAGAACAGAACAAACTAGTCTGTTGATGAAAGATGAGGCTGAGGCTAAGGTCAGATGGAGGCAGATCATTCATGGGATAACAGGCAAAAACTTGTTATTTCCAAAAGTGACACAGAAATTTTATCATTTGAACTATTGTAAAAAATAGCCCAATCATAATTATGCTGTCAAACACATGGGACTTCAGGAGCTTGGAAAATGAAATTGCTCTGAAACAGGTAAACTGCTACATGTAGTCTTTCTCATAATGTACTTTTATGATTTTAGAGCAAGTTGATTTAAATTTCTCTTAGAAGTCAGTTCCCATCAACGAAATATGAATGAATTGCACTTACATATATTTAAAACTGAAAAACTCTATCCTCCTTATTATTATACGGCGAGTGAGATAGGAAGATGTGAAATATGATGTGTTGTCTTTTGAGGCAAGGTGATGAACAGAGGTGTCAGGGAAAGTTGAGCTTATTGGAAAAGATGTCAGTACTTTGATTGTAATTAAAAACTGGAGCCAGAGTGTCCTAGTTTTTCCTAAGTTTGGCAGAACAATAAACAGTGTCCAAGAAGCTGAAGGACGTGATTAATGATACAAGCTGGATGCAGTCAGCTTTTGTTTTTTGACCCTATCCTTGATCTTCATATTAAACGTAATATTTCTAACCCAATTTCCGATTTAGACTTAGATTTAACTTTATTGATCCACAAGGGAAATTACTTGCACACAGTAACTCACACATCACAGTATATTATAATAACAAGTAAAAATTATAAATGGTAATAATACATTCTAAATAAGTAGCAAAAACGAGACTGTGTCAAATGTGTCTATGTTCAAGTAAAAATAAAACTACAAAATAACTATTAAAAATGTATCAGCTATATCCAAGAGGATTTTCATTTCTTTTGTAAGTGCCACACTGAATTGGATTTTAAAGATCTGACTTCTGAATTTTCTGTTAATGAAATAACTTTAATGACTAACATGCTTATTAATATTTGTTAGGAGTGACCCTGCATGGAACTTTTGGAGTTTGTGTTGACAAGCTGAGGTTAAAATAATGCTTGACCAGTTCAGATTCATGTTTAAGAAACATGTTTTATAGGATCTTTTTTCTTATTATAAATATGTTTTATGCAGTGGCTGTTTCTTTATTTATGAGTTCCCTTCAGGATCAGCACAATCATTTTAAAAGTGGATAAACAATAACTTCCAGACCAGGTTTAAAAGTGCACTATGTAACTTTTCTGACTGAGGCTTTGCCAACCTGCCAGTCTCCAAGGAGATTTTATTGCTTTATTGCTTTATTGACTTTTTAGAAATATTAAGACAAACTACTGGAATATTCAAGGCAATAATATGTCAATAGCGACAAGCAGAAACCTTCTCCAGAAAAGTTACATTTGGCACCTTTAAGTCTTTTTCCAAGGCCTAGTTTAATTCATTGGTTCACAGCTTTGAATGCGAGTATGAACCAAAACCTTTTAGAGTCTAAGTCAAAGCTGAGTCCAGTCCATGCTCTCCCATAAAATACACACAAAACTTGATCTTTTGAAACTGCACTGCTTTGTATTTGGTGAAATTATTTTCAAGGACACCACAAGGACTTCCGATAGAAATTGTTTTTTATGGGCTCAGGAGAAATATTTCGTGCCAATGAAAGAAAGATTGCTTTTTAGAGACTATTTGCCCATAATTATCAGAGATCCAACTCATTTTTTATGGTGTTATTTTCCTTAAACGCCATCATTTCCCAGACAAGCTTTGTTGTTTATTAATAGCCTCATGAAGGACACACAACACAGTAAGGAATTGGAAGAACATGCCTGTGTGAGATACGTGTTTCCCATAGACATACAATACTTCTGACCACAACTCTGCTTTTGTGTTACATTTTGGGGTGTAAAACTGAATATGAAGATGACATATTGATTTGAATGTGACCAACAGAATCAATAGAGCAGATCATGTTGATAAGGGACCTAATCGATGTTGGTAAGAGATTCTCCAGACAATGACGGAGGATTGATCCAACACAATCCCATTCATCTTTTATGCATTATTTTATAGATGTGAGCTCCACGGAATACACAGAAAATCAAGCTTTCTCAGCACTGTAAATGGCTAAACATGTGGCCGTCCAATCCATTAATGGGATGAGATATGTGTGATGTAAATATATAAATATTTGTTATTAGTTGTGTTGCCTTTTTATATGGCTCAGAACATTTTTGTTAAATGTAGTGGGAAGAAAATCCATCTCCAGATATGTTGTTGATGAAACAAAGTTGAACTCTTATAAACAAAAAAGTGTAATTTTTTATTTATTTATTTTTTTTAATGCAGCCCCTGTGGTGTAACATATACAGGAATGTATTTGATTAAATTGTCAAGGTAAAAGACACCAGAAAACAAAATAATTCAAAATAGCATACATACTTGATTATATTGTTGGCTCTGGGCCAAGGTACAATCCTTCACTATGTTATTTCTTTGTTTTGTATTACATTCATAATTTGAACTAAATTCATTGTACCATATGAAATTCTATGTTATTAAAAGAGGAGTGAACTGATCAAAAAAATAATAAAATAAAAAGAAATGACAGCATCCTGATAGCTTGATGACAAAGACAGATGATCAGCCCTATCACTTTCATACAAACCAAAAAATATCTCCATGCAAACTTGCCCTTTCCTGCTTTGAATCCATCCCCAGTCTCTAAAAATAACTTTTCGCGGTCTCATACTGTGGGACTGTGGGCAAAACCGAGCTAACAGCACCCTCTAACTGCAACCCTGGGTACACGTGATTCAAGTGAGCCACAAAGAAGAATGCACCATCACTTTCTGCTTTTTACTGTCACAAGTCCAAATCATTTATGCCTAATCTTTAAGCAAATGAGACAGTGGCTCCTATGTGCATGGATCATCTGAGGTGAAAGTCGTTTGGAGCCTCACGTTCTCGGTGCCCTCTGTGAGTGCGGTGTCAGCACAAGTTAAATGGGAAGTCAGGTCGGATCAAAGAGCCACAGCAGATCTTCACTGTCTCACATTATCTAAAGCCCCAGCCAGCCCTGCCACAGAATAAAACTATTATCTGCATGAACTCATTATTTCCTCCAGAGTGGGGCAGACCTGTCATACTGCACCAAAGAGCAGTACATAGAAAGATGGAACTATGTAAACACAAGAATTTCAGGACCGAAAATAAAGTGCTGGAGCTCCACACAAGTTCCTCCTACAATGTTGTACCTGTTGTAAGAGAAATTATGTCTTGAGCTGTGAGCACGAGACACCATGGTTTTTCAGTGTCTCGCAGTATGTAATATTGACCATACAACCAAATAAGGTAAAGTGAACATTGTTTGATGTTTCTGCTGCTGTAATTATCCCCAAAATAACTTAATAGAGCAGCAAAAATTGGTTTTACTTTAGACATGCAGGAAAGGACATGGGGAGAATATGAAAAATGCTGGGACGTTCTTGCTAGGAGCTTTATAGGTGGAATACAACTAATCACAAGTACTCCTCTTTTTCAGAGTATTTTTCAGTTAATTGTACTTTCTCAGTTGAACCCTGTTGTATTCTCCCATAACATCACTAGGTGGTACTTATGTTACTGCTGTCTAACTGCATACTAGCTTTGCCTCATAGAACAAGAACATAATACTAACTTCTGTGCCTTACTTTTATATAAAATCCTAAAATGTCAGACATACATCTGAAATCTACAAAACTTGCTTTTTACCACTCTAAAGAAAATATCATAAATCAGTAAAATCGTATGTTTAACAAAATGCATGCAGCGTCCTCCTCTCCAGGGTCTCGCTCCTCCTCAGAGACCAGATTACGTGTCTTCTGCGATGGTGCTCCTGACAGTGATCCGCAGTGATCCGCAGTGAGAGGCAGCCACGACTGAACCAACAGCTCTGCACTGTTCCACCTGCCGCCCGAGCAGACAGATGTGTTGATATGCCATCTATAGCCGGGGGCCTTTTCTGACTTCTAAAGGCTTGTGCTGTCAAAATGGAGCGCCGCGGAGAGAACGACACGAAAGTTAAATGAAGGTTAAATGGGAGCACTTCAAAGTGGGAGATCTCCACTCTCAGAAAAATAACGCAGGAAAGGTTAATGTGTGTCTTGTCGAGGCAGAGCGCAGCAGCTTGTAGCTTTTGGGCATTACGACTCTAGGTCCAGTTTAGGTCACTACGCCTCGGGCCGGAACTCATTGGTTTGGTGTACAGACAGAACAGAGCAGCGTGGTAATGGAGTCAGAACTGACAAGTAAAGGCTTACATTTCATAGCTTTAGGAGATAAGTCTATGGATGTAAAATACTAGAACTCAAGTGAAGGAAGGTGATAGGGATTGAATTTTACAATGATAGTTTTAGCTGTATTAAAAGAAGGTATTATTCTTCTATGGTTACCTTTTATCATTTTGAAAACGCTATATTCACCAAAAACAATGTATTAACATGTGTAATTAGTTTCAGTTTTGACTATTTGAGTCCCCCCTCCCTTTACTCTACACAATAAGTCACTCCCTCTTCAGAGAGTTTTCACAACACAACCACTCATGTAGCCTGTTGTATTGTTTTGCCTTTTATTTTTACTGCTCTAACTCGAGTCACTCAGTGGCAATAGGTCCCCAACCTGAAGGTCAGAGGATTGAATCCCGCTTAGACAAATTTCTGGTGTTGTGTCCTTAGGTGTGACACTTGCCTAAGGTGTCTGGTGGTGGTCAAAGGGCTATATGGCGCAGATTGGCAGCCTTGCTTCCATCAGTCTGCCTTAGGGCAGTTGTGGCTACAATAGTAGCCTACCACCACAATTGCCACTATGAAGTGACTGAATAATGATAACACAGTAGTGCTTTCAGGGATTTTAACAAGGATATAAAGCACATTATAAATGTAAGGCGTTATTATCATTATATTTATGAAAAATGGGAGCAAAGGCTTGTGGACTGAGACTTGTACAAGGACTTTAACTAGGGTATTTCTAACTTCAAGGAGGGTTCAAATTGTGCCCCAGAGAGATTGCTAAATTACTAATGCATGGACAACTTACATATAAACCACTTAAGGCATGGAAACAATGCAATAAGAGTTTTAAAGAGCCAAAAAGTACCCCCACTTTAAAGATACACTTTGTAACTTTTCTTGATGGGGTTTGTCTCCAAGAAGATGCTATTGCTTTGCTTCTAATTTTCCACAGTGTGTCATTACATATATCTCCATGCCAAGTTAAAGGACAGGTATGCGGAGGCAACTCTGCACTCAGTAAGAAGCCCTGCTTACATTTTTCACAACTATTGGTTTTGAGGAACTTGTGCGCAGTAGCTAATTGTAAAACAACAGAGTGAATGCGGTCGACTTGAAACAGGCCAGATTCACAGAGAATAGACTTTGACACTGTTGTGAAGGTCAGAGCCCAGAGCAGGTCCCTCCCTCCGAGGTTCACTCTGCTCTTCAAACGCCGATCACAGGGAGGCACACCACTTTATTGTTCTCTTTTCTCCTGTTGACCCTCACCGCCCCATTAAAATCTAGCCTCAAACTGTGCCCGAGGGTCTCCAGCCATCATCGCACGCTCAGACACACTCCACTCAAAAGCCTGCATGCTAATGGAACCAGGGGGCGGGGTCTGCGGATGGGAATCTTTAAAATGTAGTTCAGACTGGTTGGTTGCTGGGTAGAATTAATGACATAGTGCATAGTATGGAATCAGGTTATGAGAATGTACATCATAGACATATTTTAAGAACAATTTTCCTCTCGGCAAAATTATTTTTTATGAAAAGCTGGACCACACATACTTGAAGATGTGATCTCACAATATGAACAGGGAAAGTTTTTGCTCATATACCCCTATGTAAGAATAAATAAATAAATAAATTAAAATCCTACAATAGATAGATCGAAGTGCACATAAGGTAACACAAATATATAAATGGCTCAAAGTCACCTAAATCAAAATTCAATAGAAACCTATAATTCTAAGGGAACAGTATGTTAGTTTGGTGGACACAACATTATTTTATTTTATTTTTTTGCTGTCACCTTTATTTACAGTTACGCTAGGTAAGCAGAAATGTAAATAAAACCCATTGAAAGTTGTCAGATCAGTTCCCCCTTGGGCAAGACACTTCAAGTGCTATTTGTGTATATTGTAATTCTATATTTAAACAGTTACAAGATGAGTACAGCAGCCAATATAACCTGAACCTCTGCCTATTGCATAGCATCTTGTTTGTTCTAATTCTGTACTCTTATGTGAATTGTTAATGTTAAAGTTTAGTGTTCACCTTTTCTTTGAGTTTTCTATTTGTGGTCTAATCAGCAGAAATAGTTTGCTGTGGTTCTGTACACAGCTTGAGCTGAAACAAACAAGAAACAGATTAAAGTGTCCATCCATATGGAGCTGATACAAGGAAAAACACTATGCATTTGTGTTGACAAGTATCACAGAGCACCGGCCCATATGGTATCAAGAATAATTATGCAAAAACACAGTAGCTTGTGCTGATCACTGGAAAATATTGCAATTATAGCTTTTTATTGTTGGAATATATTATAAAAGACATGTTTTTAGATGAAAGTATACAGTGTCAAAGTATCATAAACACAGAAGCATTATGAAAGTAATAAATATATAATATTCCTCTGTTTTCCTCCAGTAGTCTTGTTTAAAATAATCAAGTAAGACCAATCAAATAGTAAATATAAATGTGATGATATGTATGGAATATTGTCTGATACCACTTATTATTCTTTACCCTCTTTGGTGCAGTAACAGAAAGGAACCACTTAATGCCAGAGCCACATATAGCCATGTATCTGCCTTGGCCCTCTCTCTTCTCAGCTCCTTCCAGTTTTTGGTCATGAGAAACTCTACTTATTTTAAGTCAAAAGCACTCTTAGCACTCCAAAATACAGTTAAAGGTACACTATGTAACTTTTCACCACCTGACTGTCTGCATGGAGATGTTATTACTACTATCTACTACTACTACTACTACTATCATTAGCACCTGATTGCACATATTGTCTCACCTTGAAAAATTAGAGCACAGTTTTATTTATCTAAACTCCCCAAACAAATAATCAAAAATAATTCCTCAGAAATCAATTAAGACACAGCATCAGATGTTTCCAATATATCATTTATTAAGCTACAGTAAAAGATGATATAATGTGTATTATAGAGCTACAAATACAGTGATACCAATGAGGTATAGTCCTTTGCTCTGTTAAGTTGCAGAGGTAGTGATAAACATAATTAAGACAGAAAAGTTATTATTATTATTTTTTTCCCTCAGCTCAGAAGCACATTGGAATAATAAATAAAAATAAAAACAAATCAAACTAACAAACAAATGCTATACAGTGTCAGACACAGTTTTGCCATTATGGGCAGTGTTAAACATAGAATTACATGCAACAATGAATTAATATATATTTATATATCTACATATTCGTATACTATAGAGCACAGTAAGGCACGGTTAGCTTGTTAGTGACAGTCCTTCAACCACCTATTAGTTTAATTTACACAGCATGTGAAGTAATGTAAATTAGTTCAGGATGAGAGATTTCATTTAGCAAACTGTTAAAATGTTAGACCCCGGCTTAAAAACAGATCGCAGACATCATTTACTAAACAGCAATCAGTTCTTTCCAATGTTACAAAAAGTTGATATTGGCTAAACTTCAATTTATAGTCAATTTAATAAGAAAACAAAACTTTTTGCTAAGTGCTCCAAAGAAAAATCCCATCACCAAGAAAGATGGCTCCAGGCCAGATTCAAGTTTCATTACATTGAACTCGTGGCAAAGAAAAAAGGTGAGTATACATGCACTATATATATATATATATATATATATATATATAAGTCTACATTATACATTCTGTATATCATATACATATCATGTATGTATATACACAAAATAAACCTCATCCAGCTTTAAATTAGTTTAATAGTTTCAATTTGCAAAAAATAATACAGTATGCCATATGTACAACTTGACCAATACACAAAAATAATTTCTAGTTCACTCTCCTCATACCAGGATATAATGCGAAACCTACTAAGACTATAGGTGCATTTCAACTAATTCAGACAAATGTAAGTAATACATTAATATTATCTATATCATTCAATCTATATCATTCTTATAATTTAGTTTTTTTTTTCTTGGCATAAACAAAATCAAAATAACCAAGTCTTTAGGCTACCATCAGTCTAAATAGAAAATGACAATTAATGATTTACTTGAAAATGAGGAGAGGCATTTGAAAATACTAATTCTAAATAAATATACTAGTGTATTAGTGTTGGTAGTCTTTTCTGGAGCCAGTAGAGGGCAGTGTTCTTGTGGTACAGAGTGATTGTACAGCAGTGTATGACCCTCATTTACAGTGAATTAGTGAAAGTACTTCACATTTGTGTCAGTGCAGGACTTTTGCAGCACACTGTAAAATTGTCAAAAAATATGAAAGGCTGGTAACCACTTGGTGCAAAATATTATAAATCTAGAGCAATTTAAAGCACACATTCTTGTATTTTGGCTCATTTAAACAGCATGACAATATGAAGCATCTGCCACATGGAAGGACATTTGCTGAATACAATACACACATGGAAATGAGAGAAGAATACAACAGCATTGTTCATGATTGCTTTGAAAATGACATTAGGTATTAAAATGAGATTGGCTTTGTGAGTACATCTGTCACATGGTGTTTTTGGTCAGTGTGTTGGCTTTTATCCAAAGCTTTGGGTTTTGAGAAAAAATGTGTGAATGCTCTATTACTGCTGTGATGGAAATAAGTCTGACATTTACATAATATTCATTTAGAGCATCACTAGGACCCATCCATTGTATACGCCAGCTAGACAATATAGTTCAATTGGGCACAAAGACTTTTGTGCAGTATGCAGGAAGCAGTGGTTGAAAGCTATGACAACTTCTCTAGACTTTAAGCTTTAGGGTAACAAGTAAAGTGATATGTTAATCAACTGCACTACTAAAAAAGCACTTTCAACAACGTGGTTTGCAATTCACACAAAGTGTATGACACTATCAAGAGTCTCAGTAGAAGTAGTAGGTTTACATTTAAGGCAATGAGTCACAGAAGACTGGTGCGCTAGTGATTCCTTGCACATACGCATCAACAATGAGGGAAAATATTGCTTGTGGGCTCTGTTGGCAGAACAAAAAACACTATTACATGGATGGTTTTGGTCATTTACACCTTATTAAGGCCCATAGAGGAAATTACATTCAACTATAATTCGATTCATTGAGTTGCAGCAGTTTTATAAGATGTATAGTTTGAAGTGTATGGCCATAATTTCTGGAAAGTGCAGGATACATGAGTGCAAAATTAAACATCACAGAAAGCATTCATGATTGATATTATTACATTTTCCATGTTACTCCACGTTATAGGGCTCCTGAGGGCGGCGTAATACTCAAGCACCAGGATTTTGGAAACATATGTTCCTCATTTATAGAGGTGGGAATTTTAACCAACCCTACTGCCATATTAAACACAGAGCAATTAGGGTGTTTTTGCTGTTGCCTGACACCTTACATCAGATGGTTCACCCATTTTCAGTACGGAGGGACTGCTAACGCTGCAAATATAACATGATCACCAAGTCATTAGAAGTCTGTTTCTCCAGCAGGACTGGGCAACCAGGGAAATTTGTAGTTTGAGCAGCTGCCAGCATTGAATTACTTTGCAGTTTCTTGTTTGTTCTTTAGTCTTAATTACATTAACTTGAGCACTATTAGACATACCACAGAGCTGCTCATATCTCCACAACTTTGTTAGAACTGGGCAGACAAGTTTACAAGGATGCAATCGTATTGGATATGCTTTGATAGACTGCTTATGAATTCATAGTACATTTTCTTTTCTATAATCACAGCAACAAGAATGTAAGGTGATCCAACAAACTATTTGCTGGTACATAAAGCATGAGCCGGAAAGCCGTGTTTCCAACCCATTTTGTCTAGCGAAAGATTAGACTACAAACATGAATACATGTATGCATAATATTATCTATTCTATTACAAAGCACCTACTGGTGCTTATATATTGAAGACTTTGCAAAGAGAAAATTCCATTGTCAATTACCTAGCCCATTTGCCCAAATGCATTGTTATAGTTAATAAAGGTATGATTGTCTGTGAAAGGAATATACTGTTTCTTTGATGAATATCACCTCAAACACAGTGGGAATCTTGACTGCTGCACAAGGCAGACTATGCCTTTTTGCAGTGCAATTGCATGCAATTTCTACCTGTGAAGTCTGTGAAATGTAACAGGTGTTGAGTGGTGCTCTTTGTACTTAAACACCTTTCACCACCATATCCTGATTGTGAATGCAGCTTTGTGTTTGTTTAGTTTATGGCAGAAATGGTCTGATATGAAGATACTGTGTTAAGAACAAATGTAGTTAGTAGTGCTAATTTTCTTCACAAGGCTTAAAATACATTTCATCTTGATCAATGTTTCCAGTACATTTCACAAAGAAAACATGCTTAAGCTGTCCATTAACACCACTGTTTGGCAGTTTAACCCAAGTTCAGAGGGAGCAGAATGGTGCGACCCCATACATAAGTTAAATCAGAGCTTATTTTGATCCAAAATCTTCTAAATGTTTGTTTCCCGCTGCATAGGCTCCTCCTCCTTTTGCTCAACTGGCTCCTGTAATGACTGCTGTGCTTCACCATCAGCTTCTTTTTTATCCTGGGCTCTGTCTGGATCCTCTGTCTCAGTCCGCTTGTACATCTCAGCCTTACGTTCCCGGTCCAACAATCTGTAGTTTATGAAGTTTCCAATGAAAAGCCAAATACTGGCCACAATGACAACACTTCCACAGCAGAAATACATGTACTTGTAGTTTTTGGTAATGTCCACCAGTTTACCTGTAGAGCACAAATAACAGGGCATATTTTAATGTCATACATTCAGATATGTGTATCATTGCAAAATGAGAAGCTTACTGAACAGTACCTGCCAGAGGTGGCCCAATCAGGACGGGGCAGCACTCCACTATGGTGGTGAGTCCCACAGCACTGGAAAATCTTGGAGCCCCAACCAGGTCCATCAGTGTCTCGAACAACACTGAGCTGACCATTCCAAAGGCAAAGCCAAAGAATATAGAGTAAATTACTAAACCTGTGTAGTCCTCTGCAAATGGACACAGGATGTGGCAAACTCCATTATACAGTACAGCAAAGCTGAAGAAGTATTGAATTTTGGGTCGAATCCATCGCGAGTTGGCAACTAGTCCCATGGATGGTCTGGCAAACATGTCTACAAAAGCCAGGATTGAAAGCAGGAAGGCAGCACTGTACTCATCCACACCCATGTCTTTAGCATAAGCTGCAAGAAAGACAATAGGAGCAAAAAAGCCCAAAAACATGATGCAGTTGCCGGATAGATAAATAAGAAAGCCCCGATGTTTGAACAGGGATAAATCTAGATATTTGTTGATAGTTTGCCAGGCTGTGCGCTTTTCTGTGGTGGTGATGCTAGCTACCTCCTCTTTTTTGGCTTTACCCGGTGGGGGTCCCAGAGGTCTCATGAGAGAGCCGGCCACACAGCAATTTAGCAGCAGCCCGCCTAAGATCAGGAAACTGCCTCTCCAGCCGAATCTGTTGAAGAGGAACTGGTTGAGTGGAGCCAGTGTACTGAGGAAAACAGGACTGCCAGCCATGGCCAGGCCATTAGCAATGGGCCGCTTCTTATAGAAATATTTCCCAATCATCGTCAGAGCTGGCTGCAGATTGAATGCTAAACCAAGTCCTGCAACACATCAGGGGTACATTAGTTACTTTATACACACATAACACATAAAATACACAATTTTAGCCTAACACTTTTTAATTCTCAAGAGGTACAACTTGCCAGGACTTATCACTTTTGTGTCCAACCCAAATATGAATTCATGGGGGGGGGGGGGCACAATCTTATCTCAGATATATCAGGACATTTGGGAACATGAATGTTGTGTGTGCATAAAAACTCAGAACTTTGTTTAGTTTAATTGATCACATTCACACAGTTACTTTAAATTCATTTTATTTGGTTATATCTATTCATTTGTTTAACTTACCGCCTTACCTGTGACCCCACATGGTCTGGGAACAAAAGATGAGGCGTGTCTTTCGGCAACCATATTTATAGGTTCAGGGGGAGGTGTTGGCCCAGACCATGTGGAGGGAAGCCTCAGTTTCGATTCTTTTTGTTTTATCAAATTGGTTTGTAGAATTTTGGTTTTAGTGTTTCTAGTTGAGTTGGAGCACAGTTTAGTTTAAAGGGGGATTTAGGCCTCTGAGAATAAACTAATGCAGCACACCAGGAATACAGGGAAGTTGCAAGAATTTTACCTGCGAGTTGGTGCAAACCCAGGGGGAGGGACTTCCTCTCTGGGTGGTATAAAAGTAGAGGCAGTGTAATCAGTGAGGAGTTCACCATCAGTGCAGCCGGGTGCCTGTGGGTTATTTTCTTTTGTTGCGTTATTTTCTGTTGCTTTTGTTTTAGTTAAGCACAGTTATTATTGTAAATATGTATTTAATTTTGCCCACGACACGGAGGACGCAATAAAGATTTTGTTTGGTGAAGGTAAATTTTTTGCACGGGACCACTTGGGCCAGCTTCCCCACATTTGGTGGCAGTGGCGGCATCCAGGCCAGTGGGAGGCAGTGAAGATGATGTCCACCAGACAAAACCCGATGAAGGCTTGTGCTGACGCAGGAACAGATCCACCGGACAACCAGCAGGGGGCAGTCGGTGGAGAACCGGAAGCACAGGTCAACAGTATGGATGAACTGTCAAGTCTACTACACTGACTCATGCAGCAACAAGATGAGCAATGGAATAAAATTCGCAGAGACATTTCCAACATCGGTGCAACAACATCGGGTGGCACAAATGGATGGTCCTGAAGACCTGAGAGCAGAGGAACTTCCAACCCAGAGCTCTCATAATGACCATATGTATTCCAGGCAATCCAGCACCATGAGAAATTATAACTGGAAGGGCCCTAAAATGCAACCCTACACTGATGGTGAGGACATTGAACATTATTTGTGCACATTTGAAAGAATTGCACATGCATGCCAGTGGCCATATGAGGAGTGGGCTCTCCGCCTTGCACCACTCCTAACTGGCAAAGTACGTTCAGCCTATGTTGCTATGGACATTGATGACACTATGAACTATACTAAAGTGAAACGTGCTGTTTTGCAAAAGTTGGAGATCAGCACAGAGACTTACCGGCTGAGATTCCGCTCATCGGAGCTGGGAGAAGAGGAGACACCGCAGGAGCTGCAGGTCCGACTGAAGGAGCTGTACAACAAATAGATGGACCCAAAGACCAAAACCAAAGAGCAAATCGGAGATACAATCATCCTGGAACTTGGATTAAAGAAAGAGATCCAAAGACTTCTAAAGAAGCTGCAGACATGGCTGAAGCTTTCCTCGCTGCTCGTCGGCCCTCCAAGACATTACTGGCCCCAAAGACCCATCCACCCGCCCAATCGGGTAAGACAGTTGCCCCTGAATCTAGATCCAGACACTTTAGACCTAGTGCCCCACAATATGCACCTAGACCAGACACCAGAGATAGACCAAACTATGCGTGTCATTTATGTGGTCAAACAGGTCATTTTAAAGCACAGTGTCCCAAAGCTAACAGTAGGTCTAGTAAAAACTACTTGTGTAGTGTGTCCAACTTACCTGCTATTGTAGACAGCTGGGAGGGTCATGAGGAGGAGCTAACCATGGGGCTGGTTATAGGTGACAAACCTTGTATCGCTCTTTTAGATTCAGGCAGTGACCGCACACTGGTCAGACAGGACAGCTTACCCAAAGATGTAATTTTTTGCGGAGGGACAGTCGATATTGTATGTATCCATGGTGACAGGGTAAGTTATCCCATTGCAGAAGTTACTGTTCAGGTTGAAGGTCAGCCCTTTGCACTCTCTGTAGGCATATTAGAACAGCTGCCTTATCAAATTGTATTAGGCCTAGACGTCCCAATTCTACCTGAGCTAATTGCTAAACAATCTACCGAAGCTAAATCTAATGCAAATGATTGTTTAATGGCAGTTACCAGATCTCAAACTCATCAGAAAGTAACCAGGCAGAGAACAGGATGGGAGGAGTTACCTTTCGCTAATGCAGAGATGGTAAATGCTAACAAGGGTAAAGTCAGGAAAAGTAAAAGACAAAAAAGACAAGATAAAGTCAAAGGAACTAGATTGGAGGAAAAAATATTAACACCAATTGAGACTGATTTGTTGCCAATTTGTAGCAATGTTGCAAGATTACAAAAACAAGACCCAACTCTAGCTAACTTGTACAGTAAATGCGTACCAGAAACGACAAAAGGAACACGAGGGAAAGAAGTTTTTGTTGTAAAGGGTGATATACTTTACAGACGAAGTGAAATTGGTGACCAGTTAGTAGTCCCACAAACATTGAGACCTACCATCCTTAATCTTAGTCATTCAGTTCCATGGGCAGGACACTTAGGCCAAGCTAAAACATTTTCTAGAATGGTTCCTAGGTTTTACTGTCCCCAGCAATACTCAGATACTGTAAAGTACTGTCAGTAATGTCCTGAATGTCAGTTAACAGCCCCAAGTAGAAAGGGAGATAGGGCACCCCTCATTACCATGCCCATTATTGACACCCCTTTCTCTCGCATTGCCATGGACATCTTGGGACCACTGGAGCGGAGCAGTGCTGGACATCGGTATATCCTGGTGGTGTCGGACTATGCCACTAGATACCCGGAGGCGTTTCCGCTGAAAAAGATCAAAGCACGCCAGATCGTCACCTGCCTCATCCAGCTCTTCTCCAGAGTGGGTATCCCAAGAGAGATCATCACAGACCAGGGCACCAACTTCACCTCGACTCTGCTGAAACAAGTCTACAATCTCCTGGGAATTCAAGGAATCAAGACAAGTCCATATCATCCACAGACTGATGGGCTCGTCGAGCGCTTCAGTAAGACACTCAAATCTATGCTGAGGAAGTTTGTTGCTGATTCGGGAGCAGATTGGAATCAGTGGCTTCCATTTCTTTTGTTTGCTTACCGGGAAGTGCCGCAAACCTCTACCGGATTTTCACCATTCCAGCTTCTTTATGGACATTCTGTTCGAGGGCCTCTGGATGTCCTGAAGGAGGCATGGGAGGGGCCAACGCCAGAGCAAGGATGTAATGAACTTTCTTATGTACTGAAAATGAGAGACAAACTGGAACAATTTAAAGAGCTTGCCTGTGACAACTTGGCGCAAGCACAACAGAGACAAAAACATGTTTATGACAAAGCATCCAAAAGAAGAGCGTTCCAGGTTTGCCAGAAAGTCCTGCTGTTATTGCCAACATCAGAAAGTGGACTTTCAGCCAAATGGCAAGGCCCATACGAGATCCATCAAAAAACAGGACCAGTCACCTATGAACTTTTTATGGCAGAACGCCGGAAAAAGGATCAAATATTCCACATCAATCTGCTTAAAGAGTGGGTTGACAGGCCAGACCAGCTATCCCTTCTGGCCCTGGTCATCGACGAGGACGAGCTTGTGGAGCAGTACTTCCCTTCACCAGCAGAGACACTAGTGTTCCTTGACCTAAGTCATCTCACTACAGAGCAACAACAGGACCTTCAAATCTATATGACCAATGAACTTTTTAGTGCAAGACCTGGATATACTCACCTCATCCAGCACCAGATCCGCCTACGCTCACCAGAACAGCAGCCAATCAGAGATACCACTTGCCGCATTTCAGCTAAACTTGCCCCAGAGTTAAAGAGAGAAGTAGAGGAGACATTGGAAAATGGGATTATTGAACCATCGCGCAGTGAGTGGTGCAGCCCTGTAGTCTTGGTTCCCAAAAAAGAAGATCCAAGGCTCAGATTCTGTGTCAACTTTTCAAAGTTGAATGCTGTGTCTGCTTTTGACCCCTACCCAATGCCGAGGGTAGATGAACTGATCGAGTGGTTCGGTCATGCAAGCTACTTTACAACCCTAGACCTCTGCAAGGGGTATTGGCAAGTGCCCCTTGATGAAGCCTCAAGAGATCTGACAACCTTTCGAGTGCCCAGTGGACTATTCAGGTTCTGAATGATGCCCTTTGGGTTACACGGAGCACCGGCCACGTTTCAAAGGCTGGTTGACGAGGTGCTAAGAGGAGCTGAGGACTACGCTGTGGCATACATCGACGACATCGTCATCTTTAGCCAGTCGTGGGAGGAGCACCTGCAGCATCTGTCTGATGTCTTCAGGCAGATCCAGGAGGCAGGTCTTGTCATTAACGGCAAGAAGTGCCACATCGCCAAGCCTGAGGTGCAGTACTTGGGCTATGTGATTGGAGCTGGGGGTATCCATCCTCAGGTTGGGAAGGTTGAAGCCATTTCTGCTACCCCATTGCCCAACACCAAGAGGAGGCTGAGATCCTTCTTGGGGTTAGTTGGATGGTACCGACGACTGATCCCAGACTTTGCAACTAGGTCCGCCCCGTTATCTGACATGACCCGTAAGAATAGCCCGGTAAAGGTACAATGGACTCCTGAAACTGTACATGCTTTTAATGATCTGAGAGACTGCTTGTGTCAGTAACCAGTTTTGCAGTGTCCAGATTTCGAACTGCCTTTTACTGTACAGACTGATGCGTCGGGTGTGGGACTGGGGGCGGTGTTATTGCAAGGGGAGGAGGGTAACCAACTTCCAATTCAATACATTAGTCGTAAACTCTTTCCAAGAGAGAAAAAGTAATCTACAATCGAGAAGGAAGCCCTGGCTATTAAATGGGCTCTGGACACTCATTGGTAAAGACTTTGTGTTGGAAACTGACCACCGTGGATTTTGGTTTTAGTGTTTCTAGTTGAGTTGGAGCACAGTTTAGTTTAAAGGGGGATTTAGGCCTCTGAGAATAAACTAATGCAGCACACCAGGAATACAGGGAAGTTGCAAGAATTTAACCTGCGAGTTGGTGCAAACCCAGGAGGAGGGACTTCCTCTCTGGGCGGTATAAAAGTAGAGGCAGTGTAATCAGTGAGGAGTTCACCATCAGTGCAGCCGGGTGCCTGTGGGTTATTTTCTTTTGTTGCGTTATTTTCTGTTGCTTTTGTTTTAGTTAAGCACAGTTATTATTGTAAATATGTATTTAATTTTGCCCACGACACGGAGGACGCAATAAAGATTTTGTCTGGTGAAGGTAAATTTTTTGCACTGGACTCTTACTTCGACCACTTGGGCCAGCTTCCCCACACACAGTCCATAGGAATAGTTTTGTTTTAAATGGTACATAAGAACACAAGTGTCCAATTAGCCCCTTATTGGATTATGTGGACTTACCACCGATAACGCCAATGCACAGATAGAGCTGTATGACACTGGTGCAGAAGGAGGCTGAAATCATTCCAACAGCACAGAGACAGCCTCCCATCATGACTATAGGCCGACAGCCGTATGTGTTGACCATGATACTGCTGATAGGACCTGGAAAAAGCAGACACATCAAATCAGTGGATGTTCTGTGTTTACAACAGGGTAGCGTGTGGGCCATAATGATTTAATAGGGTTAGAGTTGCAGCCATGGGAGTCTAGCTTCTATTAATAGTTCCTTCTGCAGCATCTCAATAATTAAACACACACATAGTCCAGTGCCACTTCTGTTTAAGTTTAAAGTTAGTGACAGTGAGCACAAAATTAGCGTATTGTCAACCACCATTAATTTATGAGTTAAATATTAACATAACTCTTATTTAGCAAGGGGAAGTTTAAATTTGTATCATGTTTCTGCAGATGTAACGTCTATTTTATTAAGAAATTTACTTATTCCCCAAAAAGCTTATTTTAATTGACAACATTGTCTCTGTTGTTGTGTCCTTAGGCAAGACACTTTACCCACACTGCCTAGAATGAATGTGGAGGTGTGGGTGTGTGTGGTGGTGGTGGTGTGGGTGTGGGCATTGATGGTAATACTGTGTAAAGCACTTTGGGTTTCTAGAAAGATGCTATATAAATCCAGTGCATTTATTACAAAAAGTAAATTCAGCCAAATATAATTAACATTAATAAACATTAAGTCACTTTAATGTTATTTATATTTTTGTTTAAAATCTATCCTGGAATCCATGGCTAATATTTTGAAGTTTTTGACAGTAAACTAAAGAACAGTAATAAAAAGTATGATAAAAAAATTGAATGAGAAGTTATGCGGCTTAATTTTTGGGGCATTAATATCTTGACGACCTTCAGGAAACTTTCCTCATTTGCCATGCCAGTATTGAGATCCGGAGTCTCAGGGGCACAGTGTGATCGAGTGTCCATGATGAGCAGCCCCACAGCAGCCATATTAGCTCCACTGAACAGGGCTTATCGTCTCCAGGCCAGATACAGCATGGACTTCATTACACACAGTACAAAAACCCTAACTAAATATATCCACCTCCTTCCCAAATGGGAATGACGCATTAAGTTATGGGTTTTCAGCTATAAGACACTAATGTGAGCTGCAGTTGTGAAGTTGGTCCAGTGACTGGTGATCTGCAAATACAGTGAAATTTTGTAATTGAGATGACGTAAGTTATTTTCAAATGTTTGTGGACTTGGGGATGTAAACACTTAAAACTACAGCTATTTTACAGCATTGTTCTCAAGTAATACATAATTTTATAACTTTATAACTTTTATGTTGAATATGTGAAAAAATATATCTAGAATTATATCTTGTCATCTCACTAAAAACATATTACTATATTTATATTTTTATTATATCTTATTTCGTAATATATTATGAAGTCATATATTGGTTATGGTCTGTAGCAATTGAAGTGCTTCTTATGAAATTATATAGTTTTTTTTTTTTTTATCATTTTGGTCTACATTCCCAGTATCTTTTTCATTATCTTAATGACCACAACTGAAAAAAGACATTTTTGGACCTTCTCCCTCCACTCTGGACTGGATTCTATGTAGACCACTGGAAGTGAAAAATGAATTACAATGTGGAGGGCTCAATACGCTGTAGTATGATGTAAGTAATAAATTGCACATAACTAAAAACATATAAATTGTGTGTACTTATTAGAGATAAACCAAAATTTGAACTTTATAGCATATCAGCTATCGGCCATAAATCTCCAATATTTTGTTTTGGTGATTAGCTGCCAAAAAATACACATAAAACTTTATATTAACACTTTAATTTAACACTTTTAACACTTTTTGTAGTACATTTAAATTACATAATTTGAGGAAAAGAATCCAAAACGACCCACTATAGGGGCCAAAAATATTAAGAGCTTATAGGCCATCAGTTATCCAAGATTCTAAACAATCGACAGAATCAGCCATGAAAAAAAAAAAAAAAAAAAAAAACATATACCGGTAGGTCAATCTCTAGTACTTAAATAATTAAAATACATGTACTTATAGTTCTTTGGATCTGCTCTACTGTAATTTGTCATTAGTGGTTTCTGTAAGGACATTATGATAAAGCCCAAGTTGACCACAGGGAGTAAGAACCATGTGAAACAGCGGTTAGTGTGAGTGGAAGAACACAATGCAGCTGTTTAATGAATAGCTGATGATGTGTGTGATCAATATGAATGAATGGGTAACAAGAGACCTCATGACCACATGTACTAACACTGTACTGCTGTTATTACATCATGTCAATGAACCAGACAGTAAACTTATAAATGGTTCCTAGAAAATAGATCAGCAGCTTGAACTAGTGTATGGCTATGTGAAATTCAGCATATTTTTATGCTCAGATATGTTTTTAAGTTATTTTATATACAAAGACAATTGTGTCTTAATTGCAACTCAAAATGCAATCAAAATCATTGTGGTTATATGGAAGTGTATGTACTACCATACCACTATTACTACTACCAGCATGCTTTAACAATGTAGTCGTTTCCAATTTGGTTAATACAGAAAGGTATATAAATGCGATTTGATGCAATTGAGAGTATTTGAAAGTATTTTGACTGTTCTTCATCTTTTCAAGGTCAAATATAAAACCATTAGTGCCTATAGTGCTAATATGGGTTCTGTTTTATTGGCATATTTGTAGTAGCTTGTAGAATAATGTAGACCAGAAAGAACACAAATTCACACCAATGAAGTCGAGAGGCAGAATGAGCTGCAAACATCCATTCATTAAATGTCCTGAATGAAGATTTGAAACTCCTTTATCCCACCGTGTTCTGCAGATGGTGAAGGATGCGCTAACAGTGAATTAGAGCCCTGGCAGATGGTGGGCACCGAGCCACTGGTCTGCAGCCAAAGCAGTGCAGCCACAATACCACCAGGCTGACCTCAGTGGACCATATTCAGGGGGAAACACGAACATCTGGGCCACTGTGTCACTCTGTTATTATAGAAAGTTGGCCTCATTGAGAATGACGACAGCTGAATTGTTTTATTTTTAAAAATGAATTATGCAAAACCCACAGGACCTAAAAACACAAACAAAATCTGATTTGTAATCCCTCATGGTTTTAGTGATGGTTCAGTGCTCATCTGGACACAAACATGATTACAATATAACATTTAAATTATGAACAAGTGACTTAATGATTGAAAGCAGAATCAATTGTGTCTGTAAACAAAAGTATTATAGTAGTCAGATCAAGTGTCAAGGAAAAGAGAAAAATGCGAAACTACATCTGAAAACCTTGGCAGTTAATTTTGTAAAATACACTGGTACCCAAGTTTGTTAATATATGTCTTAAAGGATTTTCCATTGCAAGTTTAGATTGCTGTAGTGTATGACTATGTCTGCATCACAACATACACTATGAACAGTGGTAATTACCACCACCAGCAAAATGTATTGGGTCTGTTTGATCTACTGCATTTCCAAACTTATGCACACAGCTTTTTATGAAAAAGTTAAGCAATTTTTACCTGCAGCGTACATGACAGCCAGCATGATAGAGGAGATCCACGCAATCTGGCTGTAGGAGGCATCAAAGATGATTTGAATGTCTTTGAAGAAAACGGTGATGGCTTTGGGGAAGGCGTAGGAGAAGCCGATGGAGATGAAGGATCCCAGGACCACAGCCCAGCCCCAACCGCCGTCTGGAGGGGGCACAACCGAGGGTCCTGTGGTGGGGGGCGGCATGTTGGACCTCCTCAGCCTTCAGTCAGACCTAAAAACACAAATACACTGATGTTGGAAAGGGTGTAGTGCACTGGTCTAAAGACAAATGTGGCTTTTACACAGCTAAATGATCAATTTGAACAATTATAAGCCACTATGGACTTGTTAGGAACAGTATTTTTACAATAACAATGATGGAAATCAGCCTTCAGTATCCGTTCTCACTCGTGACTGGTAAGCCACTGCACCCTTTCACATCATATTCCTCAGGAGAATGTATTGTATAATGTAGGAATGGCACCAAAGGCACACCACTCAATAGCATATAGAAACAATGTAACAGAGACAGGAATATCCTGCAATAAAAACAAGACATAAAGTTGGTAGTTATAGGAGACACTTTCACATAAGCTCTCTGGTAACAATGAGGAAATTGGCCACCTATAGTGGGCCGCTATTATCACCTATTGATAATTTGATCACTTTATATTGCACTGTAATTATTTATTGACTAGCCTCATTTTGACAATATAAGTTTGCCTTGGGGGCTATATACAGTAACAACGTGCTTCTGCGTATAGTGAAACAAATAGGTCATATCACTGATGGCACTCTGGTCTGTAAAATTCATTTCATTTCAAATTCATTTGCCCTCTAAACATTCATTTGTAAGTAAAGAACAGATATAGTCAGTTACAACCACCTAAGTGATTGCACAATATTTAACGTAAATAATAAAATAAAGCACCACTTCATAAAAAATAAATTTTCACTGATGTAGCAATATTGTTGCTCAAGTCATCTTTACCACACAAGGCTTTTCTTGACTCACCTTGACCCCACCCTCCCCGCAGCCTGAGCTTTGAGGCAGTAATGGAAACTGCTTCTCTACATTCATTTTTGTGTACAAAGCAAACACACCCTGATGAGGAGCGTGATGGGTCTGCAGGCATGTTAATGGTGCAGTAAAGAAATAAGGACACATGACCTTAGACCAAACATTTAAATTATGGCCAAACAGAGACCAACCTGCATATCACCGATCACAGGAAGATAAATTATCATTTAAAGATGCACTATGTAACTTTTCATAAGAAGGGTCCACCATAGGCTTGGCTCCATGCAGATTTATAATGAATAATTGCAAAATGAGCCAAAACTGAAATTATTTAGTTTAACAATATACTGTGGAATGTTACAGGTACAGCTACAACATTTCCACAATTTCAGCACGCATAATCTCTGTTATGTTTAATTTTGTCTAAAAATGGGGAAAAATGTATGCCATGAATGTCTATAAAGGAAGAAAGCCCCTTTCAAGCATATTTCATTACAAATTAAGTGATGATTGCAAGTCCATAGTACCATCTCTATCAAATCTAATTACAATACTACACACTTAGATTAAGCATTGCCAAGAAGAAACATCTCATAAATTATTTGTTATATACATACATCAACATGCATCCAAATTAAAAGCTCCAAATACTAGCAGAAACAAACATAGCAGCTGATCACTAGGGCATGGAGCCTGATACACTTGAGTCTACTTTAATAAATGATGCATTGCTTTTCTTGGTCGTCTCTGTTAAGATCAAGTTGCTCAGAAATGGTCACAAGCACTAGTCACTACTTACATGAGACAAGTTACCAATTCAACAATTAACAAAGGCTTTTGTTTTGCTTTAACTTGAAAGGTCATTTCTTTTCTACAGCTCCCGGGACACCAAGGACATCATTAATATCACTGCAGCTGAATTCCTTATAATCCTTTGCTTTACCCCCTTTATTTCCACTTTAATAAGTTGCAGACCTTTTTCCAGATTTTCATTAATTCTCTCTAATCCACAGTAATACGATTACAGACTGTCAGCGCTTGTAGATACCACTTCTGATTGATTGACAATGCATAAAGAAACACACTACTTATAATCAGCTTAAGTTGATGAGTTCAAGAGTAAAGCTGAGGGCAGTATAGCGAGAATAACATTATAAAAATGCACAGGGAAAGTCTAATAAATATTTGAAAATGAAAACACACTGTGACTGGACTGCCACAATCACTTCTAACAAGCCCATTAACTTTTATCTAAAGGACTTCCTGCCTGAGCAGGATTTCAGAGACAAGACAATGTTAACAGCAATAACCAGAATTTTATAATCAAAACATTGCTGGAAATATAAATTGACTATCAAGTGGGTAGGAGAGAAGGTGCTAAGAAATTGCTGGTGCAGTCAATAATACACTACAGATTAAGTTATAAAGTAGAAGCTGAACTAATGAATTTATGTAATGAATTTAATATTTATTTGCACAAAATATATTCACTTCAGTGTAGTTTCATAAAATCTGAGAACCTGAGCGATGGACTGTTGTGACTGTTGCCACAAATATTGTGAGAATACATCTTGCTGGGTAATCCAAATGGCCCATATTCTGTTGATATCTTCTATCTCTATAAACGGACTGAATACTAGCAGTAACTTATGAATGTAAATTTAGGATTCTAAGTCAAATAAGCTATTCTCTTTACAAATAACAAACATATACTTCCATTTTGTAAACACAACAAAACAATCCTGTCAACAAGACATTTGAACTTGAGTTATGCATAGTGAACAGTTGTAGCAATGCTCTAAAAGGACATCTGACCTCTGATGACCTCACCGTCACACCACCTGACCCCACCTCCAACCTCCACCTCTGCACAATGTCAAAGTTATGGCAACGCAAGATTAGCACTAAGGTTACCTCCATGCAGAGCTGGTCCCTCTGCTTAACAAATGGTTCATTATTAACACTTCAAGTGCTCACCTGACAAAAGTATTTATCCAGTATCTAATCGCAACTTGCCCTTGAACAAGTCCCTTAAGAATATGGTGTGATGCAGAGGCAAAATTATAAAAAGCAAACAAAACTGGCAGCTTAAAATTGGAAAAAATGCTTATTTTGTAATAATTTAAGTGTAATAATGTTTGCTCAGTTGTTTAGAAAACTCAAAAATAGGGAATACAAGCTAGTCATTATTTCTGTTATTGGTCTGTTACGCCTGCATCATGAGGTCAACTCAAGCACTGTTTGTAGTTTCATTTAGGTGAAGTCAAGCACAAGGCTGGAACTCATAGGTCACAGGATGTTGCACCAGTTACATTCTCTACTACTATACGCTTAGCCGGTGCTTAAGAACACAGTGTTTGCATCTCTTAGGTACGCCTCAGCACTCAAGAAAAAAGGCTCCATGTCATGTCATCTATACAGTGACATTGTTGAGCAACAATAACATTAATTAATGAAATTTGAAGTTCAAATCAATTTGTTTGAAAGACAATTCAGCACAGGGCCATGCAGCTTTGAAATCAGTGATGTCAAATAAAATATTTGCTCTGCTATTTAAATAAACAGTTTCTTTTATCTCATTTATAAAAGATTCCCCCAATGGCCAATGTTTTCAATATGATCACTAAATTAAATATTTTATGTTTTGACAATTTTGGAGTTTGCAAAACATCTTATTGGAGGAGGGAACTGAAAATCTAACGGAAAATCAAATTTTAGGAACAAAAATAATATTTTCAGGCAAAATCACCCAACCCTATGACAATGTGTAAATTTTTTGCCTCCACTGCACACTTCCAAACATGCCATCAAGGTTGACAACAAGAATATCTGACAGTGTCCCTTTGTTTGCCCATAAGCAGCCTCTATACATAAAGCACACACTCTATGTGTATATAGCAGCAAACTGCATTAGATGTCAGCCATGTAATGAAGTTAGCCATCAACTGAGCCCATGGGCTGTCACAGCAAGGTCATTGGGACTCGATCCCTCTTTTTGTTTTCAACAACATTTTTGTTCCAGTTACCAGAATTGTTATCAATATTTTAATCTTTGCCAGTGAGAGACTTAAATTTTAGTATAAGAACAGAAAAAACAAAATGTAACCTTACATAAAAAACAGTGGGTCACCTCTCTGTCTCTGTACTCTTTTAAGCCAGGTTCATAGTGTAGGAAGAGAACCCATCCCTTGCCAAATATTGTTGTAATGACTGTTATACTGGTAAGGTGGAAGCAAAACTTGTTGATTTAAGATGATAACATCTAAAGAAAAAAGTATTTAAACAATACATTTAAACTATACCGTCCCTGTAATAGTGATTTATGTGAACAGTTAGATGACTTCATAAATATTTTGTGCAAGTGTAGTGTAGTGTATTGTCAGTAGATGATGTGAGGAGATAAGTTTGTGTCAGTCTTAGTCCTGCCCTTCAAATATTTACTTAAGTCTGACTGAAGCTTATTACTACAGCAAGAGCAAACGGAAATAAACAAAGACATGCATGCTTAAACAATCTGATATTAACATAAAGGAATGTGCCACTAAATGTGCATTCTGGTCAGTGATTCATGGACTCCTTGTTGTTGAGTCTTCAGCAATCCCAGTATCAATGATTATGCATATTATTATTTAAAGTTATTGGAATATGTATAATCTGAGTATTAGTTATTCAAATTGTAGAAGGCTTCAGACATTCTTCTTTTACATACCGTTGGCAAATATGGTTTGGTGTCCACAACAAAATAGTCCTGGGACACAAGAAATACAATCTGCAATCTGATCTGACCTGAATACACACCTCACAGAAGGGCCAGTGTAAGGCCTCTACATACACAAGGAATCTACTCTGACTACAATAACAGATCACCTCCATCAGAGTGGTTACACTTCACTTAAGGCAAACAAGTGCCTCCAGTCCCTTAAATGGTCAATATGAGTCTGGGGTTGTTCAGTAGCATTAACCCTCATGTAATGGGTTGCTTTATAGGACAATGGTTGTTCATTCTCACTGTAGTTTATCATGTCAGAGCAGTAATATGACACCATTCAGGCTAAAGAGTAGTGGTTAGGTAAGTAACACATATTACAATCCTAAATAACACAGCATGTATAGTGTATTGAAATAGAACAACTGCTCAAAAAGGTCATTCGGCATTTAACTTTTTTATCAAATCACATCACAAAATTGTATCAAGAACAGAAACCTGAAGTGTTATTTTCAAACAAAGGCAAAATGTTATACTTGTTTTGTTTTTGTTTTGTGCATTCACTATTTGTGTGGAATACCCTTGCACCTCAAAAATAACTTGTTTTAGTATATTTCTGAAAAATGACTAAATATTAGCTGATTTATGATTTATTTATGGTATTGCAGACCCAATATCTCAGATAAGATAATGCATGCATGACTTTTCACAACAAATCTGCTCTTTTATTATCATACCCACTACTGCTCTCCCTATGCATTAGCCTCAAATAAAAGAGGAAATACTCCCTGCTCCAAATGACAAACACACATCAATCCAATTAGTCGTCTGGGGGGGAAAAAAATGATAAAACTGAAAGCCCCAAGCCAGCATTGCCAATAGACTCTTGAATAAAGCCATTTAAGGTATTATCTCTCATCAGAAGGGGATGCATAGGAAGCAGAATGATACTAATGGGTTGGACCTGTTACTCCTCATTGTGTCAATTTGAAAGCCACAATCCGAGGCACTAGAGGCTCTTTGTATGTGGAGAATGTAAGCACAGATCGATTTGCCGAGGATTTCTACTCTACAATAAAGAGTGCAGTTATTTTTACACTATTACATCAGCTGACCAACACAGAGCCTCCTTGAGGGAGATGGCTACTATGTCCTCTCTGAGCTACACAATTTTGTCTGGGGTAGAGGACAGACACTGCATAGTCTCTTATCTAATGAAACCATGAAACCGAGGTACTACATAACCCAATTTACTGTATTATGTTTACTCTTAGTTTTGAAATCATAAAAGGTCTTAACTTATTGTATGTATAGTTTAAGTGTGGATTCATTTGGTGCAAGTCAATAATCTTAAAAGCTGTCAATAATAATAATAATAATAATAATAATAATAATAATAATAATGAAAGATGGCCCTATTTGCAACATAAAAGAATATCAGATGGGCCTTGGAATATGTCACACCATGTCCATATATTTACAAGTCTTTTGCTTGAGATGTAGGTTAACATCTTAAAATAAACTAAAACTAATTTACTAAGTGGGAAGCTGGGGTTAAACATTGACTAGTATCCCTTATAAGAGTTGGCTACTGTCTATGATGTATCCCCACATATCATACAAAGGTTTGGTTGATTTCTCCTCCCAGTAAGATGCTCCTCTGTAGTGCAGCTAGTCTGGATGCCAGGCCTGCGCTCTGACTCACTCCAAATCCCCCAAGGCTTATAATTTATTCATCGTGTCTTGGGCTGCCCGTTAGAAATTACGGATGACGTGTCTAATAAAACATTTGTAGGTAGGTTATTTGGAATTCATTGAGGGACTAGCACTGTTTATGTAGCCTCGATTCATATCGCAGTACTGTCTTTACGTGCAATAGCCTATATACACCACGCTGTCCATGTAAATCCGCTTGGCTAGTGCGTGTACTAACTTACCTTCGGGGAATGGATTCGTGCGTCCCGTCCCCTTAACCGGGCTGAGGCAGTGACCTTGGAGCCGGGTAGAGAGATGCCCGTATCCGTGAATGGTCGCGTGGACGTGTCCCGTTTAAATTTCCCGAGTTTGACGTGGAGCTGCGGATGGAAAGAGGGCGGCGCTGAATGCTGCTACTGCTGCTGCTGATGGAGAACACGGGCTATTTTCGACTCGCACGGAGCGCACCGGATTGAGCCCGTCCCATCCACTGTCTGTCCCTAACCCGCTTAAGCCCTCGCTGCTGTAAACAATCCAAGGCCAGTGTGATGATGGTACAAGCTGAAATGCACTGGGTTATGCTTTCTTAAAGGGGCAGTGTAAAAGATGCGCGTAACTGTTAAGGATTTTGGGCGTGTATTGGGAATTACTCCATGACTGCTAACCATTGGGAAGTGTTGAATTAGTTTGACTGTATTAAATTGACAGGTGGTTGGAGCGCTCATCTGATTGGTCAGTTAGTGTAAAGGCATGGCCCTGTCTCTGATTGGGCTCATCTGATTGGTTGGATTGAGGAAAATCAGGCTAGACTGAGTCTAAGGGAGTACCTAGTAGTAGGTAGTAGTAGAATATCAGGTGGATCTTGCACTTTTGTTGTCACCCAACAAATGTATAGTTATTGTAAAATTACTTAATTACTATTAATTGTGTTACATTTCTGTGACCATTGCTATGTACTGTCAACATATTTTCACTTCGTTTTCAGGTCTGTAATTTATACCCTATACTGACAAGTCTATTTGAGTCCTACTTCCATTAGGGCCATTAGGGTAGTGGGACTGAATATAGGTCACTGAAGGATTAGACTATTGTGATGGGTCAGTCAGAGATGAGTAAGATCCCAAAGCAGCAACGGTGACTCAGAAACTGGGTTTTGTCTGGAATCTTATTTAGGCCTACATGTATTTCTAAAAAGAAGCACAGAAACACAAAAAACACAGCTCAATCAATCAGTCAAACTTTATTTATAGAGTGCTTTTCGTACAAAAAAATGCAACACAAAGCGCTTAACTAAATATGTGAAGGTATTTTCACAAGTAAGCAGAGTCATGGATGCAGAATGAGTGATGTGACCTGCCTGAATGAGAGACAGAAGTGAGAGAAAGAGAGAGAGGCAGAGAGGGGGTACTTTGGCTAATTGGAATCCTGACACTCCTGAGAAACCGCGATTCCCTCTCACATAAAGTGGAGTCTGAAGCCTGTGTACTGGGTGTTAAAACAATTGATATAGGGGTCCTGACGCTATCCAAAGCTCACACCTGTAAAACTATATTATTATTACAATTTCTCAGTGATATGACAACCAGCACATGACCCCTATACTGTTTATACATATAGACCCTGTTCATACCTGAGATAGAAAGAAAACCTTGAATCTCACATTATTTCAGCACACAGCTCCTATAAGCACACAGCTCCTATAAGCTAAACAGAAACAGTAGATACTTTCTCTCCGTGGAGGTCGAGCAGAGGAGCCAAGAGAAATATCAGTTCTGTCTCACAGTTCAACCCATTGTTTTGACCCAAGTCTTACCTTTCACTCAGAGCCTCTTTACAAAACTCTGTCTGAAAAGAGGACATTTCATCAAAGGAGGGTCATCAAGTGACTCCAGGGGATGTGTAGATACAAAATGCATATCAAATGTAAAGGTCTGTCTATGCTTAAAAAATGACATTTTAACTGACCCCTCAATAGACAGAAAGAGTGTGGTTACCTCTACGTCAGATTATTTACCCAACCAGCAGAGGGCAGTGTTGATAATGAATTCTGTGTTGAGCATTAATGTAAGTCCTGACCAAATGAACTGGTGTATGTTATCTTGGGTCTTGCTTTACTATTTTAGAATTACATTCCTAAATATGTGCAAATATGTTTCCAAATATGAATAAAATTCCAGAGTTGATTTTTTCCTCACAGCATTTTTTTTCTTTTGTTTCTTCACATTTGTTTCTTTGCTTTGTTCACTATGTTCATTGGTCCATGTGTTGGTTTGTTTATTTGTTCAAAATATTGGTCATTTATTTATTTATTTATTTTCTTGAAAAAGCTCAGCTCAACATAATTGATCTTGAAAGGTTTATAAGTCATAAGGGATATGTGCGGGTAATAGTTGACATTTTGTACAGAGGTCAGCTGGTCACTGCAAAAAGAATCTAAAACTACCAAACTGTGTAAAAAGTGGTCTACTGTTTTATATTTTATTATGTGAAAAACTGAACTGGGACATTCAGTTGAAGGTTCCCTCTGCATGATTCACTGTGACTCCTTTAGCGACATCTAGAGGTCAGTGTGAACCATCTATGTGTCACCTATGGCCATTTTTTCCAGATGTGGAAGAGGTTGCCAAATCATTCAAGATTTACAAATATAGTAAGAATGTTTTTTTTTTTTTTTTTTTTTTTTTTTTTTTTTTTTCAATAAAAACACATGAATAAATGCAAGAAAGATACATTTAAAGTCATATGGAACAATCTAGACAAAATAATAATAGCTCCACGCAGACAAGCAGGTTATAGTGCATTAATACTATTTAATTATATTGAACTAAGTTTATATTTTCTTATGTTTTTACTAATAATGTGAAACTTTAACTGCACACTCTATTATGTAGCTACTACTAATGCCAAAACATAAAGACCACAACATTTATCATTGCTATAATTTTGAATATGTATATAAAATAACACTGACTAAGTACTCAAATGAAAAGTATATATCTCCGCCTCATGTGCGCCTGTCCGCAGCGTCAGCTCTCACTCCATAACATCTCCTGGGTGTTTGAGTTTACAGGCTGTGGTTGTGCTCTTGGACCCCGCGGGCCAAAGTGACTGATGGGACCACCACTGAAAGCCCCTCTGTCCACACCTCCCTGTTTACCTTTCCTGTCAGCCTGTTTCCAGCAGCCCAGTGAAGACCCAACTGTTTAGGCAGACAGCAGCTGGGACGGCCCATCTTCACCTCCGCTGTCCTGCTCTGAGCTCAGTGGAGGAGGGGCTGAGCCTGGAGATGTCCTGCAGCTGGATACAGAGAGGAACCATGGAGTGAGTGTGTCAAGTGTGTTTATGGGCTACAATAAGGGGATTAGATTATCACTGTTGACCTCATGGCTACACAAAACTACAGACAATATACAAGTAGCAAACAACTGTGGAAATGCTCTTTGGGGTGAATGAAATGTGTACATAAACTTTATAGCACTATGATAGCAGTAGTGAGCCCAATGAACAACAACAAAAATAATATTTCCCTTATCTTTTATGTTACATTCATACAGACATTTGGTGTTTTGTACTAGTTCAAAGCAATGCAGGAGCATTTCAGGAATAAAACACCGAACTGTGCCAAATAACAATGCACAAAGAAACTTTGTAATAAGATTCCCCTGGAAAGGGTGGGAGAAATAAAACTTATTCAGTGTTAGCACAGAAATGATTTAATAGAAAAAAACATAACACGGAGACAAGGCAGGATTTATAAAGCAACACAATTTGCTTTTCTGTATACAGTGAAGTAACTTCCCATCATCATGTGTTTGAGAGAAAGTTTGGTAAGCTATTTTACATGACGCCATTTATATGATTTAAATTATAGAATCTGATTTACCTTGGCTCATGAGGGCACTCATAAAGTACTTTGGCTTGGACTTTGGAAAGCTTTCTCCTTTTTACCAGGATGTAGTACCCCTTCCTACTGCACTTCGAGCAGTTATCAGCCCTCTCTGTGTTTGTGGATGGACTCAGGTATTTCCTGCTGAGTCCTGGTTTCAGTGCTGTGCATCAGTGCTCAGTGCACAATAGGTGAAGACAGGGGACCGTGGAGAGCTGTGGGGGGCATGAGGGAGGAGCAGTGTGTGAGGGCTGTTATATGGTTCATAGTACCAAGATATTACAATACCACTTCTTAGAGCATAAAATAATATTTCACATTTTAAACAGCTGTTTTTATGGTGATTTAAATTAGACACGTATTAAGAATTCACTGGGATAAATTCATTGTACTTTTAAGGTTTATTTTGAACTATTTATGATGAAGCCTCTATTTCCACTCTTTTAAAACCACGAAGAAAAAGTAATTTATTGAAATTGATTGATTGATTGATTTGAAACTACTTAATTAAGGGGTCAGGTTTATGAGTTAGATTTAGGCTATTAATTAAATTACTAAGCCTGAATCATTCTTATTAAACTGTTTGTTTATTATGTATTTTGTAGACTTTTTTCATGCTTTATTATAACTTATGAAGGTGTAGTTTAGGGTGTAGAAAATGTTACCAACTTTTTTCTTTCACTGCCTCTTCCAGTGTCATAGTTAGTGAGGTAGTGTTGATTGTAAACAGATAGACTCACTTCCTTCAGTCTATTCACAGTTAATGATAAATGAGTGACCTATTACAGAAACAACTCTCTGTCCATTATGACCTCCATCTTATCTGTTTGACACCAGCTTGTTTCTTTAAAATGCTAATTCAACGACTTTGGCATACAGTCACACCTACATTAGTGTTCCTTATTACTGTTTTCCTGTTTTAAGGAGACAAATACAAACCTTGTATAGCTTGCTACAACTACAACTACTAACTATAACTTGCAATGTTCTTGTTTTAGTTTCCATTGTCATCTGGACCATTGTTATATTGACACAACAGCACAATATGCACCAAAATAACACTTATCAACATATACTATATTCAAAATCAATTAATATGTCGATATTGAAAGTAACACTGTGTAACTGTCTGGAGGTAGCATGCCACCTGAATGATTGACATAAGAACTTAATACCATACTTCGGAACATGCTCAGTGGAGACAGATATGTATTTGTCATATTGTGGAATATTATATTCAAAGGAAGAACATTTCCATGAAGACAAGGAGAGGAAGATCCTCCTCCAAATCCAGTAATAGTCAGGTTTGTGGAGAAGCAAGCCTGCTCATACTAAGGTCGTAAGCTTTTCAGTGTAATAAAAACATCAAAAATGTAAATTAAAGGGACAGTTAATAATTTTTGGACATAGGGCCTCATTTCCTAGTGAGCCAGAGTGCTTTAGATGTGTGGAGACACTTTTTGAAATAATCCAGTCCTTGAATTTGGAGAGGTTGCTGGTGCTAGGTTAGCGCAAGTCAATGGCCACTGTTAGCCTGCCACTAAAAACAGTCTTACCCACTCCACAGAGCACCCGAAGCAAATCTGTTATTACTCCAGACTATCGCTGTGAATGTCTGTGTCAACAGAATAATTTTAGAAATAAAACCAACCTTGAATTTGAAGGATTTATGTCTGAGCAGCAGCAGCGAGTTGTACTTCCTGATAGAAAGCTTGGCAGTGGCAGACTGAAATAACCTAGCACCTATCTTACCTGCTCTATAATAGTTTGTTTACCTGCAGCTGCCATAGCGACACATAGAGCACATGAAGAAGCATGTTTCAGATATGGCCACGTTCATATCATCACAACTAACTGGAGCAGAGTAAAATAATAAAATAGCAAAATAGTCCCTCAACATGTGATGATTCATGCAATACAAGGCTATTTTATTGACACAGACATTCACATCTACAGTCTGGTGTAATAATAGATTTGTTTTGGGTGCTTTGTGGAGTGGGTAAGATTGTTTTTAGTGGCAGGCTAACAGTGGCCATTGACTTGCACTAGCCTAGCACCAGCGACCTCTGCAAATACAAGGACTAGATGGATTATTTCTAAAAGTGTCTCCACACATCTACAGCATTCTAGCTCACTAGGAAATGAGGCCCTATGTCCAAAATTTTGAACTGTCCCTTTTAAACAAATAAATAAGATCCTTATATTTTAGTCTTTTTTTGGGCAAAAAAGTTACACAGCAGACTTTAACAAAAAGAACTGTATCAGAAATAGAAGAAACTGAGAAACTACTGTCTTGTGCCAGGATTCAACTCAGATACAATATGAGCTTTCTCAGGTGAGTCTCAAAGCATTCCTTCACACATTTTATATAACCACTTTTCTATTAAATTCCCTCGTCAAGCTCCAAACACACAGCTGCTGACCAGAGACTGAAACCTAATCCATGACTTTTACAGTTGTGATAGTTTTCCTTTGACTCACTGGCGCTGGTGCTGTGAGGTGGTCTGTTGATGTGCGCCAGTTTGATTCCTCTAAACTAAATATGCTGATTTCTGTGTCCTGTCACCCCCATTCCTTGCTGCCCTCCCCACTGTTTGAACAGCTGGCCTTTCTTTATCACCGCTGGGACCTACTGCTGGGTCTTCACTGTGGGATGGGTATGGGAGGTGAGAGCAGAAAGGTGGGGGGTCCTGAGACTCAGGTTTAGACCCAGCGGGAGTCAGGAGATGCAAAGGAAACTGCGTTGTTTAGCTGCACCATCAACAGCTTTAAGCCTGTGGCTTGATCTGCAAAAAAACATGAACTGGTGACGCCTGTTATCCTCATGTTTGGGTATTAAAATATTCTAAAATTCTCAAACTTAAGCTCTATGTCAGCAATATATTAAAGAAGAGCGTGATTAATTTGTTTAGTGACCTCTGAAGATGCTGAGGTGATCCCTCCCAGGCACTGTTTGAACCCAACGGTTGGCAGTACGATCCTGTTCCAGACTCAGCCTATGTCAAAAATGCACAGCAGTTTTTGCTAAATATACAAAAGCATGATACAAAACAATACACTATAACTTCACAAACCTAACACAATGTGCAGTAAATTCATTAGTGGAATGCATGCTGATTGTGTTGTCAAAGCGTCAGAAATAAAACTAAAATTAAACCTTTCAATAAATTGTTTTGGGCTATACATTTTTAAAAATAATAAAAGACAACATGGTGATCTTAATATGTTATATGTGGGCAATTAAAACCCCACAGAAGTGTAATACTCCCTCTTTAAAATGTATCTGTTAATTTCACATAGGGAAAAAATGACATAATATGTTGAGTCAAATTTGTATTGTTTTGAATGAAACAGAGGAGGAGGGAGAGAATTTATTTTGAAAGGAATAAGAGATGATTGTCTGGTTTGGTTATTTTGGTCTTAATTGTAATAAAATAAGAGTAAAGCATATGATTTGTGATTGGTCATCAACTATATTACCAAGAGAAATAAATACAATCCTAACCTCATTTGGAAAAGCTCTATTTGCACATGACACGCATTGCAAATATAAAAATGCAATGTAAGCAAAAGACTATTAGGTTTGCTGATTTAAGTGGATTAACATTTAAAATGTCAGTACTGTGCCATCAACTAAATGAAATAAGGTAATAGACTTACCTGTGCAGTGACGTCAGGGGAACAGTGTATGTAATCCGAAAGTAATCAGTGGAAAACCAAATGTTATTTAGTTCCCATGGATATGCACCACTCCCTACAACATAGAGCAAGAATACCTGTTACCAGAGGTTCTAACAAGACATTCTGAGATGGAAATGTGAAAAGTGTGAAGTAAATATTTACATCATTGAAATGTATAAATGTGTACATGTATAGTATTTAGATTCATTATTACCTCCGCCAAGGAGGTTATGTTTTTGCCGGTGTTTGTCTGTTTGTTTGTTTGTCTGTTTGTTTGTTTGTTTGTTTGTCTGTTAGCAACATAACTCAAAAAGTTATGGACTGATTTTGATGAAATTTTCAGGATTTGTTGGAAATGTGAAAAGGAAGTACTGATTTCATTTTGGGGGTGATCCGGAAGAAATCCTGGATTCTGGATCACTTTGAAAGTTTAGTTGTGGTAAATGGGGCCAAAAACCTTTGTTTCTCAATATCTCGGTTAATTATTGACCAAACCCCATGAAATTTGACTCAGGGATGGACAATGGGATCCTCTTTCATATTCCAAAGGCTGATCCGGATCTGATCCAGAAGACTGATTTTATCGCAATTTATATAAAAAATGGGGGTAGTCCTTGGCGGAGGTCTGCGCTCTCTGAGTGCTTTTCTAGTTTAAACAGTGATTTGCTAAAGTAAAGGTTGTTTAAAATCTGTTGTACTTGTGTCCATATGTATCAATACGTGCAGCCGGGTCCCATCCTAATTAAAAGAAGCAGTGATTTGTGGAGTAAATGTCAGAAAGAAAAAGTGCAAAAGGTTGATTGGGAAGTGAAATTAGATATTGAGCTGTCATGTCTGTGATTGTGTGTGTGGGGGATGTTATTGGGTAAAAAGCAGAGTATCTTATAATCAGGGCAAACTCAAATGTAGGACAACGGGGCTGCCATCCCACCTCGAGGTGAAATATAATTACAATCAATAGGACTAACTTCAGGCGAAAATTGGGTTTTATCTGACATTGAACCCAAGGAGACAGCATCTATGGTATTTAGTTTAGCCATGTCAATTAAAGCACCACTGGGTACAAAAATAAAGACACACAATAGATTAAAAAAACAACATTATATTATTATATGTGGGTGGTGTACAGTGAGTTGGCTTGCCTCTCCACAAACATGTAACTTGGCTTGGTGGAGAGCAAACAACTTGCTGGATTCCATGTAGGAATTATGAATCTATCTCTATCAAATAAGGCGTTAACAACAGTTGTGTTTATTAGAAGCTAACTGAACTGTTATCAATTGTAATGTCATATGAATCCATATACCACTTTCTATTCATTATTATATTACATATTTTATACAACAGAACACATCCATTGTTCATTCACTTTTCAGTCATATCTATTAGCCGTTACTCTGCACAGACACTTTGGGGACTATGGATGAAGTCACAATTTCACTCTCACTTATCAAATCACACAAATCTTCAATCTGCACGACAAACTACCAGCCTATCAGCTTTAGTTTTAGTGAGTGATTGCCTTTCCACATACAGTTTCTATCTGTCCCAAGCTCATTTAAATAAAGAGTTTGCCTCTATTGGGACTGTTACTACTATTAACTGGACAGGTGCAACAAAGCCTGACCTGTTGTGAATTGGGCTGAATACAGACCATCTTCTCCCTGTGAGTGTTTGGGACTATAAAACCATGTAATGGATGGACGCATGTTGACAGATGACACGTTCATCCATCTCAGTCTCTGCACTAAGAGCCAAACCGTCTGAGCTCCATAAATTCCAGTGGACAGGCATCTGGGCCTCTCTCCCTAACACTGGCTCATTTATCCACACAGCGGACATTTTGTTTCGGGGCTCCACACTTGTAATTGCCGTGGGGCACACAACACAGACCTTAACACGGGCACTTTGGAGCCTCTCACTCAGCCATCAGCTCACACACTCAAGAGACGACAACGGACGCACTGTTTGGGTGTCCTACTGCTCATGGCTTTGGCAATGTGCCATAACATCACTCACAATATGATGCATATTCTGCAGGTACAAGTACACCAAGCAGGATTTAAAAAAAATAAATGCTACTTGATTATGGCCATTTAATTGAAAATAACAAATAAGTATAATGAACTAGAATAGTTTTCTGGAAAGGAAAATAATAGCATTACAGTATGATAATAACATAACTATTTATCTGCCAAAGCACTGTTCTGGAACTTCTGGCACATCAGCACTTTGGGTAATTTTAATAATTTATTATTGCTGTAAAGTGTATAAAATTTGAAGCGATCCAGTAACGTCTCCGTGGCCTATTTTTCCATTCTCAGTGCAACAAAATGTTAGAGCTGGATATGAAGAGATAATAAAACACACAGGTGTTTTGTGTATTAAATAGTCTGCCAGATACATTACCCATTTGAGAACTGGAATCTAAAAGTGTCACATATCATTTCAGTCAGCACTCACACCTGTGTTTATTCCACTGCTAACACATTTGGTTCACATGTTGAAACAGTTATTTCTTGACAAAATATTTTGTCTATGTAAGAAGGAATAGCAAGTCAATGAATAGTGAGACTGACTGTTTGAAGGCAGCAACAGATGGAAGGTGGAAGATCATGAAATAAAGTAATTTCTTTTGTTCAGACATTTCACTCATCAGGTGACATGGAGGTAGACTTGTGTTTGCAATTGTCATAAGGAAAAGCAACAACTAGGTCTACCATTTAAGAGGCCAACTGTGTGCTATGTAGGATCTGTAAGGCAGGAAAGTATTAACATAATAAGTTCATAATATTTTTTGATGTAGGTAATTTACAGTGAGTAGGTCTTGACTGGGACTAAACATAAGAACTTTTTAATGGTGGTTGTGGTTCAATATTTTTGTTTTGGAAATAAGAACAAAATATATTGAGATTGTTACTGTCTATAGCATCCCAGTAGTGCACAGGTAGAGTGAATACCATCTCTCTTTTACTCAAGTCTCATGAATACGCCCAAGCATACCTTCTCCTTCAGTCTCTCCAGTGTGAGCTGTTCCTGGCAGCCAGCAGCACCTGGAGCAAGGCATGCTGGGTAGGCATTTTTCAGCACTGTTACTATTCTCAGTTTAATGCCTGGCCTCTTGCCCATTGGCAGCATTAGCAGGAGTCTGGTGGAGCTCACTGCCAACATCTGGACTATACGTGCTTCTCATGGACTATACGGGCTCTGATGGGCCGCATACCTTCAACACTGTCCTACAAACTGTCTGGGGCAGAGGGAGGGGGTCCAAGAAGTGTTTCACAGCCAAAGAAACATCTATCATCCCGGCGCCGCTCAGGCCAAACAAATCAGTGGCGGCTAGAAAATATGATTTCACTAAGAGAGGAATGTCAAACTGTAGCAGGCAGCTGGAGTACAGTGTATACAGTGAGAGAGCTGTGAGAGAAGGCCAGATGTGATTAGGCTCCAAGCTGCAGGGAGAAGTGAGAGGACAATTTAAAGGGCCTCCAGTTGCTAACAGACAGGCCAAAATGTCTTAAGCAAAGACAGTAATAAAAGTTTTTTAAAAGTTATGTTTTTCTAAATAAGTGGACTTCAGTTACGAATGTCTTTCAATAGTTCACACAAGAATAAGGCTATTGTTTACAACCAAATGTGATGTGATGATGGGAGATGATGTGGGTTGAACATGTGAGTGGAAGATCATCAGCAAAAGCCAAACTTATCAGCATTACTACTGATAGCTCTATTACTTCTGACAGTCCTTTATGAGATATTTTATTTGAAAATTATTCTTTATTAGAAGATTTATGTAAAGATTTTCATCCATTTTCCAGTTTATTGGAAATGTGTTGTATGGTGAGATTTGAGCTGAGCGTACCATGAGGAAACAATCATGCCATCACTGGGGACCCCTCCTCTTTTTCCCAAATACTGTCTACAAGGATCAAATCAATCACTGCTAACAACTCTCTCCCAAACGCACTCACGCCTGCCCCAGATTCCTGCTAATGTTGGTGTTTTTGTTTGTCTGGTCCCCACAGAGAAGTCAGCAGAGAGGCCTGGAAAAACTGAGCTCAAAGAAGAAATATTGTGAAGAATGGATCAGCTAAGTCCAGTGAGCCTAAAGATGAACTGTTATGAATTTACAAGGCGTCAGTTGGACCCTATATAAAGTACTATATAAGTATAAGTACAACTTTATTTACTAATCTTATTTCTTCTTGAGAATTAGCAATGCAAATAATTGTATGTGGCATTTATTAGAGCCATTCACACCAAACACCCTTCACTTACAACTACATAAATACACTGTGCTGTGTCAGTTTGAAAGTAGATCTGAACTGACTACATCAGAAGTTCTCAAACTGTAAAACACACATGTACTTCTGGTTGCTCTCCAAATTGAATCCACATCTATGTTGCATCCTCCATTCTGATCCTTTCTTTTCTATATTTGTGTTGTCATATTTTAGATCTAACACAGTGATCTAACACAACTTGTTATAAACCTGGTTTATATGTGGTGCTCGAAAAGTTTATGAATAGTTTGTGAACTGCTCTGGACTAGACTAGAACTTTTCAGTTCACCTTTTCAAGGGCAATTTGCTTTGCCATACAGTCTACTGTGAAAATCATGAACTAAGCCTAGTTTCTATTTAGTCCAATCCAAAGTATTGAAAAGCTATAATTACAGCATATGCTGTAAGTGATTGACCCTTTTTTTACTTGATCTGTGGGTATGAAGCTTGATTTGAATTACAAAACAATTGGAAAAAAATATATACATTATATGATTAGCTAAAAATTATCTGCCTATTGCTATTTATGTATAAATAAGTGGCATGTTTTCCCCTTCCTGTCTTGTCCTGTCTTTGTTTTGTAAAACAGTGTTAAATGACCAAAGGCCAGTTTCACACCTCCTCACAGCCATCAGTGAGGTAATAAAGCCTTCATAGACACATGGGCTCAGAACAATGGCAGCTGCTTATCACTAACAGTCTTTGGAAAACATCCCCTCATCTCCACATTAACATACTGGTGAGGAGCACTGTCTCATATCTGTCACTGATGGATGCAGATAGGACTCTTTATCACTTCATTTAGATTATATAGGACATGGTGATAACACAGACAAATGCAAGGGTCTTATTACACTTCTAATGCTGCTTATACAGCAATTACAGAAGTGATTTTGCCATAGTTAGGCCTAAAGCAGACCTGGGCATTGTACAGCTTCAGGGCCACATATGGCCCTTTGGCCCTTTTAAGTCTGATCGGCCCATTTAAACTAATTTGGAATTACAAAATAAACATATTATATAATTTTATCTTATGCATGGACTAAAGATGCACTGCAGCATTTGTTTTAAGGCAACCTGACTTTTTCATTGCTTGGTCAGAACACTGCTTTTTATAAAGACATACAATTAATATTATGCAGAATTGAGTTAAGCATTTTGGCCCGGCCCTACACAATATTTTCTGTTTCTCATGTGGCGCTCATTAAAAACATATTAATGGTCTTGGCAAGACATTAATTTAAAGGTGTATTATGTATTTTTCTGTTGGATTTGCTACCCGCTTGCATGGAGATGTTACCTCCGTGTTTCCATGGAGTTAATGTCATATTATGGAACAAACACACAACATTGTGAAAGTGAAAGTTTAGCAACTAACAAAAAGCAAGTGGGATACAAACTTAGTAAACAATTATGTATACGTGTTCTTACAGGACTGTATTTTTTATGTGTGAGGTGAGTGAACATGTGAATGTGTCATTGGTCAAAAAGGAAATGGTTGATCATTAAGCCTGGAGGGATCTGACACATTTCCCACATGAATATCACATGAAGCTTTTTATTGTGTAAATGGTGAAGCAGTCCACATTTTTTACATTGCAAATGAGACCCTATCTGTCTCTACATTAAAGCATGTTAGGACTTATACCTCAGGGAAAGGTCAATGTTTTGTGCTGTTTAAGAAACATTAAAGTTGGTCAGAAAGTCTGTAGGATACAGTTTATTATTTAAGAATCACAATAAATCTAATTGCTATTAACGGTGAACACAATTAAAAAAACTAGGAATTAGCTTCAGTGATGTGGTGCACCATAACACAATGAATAATAATAGAGTATAAAAATAAATAAAGTAGAAATTATGACAAACTAAACTAAAATAAAATAAAATAAGGTCATGCAAACATAAGACTTTGAATATAAATACAAACACATACAGCAAAGAGTGCTATCAGTGCAAAGAGATATTGTTGAAGTGAATCAAGATATCTAAAAATTTACTTTAAATGAAAAAAAAAAAAAACTAACTTTTTAGTCACTGGAATATAAAAAGTGCATGAAGAGTAGGCTCATTGCTTTATAATTGTTGTGGCATAAAACCAATAGTCTATTAGACTTTAAATAAATATGTGTAATTTGTATATATATGTATTTTTTTAAGTTTCACTGAGTAACCTTTCCGCACCCTGTTGTTTATGCTTTGCTTTAAAATGTCCACAGTATGGTATCCTTTGGGCAATAAACTTAGTTCAGACATGCCCTACAAACTCCCAAACTCCTAGCACTTTGGGGAGGGATTTAATAGACTACATTACCCACACTGCTCCTCGGCCCCTCCCCCCCGCATACTTCTGCTCTGCGCTCACGCTGGGCTGTGGGGATCCTACTCCACACAAGTTCCATACAGCAGAAGCAGCGAGGCGCACGCAGTTTCTTCTCAGGAATGGGAAAGTTTTCGACGCTTGCTTTTCTCTCGTTTATTTTTCCCAGGACGATTCAAATAAGACCGTATTGGATTTAATTCCCACTAAAGAGGCTACCTGCATCTTTTTAGGAGGTTTTTCTACTTTGGATACGCTTCGCCTCACCATCCAACTGTTGGAGCGCCTGTTGTGTTGTGTGGCTAAAATGCGCTCCTTTACGCAGCCTCGCCTTGTGGTCGCCAGGCTTTGCGTCTTTTTCTTCGTGTTTTGGGGTCTACATCGTCAATGTGTGGCTTCAATCAGGACGTGTCCCCCACCCTGCGCGTGTTTTGGAGAGCTAGTGGACTGTAGTCGGCTCAAAAGGGGCCAAATGCCAGAAACCATCCCGGAATGGACCGTTCAGCTGTAAGTAAACCCACACAGCAGTTGTATTCTACTGTTGTGAAGAGAACAGCAGGTAGTGAGAGCAGCACTGAGCGCTCACACCTCCGGCTTTATTGGAAGATTTTTACGGGCGAAGGATGGGATGAGCTGCATTCCTGTTGTGGTCTATTTGGTGTATGCCCCATAAACCACGTAAAAGTTTAGCGCCGAGAGTGAAACTCGCACGAGGGAGTCCTTAGGGTGGAATTCCACTGCTTGCATGGTCACTTTAATCAAAGTTTAGTAGGAATAACCACTGATAACAAATTTGGAGTAGTAAAAGTAAAGGTAGTTGCCGGGGTAGCCTAATTGGGATTGATTTAATCTAAAAAGTCACTCATAAGAAAATTAAAAGTGCCAAAGCTATACCTGCAGAAATGTTCTGTTCTGGTCCATCCCTCTATAGATTTAAGTCAACATTATTTAATTTATATAAAGTTTATGCGAAAAAACTCAACTATTGCTTATATATCTTAGTAATCCTCGATGATGTATGTGTTATCATTGCATTCCTTCAGTGGCATCCAGGTCACAGGGAATCACGAAAACAGGCCTAGTCTGCTAAAACTGTTCATGTTTGACAAGACCATTTCACACCTCCCACAGTTCAGAATTTGAGGGTGATGCTCTTTATTAGTGACTCTTTAGCCGTTCAGTTCACCCAGATTTTATTTACAGCATCATTCACTGTGATGAAAGCTGTCTGTGTCTTGTTACCTAGGATTATCATAAATTCTCTTGTTATTGTCAAGTGTAGATGGATCAGCAACCCTCTTCAGACAGATAGTTAGATTCCAAAACTATTGGTGCTTTGTTGTGGGTGACATACTACCTGTTATTGGGATTAGTTTTAATACTTTTGATGTAGGAAAGTCCAATCTGCCATTATAGACATGTAATACTTGTCTATAACTAGATGTTTGTCTATGTGGTTTGATCACTTTTTGTAATAGTATTGCGTTCATAGATTTGTGGTTGTTTACATTGTGTTGAGTTGCGGGGGTGAAATTCCTCAGAGTTGGTGAAGCTTTGATGGAGCTGGAAGACTTCAGAGCCATAAAGACGTAAATCACTGGACTAGTCCAAGCAGTTTTCCCAATTTTTTAAAGTCCATTGGTTCTGAGGTCTGCATCACAGCTTTTACAACATGTTCCTCAATGTCTTCAACTTTACAGATAATTATTCCTACTACACTTTTATTGCTTTAGTTGATTTTATTGTCCACATTCAGGCTTGGTCCACCACTACTCACTAGCTCTACTGGTAAGTTTTCCTCTTCGAAAATGTGCTGCAGTGGAAAGTTGGCGTTGCCAGAGCAAACAAAACCCAGCCTGAGCCTCTCAACCAAGGACAGCCTTCCAACCCAAAGAAAAAAGTTCCACATGGGGGAAAATGCTTTGCACTCTGGCATGCTAATTTACGAGTGGCTCTCCAGCACATCTTAAAGCCCTTAGCCTGCCGACCCTTTGTTTTGCGGCACCCCATTATTTCTGCTGAATTAGCGAAGTCCAGAGCCAGCGATGGTCCTGGTTAATAAGGAGCGAGAAGGATTAGGCTCCAACAAAGTGAGGAGAAAGTATTGGGGGAGGTGAGGCCGACATATGGAGTTTATTGCCAAAGGTTTTAAAGCCAAGCCTTGTGCCTTTTGGCTATTAGAGGTTCCACGTTGAGGGAAAGTCATCTTGGATCAAACTTTTAAAGAATAATAATGTTTGTTTTTTATTGGGAAAATTATAAATGCTGAAGAAAGATACTAAAAGTTATAACTTCAAATAATGACTAATGAGGGTTAGGGCATTTGCATTGCTGAGTTTAACTGTTGTCAAGTAATAATAATAATAATAAGTAAATTATTAGAAATATATTATCTTATATTGGCGCTCCCTATGTGTGTGTTGTGGTTGGTTATGTCCTCTAACACTGGAAGTTTCCTCCATTAAAAAAGAAAAGAAAACACATGCATAAAAGTTGTCTCCTTTGCATTTGGACACCTAATTGGAGCCAAAATGCATTAATGCTTTAGTGCTCTATCTGAATGTTAATGACAGCTCTTGTGATATTTAGTAGTGCCTCATTCATTTTGACTTTCCAGGGCTGATAAAACATTGTGTGGTGAGTTTTAGCTGATACAGGCCACGGCTTGTACTCTGCACACTGTTATCTGGGTGCTTTGTGCTGGAAGTGGAAGTGTCAGAGCTACTCAGCCTTTATCAGGGAGTATGATAGGACACCATCCCATATGCCCCCACCATCCACGGGACTGTAACAATAACAAGAGCATGCAGCTGTAGGAAGAAAAGATGAGGTTAGCTTTAGTTGCTAAAGTTTCCCACACAAACTTTAAAGTGGAAAATATGTGATTTATTTCCCTACAGTCTACAAGAAGCTGTTCAAGGTTAAAGCTTAAGGACCTGTTGATACTAGGTCAATGCAAGCCTCCATTCATCCAAGAGTGGTCTACAGTAATTACATTTGTCACAATATAAACATTTCAAACCAAGGAAACAACTCTACACTCAGTACTGAGTTTGGTACAACAATGAGGCTAGAGACTAGATTAAGTCTGTTCTGTTATTTTAAATATTGAGTAATATCTATGTATCAATATATTTGACAGACCTTATAGTAATATACAAAACAAACTACATTACTTGATTTTTTTTTTTTTAAATATTGCTGTGTCATAATTTGTCATAGTTTTCATTACAGGAAGAATTAATTGACCTCTGACTAGCATATAACTTTTAGCAAATTATCAGATGCCATAGAAACGAGTCTTATCAGTTCTCTACATATTATTGTTTGCTTACAATACAAAACACTGATTGTGTAAAGCCACTAAAAGGCAAAGTAAAGAAATGATACATCCTTGTCTGGTGTAATTAAAAGTTAATATAGACAAATAGGATATAAACCAGTAAAGTAACCTGCCCATAATAGTACTGTTTTGACTACGACACCTGAAAATTTAGTGCAGCTTTAAACTTTCCACCAAAGACCAGACGCGGGCAATAGAAAACGTGACAGGGGTGTTGTAGACATTTGAAAGGCTCTGTTCTCTCCAGCATTGTGAATACATTAGCAGTGGTCGGGCCTTCCCCTCCCTCTCCTCCCGGGACGCCCTGATGGGTTCCAGATGAGCGAGGTGCGGAGCGAGGGGTGCAGGGGGGGGTGTAAAAGAGCGTCTGGCACCACAGCGTTGATCGTGCGCAACAGCGTCAATAACTCCAGTCTTTTTTATGGCTCACGGTGCTCTGCTCTCCAGACTCCTCCAGCTAAAGACAGAGCACAAAACCAGAGTCTCAACCCCCAGGAGGGCAGCGGCAGGGGAGGAGGGTCAACATTCAAAACACCTCAAATAGGACAGAGTAGAGAAGGGTTCACTGAATATTCGCCAGTGAAAAAGTCTGGTATAACTTTGTGTAATAATAGTCTAGTGTTGTCAATAAAGTCCATACCCAGACACGAACACGAACAGGTTAAACTTTTGTGTATCGTTTCCTAAGTACCAAAATTGTGCTTGAAATGTTTGTAGCATGACAACACTAAATAGGCCGACAATTTACCAAGCATGACTAAATTTATTGCCTGTAGAGGTCTACAGAAGCATGAGAAGTACGACTGGACAAGAATTTATATTGGGCCTATAGAGAATAAAGCAATTAAGTGACTACAAGCAAAGGCTGTTTTCCTTTGTCAAGAAATGTATCATTGTCTCGTACTGTATATGGCATGCTACGCAGCAAATTATCAAACAGGTTGGTGATTTTAAGTAATAACTGACCATGAGTTATAGATAGATAGCAAATTGTATCTTTATGCCTAAGACCATAGCACCAACTTAGCCTTCTAATCACATTTCTTCTTTATATTTAATGCACAGCTATTCTACACTAATATCTAATCCTGAAACACTACTTTATTTTTCACAGACAATTTCACACCACCAAAAAATTTCAGATATGTTCCTGAACTACTTTAGCCTCTTGACAATATCCGTTAAGCTTAAGTGTAAGAAGTCCAAAAACTGTGTGAGTATTTAGTCAGCTTTAAAATGCACTTAGAAAATCATGTCTGTTTTTATCACTCTTCATTTCTCTGCTTTCACCACATAGACCCAGAGCCCTAATAACTTATCACTTGTCTGTGTTGGCTCATGCTTTGGAGATGAAGTGTGCCCTGGCTCCCTTCTCCAACGCACCCCTTTAACATATGCAGCTTTCTGTAAGGGAGTTTAGTTTGGACCACTTTCAATCAACTGGAGATATTTAGAGCAAAACGTCCTGAACTTGCGAAAAGAGATATCGCTTCAAAACCTTCAAGGATTCAACCAGCTTGGCTCCTTGTCAAACTTTCATCCTCAAATCTGGGAACTTGGCTAAATTACAGACTTGATAGGACTTGGTGGTGATTGTAGGTGATGCCATTTGAGAAGCTCCTCCTGACATTACGTAGTATTTAAGTAATAAATCTTGCGCTCCCTGACCATCCTGTTTAATCTTCACATGTCTCCAAACCTTGGCACATAATTAGAGCCACTTCTCGTCTGCTCGCTGTGTTAATGCATAATAACACAGGGAATTAGAGCGTAATTATGTTTGCACTGCAGACCTGAAATACACTTCCCCAGCATGTACTTTTCCCTCATTTTTCTCCTTGTGTTTTCTTCACAGGGACCTGAGCCATAACAAATTGCAGGTGCTTGACAGTGCTTTGTTTGCCAAACTACAACATCTGACTGAAATGTAAGTACAATTATGGGCACACAAGACATTCTGAATTGTCTCCAGTTTAGTGCAAACCACAGAACAAGCTGTTACTTATGGACAATATTGTTAGGATATTCTTTAATGAATTCTGTCAACTAAAATAAAATGCAGTCATCTTTTTACAATAGTACTCGTATTGAAACATCTTTCTTGTCTTTCTTCAACCTACGTTTTTATACATGTAAATTTTGACTGCAGTCGCAGAATTACAAAATTTATTGTAAATTTGCTCAGAACAAACAGCAAATTCCCAGGATACTTTAAATACAGTTATTGTCGAAGTATGGTTAGGAAAGAGGATCATTTTCATATTTACTCTAGGGCAAAATATGCTAATGGATTTTTGTGTACATGTTAAGACATTGTGCTAGACAAATTGTTAAAGAACCATGGCAACCACATGCTAATAATACAACAAATGGAATTTGCATTTATGGCTCTAATAGTAACTTTTATGTCTTATCCACATAAACAAATGTCATATTTCAATTTCTTTATTTCTCTTTCCATCCACACAGAAAACTTAACCACAATGAACTGGAGGCGATACCTGACTTCGGCCCTGTTGCTTCGAACATCACAACGCTCATTGTGTAAGTAGAGCCACCTCAAAGCTTTTGGCTGGTTTTAATGCTGTCATTGGTGGTTAGAGGAGAGTTTGTTGTCTCCTCCCTTCCCCCCCTTTTCCTTAAGTCCATTTGGCCAAGCACTTTCCCAGACAGGGCAGTTGTAGCAGACATGGCGGACTGCCCCAGACTTACTCACACTCAGAGACAAATGCCATCATGAGAAATGGAAATGTTTTGTTTGGTGTCTGACGCTGCAACGGGGCTATTTTAAACTTGGAGGCAGAGGAGTGGTGATGGTGGAGGAGGAGGAAGAAACATTGTAAGAACATAACTTCGGGTTTATTGTTAGAAGTTTTGACAAGTAATTGTATTCCTTAAACAGCAGGGGGAGTAGCATGCTACATGTGGCCTCTTCTTTCTGTTTGTAGCTCATTTTTCTATTCAGTCAGCTGCTATTCTCCATGTGGATAGTATTGTTTTGCCTGATATGCTGCACTGTATGACATTAATCTTATGTATTTCCATTGAGACAAGATGAAAACACCACCAGGAGAAAGTCAGACCTACATGCCCCCATCAGAAAAGTTTTTGAAAAGTTTCTTTAAATACCTTTTATTTTAAGATTTAAAATAAAATGTATTTAATTTTAATTGTAAGTAAATTCAGAATGCTATGATTCATTACTATTCATTAATTTCAGCGCACATACCCCTGTCATAACTCATTGCATTTAGACACGAACCAGAAATTGTTCGGGAATAGCATTGCTCAATCTGTGCATTCTCCAAAAGCACCAGATATTAGTGTGTAAAACCACAACAATTTATTCTGTCTATCGAAAACCAAGTTTCGTGAAGCTATTGCAGAAGAATGTATTGCAGCTAAATGGAGCCTATTCCTCATCAAGCCTCAACATGATGTTACTGTTGCCATGGGGCGTTCAGCTGTCAGACACTCACTGTTTGTTTTCAGATCCTCTAGCTATAAGAAATCCCAGCAGACAGTGAAGCTATCCCAGTGCAAGGCCAAGTTTTCACTGTACTTCTGCGTATTGTTCAATGGGTTCCAGTAAGACTTTCAAAGAGACATTTAACTGTGAATATGTAATAGAAAGGATGTGTAAAGTTATAAGATGTACTAAAGCTCACAAGCTACTCTGTTGCTAAACTAATCTGGTAGGAAAAGAAATAAAACAAAACAAACTCTTTACAATAGAAAGAGAAACAGAATGTTTAACTGCTTATTAGATAATCAGATAAGGAAAGAATTTACAGAAACAAATGAACAATTTCACAAAAAGTAAGGCTGAGAACTGTATTGGAGAACTTCCTCTGCTTTCAAAGAGAATGTATGACACTTTATATACAATTTCAGCCTTTTGGATCAGACTTTATCTTGCCAAAACAACTTTGATTGGAATTGATTGACCAATATAATGTTTGCATAACTACACTGTCTGCAGTAGAACTAAAATTGTTGTTAAACGTGGTTCAGCCAAAGTCTACCCTGTTCATTTTGCTTTAACAAACTCCAGGAACAGATAAAATTGAAAGCAGAATGAAAAACAACAACTTTCCCCCCCAAAAAAAAGTTTAAGCAGCCAAATGCTGACATGCAGGAATGCTGTGAAATATGGAGCTCATAAAAGGAGGTTCAGTTTGGTGGAACCACAACCAGCACAGTCATCTATGAGCATTCACACCAACTCCAACTTTGGCGTGGTGCACACACTCAGAAATAGTTGTAGTTTTAATTTTATCTTTCCTTGAACAAAAAATAAAAAGGCGTTATGAGGCTCGTCTTATTCCAAGCATTTGGCAGGAATAGTCTTTTACATGTTAAGCGAAAATGTGTCACACTTCAGGCTATACTTTGTTCTTAGACTGGTAATGTTGTATTGCATCATTCCTGGATCTCTTTATTCTATATTTTTTAATAGTACTTAGTAAAACTGCACACTATATAGCAATCAAATTGAAATCTCAATTTTCAAATCTCAAAAGCAGCAATTAATTAGATAGTGTAATGTCCTCTGCAAAGAACAAAGTATCCTGTCTTATAATCTTTTAGCTTATACCTCTACAAACATTATCTGAAATTATCTTGGATTCTTGTATTAGTTTATTAGTTCATACTTCAGTCTTCTCTCAAATGTTAGCGCTCCTGGAGTTGTTTACAATGCATACTCTGAGCAGAATCCTACTTTTTAAACTTACAGTATACCGCAAATTTAATCATCATGACAATATCACAATAGAAAATGTCTAAATCAGGCAGCCCTACTTCTTGCTATCAAAAATATGCTCAAAAAAATGTATGTCAAGTGGAATGATGAAGAATAGATGAAGAGGGCCTAGTGGTTTTAAAAAATGCAGGTCTGGAGTACAGAGCCCCACACATGTTCCAGTCTCAGTGAGCCATGCTGGCAGCCGCCCTCTTCCCTCACTCTCCCTGTGTGATTTTTCCCTCCAGTTTTCCACAATTTCTCTCCCTCCTTCAGTTTCTCCGAGCTGGGAGGGTTAGAGAAGCCAAAAACGAAAAAAAAAAAAAGCCGAGCAGAGTATCAAATAGCACTTATTCAAACAGGCAGGCAGACATGGCGGCAACGCTCGTCGACTCCTCTGACCCCGAAGCTCAGAGCAAAAACAAACGGTGCTAACCCAGCAGCTGGTAGTAATTGAGTCGTGATCATCCTAATTAATTGAACAATTTCCCTGGAATTTATGAAGGGGGTAAAGGCGGCCGCCGCTAAATCCCCTGTGCCTGTGTTCAAGGGGTGCGACAAATGACCTGGAGATTCCTGCTCTGATTAGGACAACTTCAGGCTTAAGGACCGGGAGCCTCGGAAATGCAGCCTTGATGTAGGAGACAATTACAAACTGGCCATTAAAGTAATAATCCATGACTTTAAACTCAGGATTACTTTGATTGGCTGACTTCATTTTCTTCCTTAAGCAGTGATTCCCAGACTGTAAAAAGATCAGACAACACTTGTACTTCAGCAAGATTTACTGACTTAAAGTATATTGGGACATAAAAAAGTGGTACAACACTTGGTCATAACAACATTGTGAATAGTACCTTATTTTTTTACTTTTTTTTTTTTTTTTTTTTAGTTAAGTTTTGCAGTTAAACCAAAACAATATGTCTGTAGAGCGGGCACATTTATGAGTTAGAGTTAGGGTAGTTTACCAATCTTGCAGTAGGGTTGCTTCCAATACTTGTTTAATGTAATGTGCTTATTGGTCTTCAGTTGTTTGTATGTTCAGTTCTTAAAACAACTAAAAGTATATGTGCATAGTCAACACTTTTAGTTAACCTTTAATCAGATAGTATTGATGCAATGTCTTTTTTCAGTCTAGTTCTACAGTTTAAGGTTTGACCACTTCCTTGGCTTCAAACCATTGACTTCATTTGTGTTTTAATGAAGTTGAATCATCAACATTTTCAAACTCAAAACCCACAATTTGTGAGTTTAAATGAATAGTAGATTTTTTTTATAGACTAAAATGTTTTACTGCCCCAAGTGTAAGAGTGCATGATGATCTGTGTTTCTGCTCAGCTCAGTTTCTGGTCAGCAGACGTGTAAAGCTGATCACTCTTGAATGTGAGGGAGATATGTGCCGTTTAATAAGTTCTGTGCAGTGAACTCAGCCCTGGTTTTCATTACAGGCGCCACAGCAGCGAGCAGACTCATCATATGGCTTCTCCAAACTTTCTTCTTTTTCCAATAGGAAATACCACATACATGAACAGCTTTGCATGACAGTTTTAGAACAATCTCAACTCTCCATTTTAGGAGATTTTGAAGTCTTTTACAGTTGCTGAGTGAACAAAATGCAACTGATGACAACGGAAAAAAACTGGTTTATTAAGATTTGAAATTAATGTAAGAGCAGATTCTGGGTCTGTGGCTGTGGTTAGACGGAGAGCACTCAGGGCCAGAAATACAGATCTTTTACTACTTTGGTTTATGCATGCGCTCTGTTGGTGGTTTGGAAAGTTTGGGAAATCGAGCTGATCATGTGTTAGAAAATCATACTTGTGGCTACACCAAAACATTGATTTAGTATACATTTACAACTTTCCTGAATGAATAGCATTTTTTCCTCACAAAAAATGTATATGGAGATATTTTTTGACATTTCTGAAATTAATTTCCACTGAGAGCAACAAAGTACTTGTAATACTACAACAGCAAGTTTCTATAACATGTCAGATGATGAGTAAAAGTTGTAGTGATTTTGTGATCACTGTAAAGCATAGGGGTAGTCTAGTTGTGCATAATAAGGGCAAGTTCAACACCTGGAAACAGCTGAGTATAATAACACGGCACTACACTGATGTAAACAAAAATGGAGTTCATTAATAAGCACATTTACAGGTGTATGGATAAAGTAAATGATACACACAACTAAACTAATAGGTTTTCTATAGCCTTCAGCTGCCAGACTGGGACCCCTCTCTCTCTGTGTCCTGGGGCAGGAAGTGTGCTCTAAAGCCCTGTGCCTCACTGTTCCCCCTGGGGATAAACTGGAAAGACTGGTTTTGTGTGAGCGGCGCCCCTCTTCTCTCAGCGAACAGTCAGTGGAACATGAAAACTGAGATACAGGTGGTGTGCTCTGCTTTTGTGCTGGGCCTGGGGGCTGTGGTGCGTGGAAAGGCCTCTGCAAATCTCCAAACAATAGCTGCCTGTGCCACTGCTATTGTCAAAAAGGAGATGTGATTATAACTTACTTTAGCTGAAAATATCCCAATATTTGTGATTGACATTCAAAGATCATTTGTACTAATACCCACTTGAAGTCCATTGTAAATGTTTGAAATGAGCTTTCTTGAGCATGAATGATCATAAATTTGATTGAAGCACACTTTTCTTATTATAATTGTAAGTAATGCAATCCAATCCAACACAATTAAGCCCTATTGGATGAAACATTAGCTGTTCGTTTCCACAGACAGAGTGGTGTGTTCATGCTTTCACAGTTTAATTCAGAAAGCCTTTATTAGATCAAAAATCTATTCACCATTCAAATCCAATTTATGTAACATATAAGTGTACCATACATGGTGTGCTTTGTGAGCCTCAGGATTTTTGGCTCAGCACCAAGTTTGACTAAAGGCTGGAGTGCACAGGCCAACAGCCCCAAACATGCACACAGAAGGTCTCATTGGGTCTGAACAGAATTCTGTGTTTAATGTTGAGCAGTGTCCAGGTGGTTTTTCAGTGATGTAGACTTGCTGAAGTAGGTCAGTCTTAGATGTGTATGCGCTGCTACATTGGCCGGTGAATAGGTGAGACATCTCCATTTCACCGTGCCATGGTGCCATGATGTCTCCTGCCTCAGGTGCAGGAAATGAATAGAAAACCTGAGCTGCAGATTAGAGCAGCCAGCCCAGCTGTAGCCATGCAGAAAAACATATGATAGAACCACTTGTTTTACACAAGATAAGGCACTCAGAAATCCTACGTGCACCTGACAGTGCCTGCACAGGAGGGCATAAATCCAATAGTAACAGTACAGGTAGACCATTATTTAAAAAAAGGTCTAAAGGAAAATGGTCTGTAGCATTACTAATTCTCCTGAGCAAAGGTAAATGAGTAGCTCTGTAAGCAGTAAGGTGTAGCTGATGTGAGTGTACACATTGATGAATACTGAAAACGAGGCCTGTAGTCTGTGTTGGAGGGAATTCCTGCCCCACCCCCTACCCCTCTCTCTGCTGCCAGTCTCCGGCACAAAGGGGGCACTGTACCACTCTGTTTATAACTAAGCAGTCCCTGCACTGCAATTTAGGAGGCGTGCAGCTCAGGAAATTGCCGGCCTCTGCTGAGGCATGCTTTCACTGAGAGAAAGGTATTCATCAGCCAAGTAATTGGCAGGTTACTTTTTTAAATACCTTGTTAGTAATTACCTTATAAACAAAATAACACGTCGCTGAAGAGAAAGGCTGTTTGGACGTGTTGTCAGAGCAGCGGCGTTGATCATTGTGAAGAATTTGTCGGCTGACGTAAAAAAAATGCAACATCAGCCAGACACATGCCTGAGCGCTCTGGGTGGCAAGTGTTTAGCGTGTGAGAGATTGTCATTTTTAATACCGCAGGCTAATTGAGAGACTTGACTGTTTGTGTATGTGGAAACATGAAGCTGCTGTAAACGGCTGGTCAAATATACTGTATTTTTGTCATTTATTGGAGCGATCTGTCTGTATTTTCAGAGCAAACAACAAGATCTCCAAGATCTCTATGGAGCAGCTCAGGCCCTTCCCAGCTCTGGAAACCCTGGACCTCAGCAACAACAACATTGTGGACTTAAAGGCCAACTCCTTCCCTGCGCTGCCCCTCAAAAACCTGTAAGGGTCACCGCTGGTCACACCACAATACACTGATGGATTCATACACTTGTAACATGGAACAGAAACATGTAGGCACCACTGTTTGATATTATTCAGTGTGTTTACAGTTGTTTCTCTCACTCAGGTACCTGAACAACAATCGTATTTCTTCACTGGAGAATGGCTGCTTCACTAACCTGTCCAGCAGCTTGCAGGTCCTACGCCTCAACCGCAACCGCTTGTCCTCCATCCCAGCAAAGATCTTTCAGCTCGCCAACCTCCAGCATCTGTATGGGACCCGTTCATTAGCCAGTAATATAAATTAACATATTTATATACTAAAATATGTCCTTTTCTTTATTAGAGACCTGAGTAGAAACCGTGTTCGTAGAGTTGAAGGTTTGACATTTCATGGTCTTCACGCTCTGAGATCTCTGAAGATGCAGAGGAACGGTTTGAGCCGCCTCATGGATGGAGCTTTTTGGGGACTCAGCAACATGGAAATCTTGTAAGTTTTACCCCCATCATTTCAAAATACTATTACGGAAATATGAAAATATAGATAATAATGTCAGAATTTTTGGAGTAATTTCAATGTTACTCTGTTCAAATATGGCCAATAATGATGACAAAAGAGAGTCTCTTACATGCCTTGAATTGTCATTTTAATAGTTAGCAATCAGGTGGCAAATTATTTTCTTTAATTTTACCAAATAAAGTTGAATGTAATACATAATAATACAATAATAATAAATAATACATAACATATATTATTATCATATGTTTAACTCATACATAACACACAACTGTATTTCTTATTCCTTGTCCAAGTGCCAGTAACCTTTCAATTTGCATTTACAGGCAGATGGACTACAACAACCTGACAGAGGTGAGCAAAGGCTGGCTGTACGGGCTCCTGACTCTGCACCAGCTCCACCTCAGTCACAACGCCATCAGCCGGATCCGACCAGAGGCCTGGGAGTTCTGCCAAAAACTCAACGAGCTGTAAGTCCACCTTTTAGCCCCCGCCCCTCTCATTATCCCCCCACACGTTTTCATTCACTTCCTGCACCCCCAACACTTGAGTGCGTCGCCCTCTGCTCCTCTCTGGCACTACCCCCATGGCCTTTTCTCACTATCGCACAAACTGGGACAAAGAGGAGTGTTTTTCCAACTCTGAACGTGCTGTGCCAACATGAAAGCCCCGCGCATGCCAAAAATACTGTACAGCCCTCTGCCGCCACACTCTACCCTGGCGTCATTAAAACCAAAACACTGAACTATAGGAGTGTAGTTTAATTTTTCTTTTTGAAGATGTCATTATTATTAGCTAGTCATTATCACTATTATCACTCAACTGTTTTATATCTGCTAGAAGAAGCTAAGTACACTATATTATTCTTACTTTTTCTTTATCTTATATCTAGCTGCTCTGAAATTATTTATGCAACAAGTGATGCGTTAAATTAAAAGTGCACTGTGTAACTTTTCTGGTAGAGGGTTCACCACAAACTTGTTTCCGTGGAGATATTATTGGTTTGCCTGAAAGTTTTCACAGTATGGCATTAAACACATCTATGTTGTGTTTATTCAATGATAGGTGTTTCAGTGTTGAAAAATATATTGAAAAACATGTACTCCTACAGTGAGTGAGCGCGAATCCCCACAGATCTGACCTGTAACTTGACTCGAATACTTGTCTCCATGGAAATAGATGAGTTTAATGTTATACTGTGAGATGTTGTAGACAAAGCAATAACATTTCCGTGAAGACAAGGAAGTGGTGAACCTTCGACCAGATAATTACACAGTACACCATTAAAATACTACCATTTGTAACTGTTGTGCTAGACATTTTTCTGTATATATTTCTAGTTATATTTGAAATGAATCACAAGCCCATGATTTGTGCAACAAGAAAATAATTGAGACTTGACCTGTTTATGCATACCACATTGGCACTACATTTACATTTTTCATTTATTTTAAAGGAGTGCAGCAGTAAACATCTGGTTTGTGTTCAACTTTTTTTTTTTTATCACAATTAAATATAGTTATACTGTAGCTAGAGAGATCACATTTATTAACTGACAGAATAGTTTTAAAGGCATGTTTCTGCTCAAATCTCTCCAATTCCCTCTGGAGATGTTATTATCAGGCTGTTATTTTCCATCACAACAGCTTCAGCCACAGTCTTCACAGATTTTACCATAGACACATTCCTGAAACAGATTTGGTTTCCTTTGTTGTGGTTGCTCGCAGCAGCGGTCACTTCAGAGTATGCCATGTCTTTGCCTTTTTTCCACATTTTCTTTTTACTTTTACCCAGATTTTTTTTTTATCAGTCAAAACAAAAGTAAACAAGGAGCCTGTCAGCTAGAACATACGTTCTATCTGGTTCACTCTCATCTAAGTTTACTTCAAATGTCTATATATTCATTTTTTCAGAGGTGCACTGTGAAACTTTCTAGTGCACTGCTCATCTCTATAGAGACGTTCTTGGTTTGACTAGAATGTTCCACAGTATGACATTAAACTAGTGTATCTCCACAGAGTCAAGCAAGTGACGCCACCTGTGACCTTTAACAGTATTTTTTTCCAAATATTTTGTCTGTGTGCTGTTTTAAAATATACAGTAAATATTAGACACACATGGTAACCAAGATGTTATGTGTATTTGTAGAAACTTGTCATCCAACCATCTGTCTCGACTTGAAGAGTCCAGTTTTTGGGGCCTGAGTTTACTCGACCAGTTGCACATTGGAAACAACCGAGTGAGCTTCATCGCAGACGGTGCTTTCAAGGGCCTCTCCAGTCTGCAGATGCTGTAAGTCTTAGTGCTTAATTATGTTGATTTTGTGTGTGAAGTTTTAGAATTTATGTTTCAAAACACCTATATCTAGACATACTGTACCAATTGCGCACTTGAACAAGAATGTGGTAAAAGCAGGGGGTTCAAACTTCCATCTTTAGAAACTCAAACTTCTCATCTAATCAGAATAGGTCTTGGTTCTCACTCTGCTACATCTTATCTAAAACCTATTTGCTTTGTAACCGTATACCCTTAGCTTGAGGTAATTTGATCCCAAGCCAAAGTTTGTTAGCTAAAACAACTTGAACAAAAACTATAATCAGTGCAATTAAGTTGAGTGGAGTAGATAAACCGTTACAATGCAATGGCCATGTGCCATAAATAAACTATAGAAAACCTATAGAAAACATTTACTACCAGAGCACTTCATAGCTCCTCCCACCTCTTTGTATCGTGGTGCCACCTCCACCATCAATCCCTCGGCTGAGTGGAAATCTCCTGCCTGATTTGTTTTGGGGATGGGAAATAAATGACTGCACTGAGGTCTCCAAGCGCACATAAAAAACCTCTACAAGGCACAGCCCGCCGACCTCAACGCCCCCCTTTTCTTCAAACAGGACCCCTTTTCCAAGCTTTCCTGTGCATACACAGGCACACCTCCCCCTCTCCCTCTCCCCCTCCCATTCCCACAGCAAGCAAGCAAACAGGCTCCAGAAATCTCAGGTCGCTAACTCAAACCAAATGTGTGTTGTAACGCTGAGGTCATCGTAGGGCAGGTGCGCAGGCTAGGTGGATTGCTTCAGGGCTTGAAACGATAGCACTGCCCCCAACGCATAAACTACAGAGTGACTTCCTCGGTCCCAGTCAGCCATAACCAGACATGCAGTGGAGGGAAATTACTATTTGAAGACATTAGACCAGCTGAGGGATCAAAGGATATGATTTCTCTGTGAAATACTTGGCCGTGGCAGTGTTTGTGCTCGGCGTCTGCATGTTTGGTTGTTTAGTATATTTTCCCCCTTGCGGATAGCCAATAAAATGTCTCATATTTTGTTTCCCATGCAGCAGTTTGGGGCTGTCAACAGTAATCGCCAGGTTTTGGTGGCAAACTAAAGGGGTGTTTTTTAGATTTTGGCAGATAAGTTGTCTGTAAAGAAGTTGGCTTTTTTTATTAGGAAAGGTCCAATATGCATTAGTCGATAACAATATTTATTTTTGCTTATTTATCTTATCAGGCATTTTAAAAATTTAAATAATAAGGTCTTCAAATTTATGTTAAGTTTCCATAAAGTTTGCAAATTATTTTTTAACTTGGTAAAAATAAAAATGTAATAGATACCACACAGATACTGATACTGGAACCATTATATCACCCATTCCTACTTTTGATCAGTTTTAGTTTAACAAACCAAGCACTTTAGTTTAGTTAGTTTAGTTAAATGGTTAGAGCTATGTAGACCAATAGCCAATGGGAGTTAAATAGATTGAACCTGTTTCAGCTAAAGTTCCAGCACGCTACATGCCTAATATGTTAAGGATTGAAAATTCATTATGTTTTTAATGGTGCTCGCAGATCTGTGGCAGACCTCCTTTGTGCAAGACTCACAAACATATTTGAATCACACGCAGAGTATATTTATCCCTTTAGATGCAGCACACATGTTAATGCTGCAGCACCGCCTTGTAAAACCGTTTCTGCTTTACTCGACAAAAAGGCGCTGCCGCAAAAGCTGGGAAGGACTTCCTGTTGAGCTCTGGCCCACTTTGAATATAATTTTAAACGTCTCAACGCAAAGCTGTATTAAGTTTTATTAACATCGCAAGCACGGTTGTTTTCTGGGCGTGTGTTTTTACAAGGCGGTCTCTCTTTGTTTCCTCTTAAAAGGGATCTCCAAAATAATGAAATCTCCTGGACCATCGAGGACATGAACGGCCCCTTCTCTGCACTGGACAAACTCAAGAAACTGTAAGTGCATGACAACCTGTTACATGTTTGTGGTTTCCAACTGATGGAGTCATATGGATTTTAAATAAAGTACACTGACATCAGTAAATTAGGTAACTTGGGGGTTCTACAGAAATAGATCACATATAGAGAGTTCATGACAGCCATTTATAGGTCTGTAGTTTCTAACTGGTCAGGGGATATATGGGGTTCAAATTCTGACTTAAACCCCAAAATGTGTTATAGGTGCATTATGTCACTTTTCTGCTCCATTTATTCAATGATAGGTGTTTTCAGTGCTCAAAAATATTTCTAATATATAATATATAAATATGCATTCTTACCGCATCATACTGTGTTACATTGTGTACTTTTAAGTAACTTCGTTCTCCTTAAATAGATTAAAATAGAAAATCCTAAAATCTTAACAGTGTCCCACATTCACACCAGTTTAATACCACTGACCCGTGAAACTCTTATAGCATATATGTTGAACTGAATACTGATCACATTGTGTGCGTTTTTTCCCAGATTTTTGCAGGGAAACCAAATCCGCTCTGTCACCAAGAAGTCTTTCTCCGGACTGGACGCTCTACAGCACCTGTGAGTATGGCCTTATGTTTCAGCGATTGTTGCCAAAATCCAAGCTGTAAACTTAGCAGGCTGAGTCACACAGAGCTTGTTTGTTCGAGTCGTCTCCTCTCATTGCTTTGCTTTGATGTGGAAAAGACAAAAGGCGGCCATCAGTATCCCTCCTCTGGGGCTTTATTGATCACCAGTGTGTACAACATTTGATTCTAATTAGAGTTTTTTCCCAGCTCAAGTTTGGCCTCCTTCCCTCTCTTCACTCTATGGAAGTTTAATATATGAATGAAGCTATAAATCTTCATGCATTTTCTGTTTCTTTCCCACAGGGATCTGAGTAATAATGCCATCATGTCCCTCCAAGCAAACGCCTTTTCTCAAATGAAGAACTTGCAGGAGCTGTGAGTATTTTGGTTTTGCAGGGCAGTTTTTGTTAGCGCTGATGTGAGACAGGCCCCCAGGTGAAAGTCATTATGGGCGGCTGGGAAAATGGCATTGGCCAGCAGTGTGTGAGTTACATGCTAATAGTAGAGTCCAAATTTAAAAGAGAAAACTACAGAGGTAGCTTAGATGGATTAGTTTGGATGTCAGTTCCATTAGTCAAATGTTCAGGGCATCCATATGCTGTTTAATACTGATTATGCATTAACAAGTCCTCTGGTGTATGTGATTCTATGGAATTTATGAACAACTTCAGATTCCTCAATCTTGTTCTTATTGTTGATTGGATGTACTTGCATTGTATGATTTATTTCTGCCAATCAGGCCCTGCAGATGGAAACTAGTTTTTTAGCTATAATCTAGTATCTCTTGTTTTTTTCACTTGAAATGAATATTAAACAAAATGAAATACATTTTAGGTCTATCGGCATATCCATACAGTTTTCTCAAGTACCCACGATTTTTCCATTTGATCATGCATTTTTAAAAGTTTTGTTACTAAAATGTTAAGAGCCTTCATATAGCCCTACTCCTTTCCATATGCTGTTCTCTATAAAACATATACAGTATAGGTTTGTAGTTTTCCAGTAAACCATAGCAGTGCATGTTGGAGTGACTGATGTCTTTCTGTATGTGTTGCATTGCCAGGCGTCTCAACACCTCCAGCCTGTTGTGCGACTGCCAGCTCAAGTGGTTCCCGGTGTGGGTGGCGGAGCAGAGTTTCCTGTCCTGCGTCAACGCCAGCTGTGCCCACCCGCAAATGCTGAAGGGCAGGAGCGTGTTCTCTGTCAGCCAAGAGGACTTTGTGTGCGGTGAGTGATGCTTTCATTCTGTGTTGTGCTTAAGCATATACACACACACACATGCACACACACACAAACATACACACATGCATAGGCTGATGGCATCAAAAAGTGTTGTTTATTTGAAACTGTTTTTCCATTTCGTAAAACTGGCCCAGATTATACACAGTTTTCCCGATGCTGGCACGTTCCAATGAGTTTTTTGATGGAAATGTTGTGGAAATTTACCAGGTTCATAATTTTCCAAGTCAGTCAAAAATATGTGCAGGCTCGGTGTGAGCTCTTTCTTCTTGCTACAAGAAATCATAAGATTGAATGCCTTGAATATGTGTCTGTGTTTATTAATATAAGTATAGCATATGGTAGTGATTTCGCTAACCTTAAAACAGGCATCAAATAAAGCCTTTATAATCTTAAGGACAGCGAATGACAAAACACATTTACCTGACAAAATACATCTTTCTTCTGTAATCATTGTATCTGTTTATTATTTTGTGTGGTCTCTGTGTGCTTGTGTTAAATGACAAATCAAAATCAAATTGAAGTAATAAAGACTCCTTGAACTTAGCTAACTTTACTGTTAGTGTCCACCCCTCCCTCTTTAGTATTACATTATGCCTTCCTAATGTATTAAAATATTCCTTTTTTCTCTGTAGATGACTTTCCAAAGCCTCAGATCACAGTGCAGCCGGAGACGCAGTCAGCCCTTAAAGGTGGAAACGTCACTTTTGTCTGTTCAGCGGCCAGCTCCAGTGATTCACCCATGACTTTTGCCTGGAAAAAAGACAATGAAGTCCTGAACGATGTTGAAATCCACAATCAGGCCCACCTCAGGGTGCAAGGAGGAGCAGGCGGGGACACAGAAGTGACGGAGTATACCACCACACTACAACTGCGCAATGTTGACTTCTCCAGTGAAGGCAAATACCAGTGTGTCATCTCCAACCATTTTGGGTCATCATACTCCACCAAGGCCAGGCTCACTGTCAACAGTGAGTGATTAAGTGATTCAATACCATTTATCTTGGCTTAGGGCTATATAGAGTTGGCTGGCATGTAGATCTCTATTTATTTTGTGGGATACATAAAAGACTTTGGAAATACTACTACTGTTATTTCTTATGGCGGCAGTCCTTTGGCACAGTCCATTGGTACTGCATTTGCAATATTATAACATAAAGTGACACTATAAAATAATATGAATATAAGATAATATTTTATAACAACATTAGATCAGTCCATTTGTTGCCAATGTGTCAGCTATGTTTAAGACCTAGAAAGCTCATGGTTGCTGCATATATTATTCATTTTATTATTTATGATTTTATTATACTATTTTATTAAGTTAATACTAAAAAATTATCTTTTCTTCTCAGTGCTTCCTTCCTTCACTAAAATGCCCATGGACCTGAGCATCCGGGCTGGAGCTACAGCCCGACTGGAGTGTGCTGCAGTGGGACACCCTTCACCTCAGATCGCCTGGCAAAAGGACGGAGGCACAGATTTCCCAGCTGCCCGTGAACGCCGCATGCATGTGATGCCAGAAGATGACGTCTTTTTCATTGTCGATGTTAAAACTGAGGACATTGGAGTTTACAGCTGTACTGCTCAGAACACTGCAGGAGCCATCTCTGCCAATGCTACTCTGACTGTGCTTGGTAAGTTGTTTTTCATATTACAAATTTAGTTTTATTTGTTATAATACTCTAAAATCATTCAGATTCATTAGGTAGTTATGATATCTGATATTGTACAAGATAAATGATGCATTCGTTACATTATCACAACAATGGAAAATGTGAATTTCCAGGTTATGTGCCACCTTATTACCACAGTTGTGCGAATAGACCCCTCCCCCTAAAGGTCTATTATCAAATACAAACAAGTTTAAGAACACAGCCAAATATACTTGTTTTATTGCTGTCCTATTTATCCTCTTTATTTCTACAGAAACACCATCTTTCCTGAGGCCTCTTATGGACCGCACCGTTGCAAAAGGTGAAACTGCAGTCCTTCAGTGCATCGCGGGTGGCAGTCCTCCTCCAAAACTCAACTGGACCAAAGATGACAGCCCCCTACTGGTCACGGAGCGACACTTTTTTGCAGCCGCCAACCAGCTTCTGATTATCGTGGACGCTGCTGAAGCCGATGCTGGAAAATACACCTGCGAGATGTCCAACGCACTGGGAACAGAGCGAGGGAATGTCCGGTTGTCCGTGTTACCAAACCCCAACTGCGATCCTGGAGTCCAAGGCGGAGTTGGTGTCGGCATTATGGGAGTGGGCGGGACAGACGAAGATGCTTGGGCCACTGTAGGAATCGTGATCATAGCAGTGGTGTGCTGTGTGGTGGGCACCTCGCTGGTCTGGGTGGTCATCATTTACCACACACGAAGAAGGAACGAGAACTGCAGTGTCACTAATACAGGTAAGGTTTCTGAAGATAGAAATGTTTTTAAAATGTCAAAAAATAGATATATCATAATTGTAAGTAGGCCTGTCACAATAACACATTTTCTGTGATGTATTGCTGAAGTAAATATAGGCGATTAACAATAATATTGAAACCAAACTATAAAGCAGAATTATCCCAATAAAGTATTCTAAATGTACAATATTGTTAAAAAATATTAGTTGCAATAAATACATTACAGAATGCAACACTTAAGACAGTACCAGTAATTATCGTGACAGGTCTAACTGTAAGATTCATTTGCATTTCATCTTGAGTCTTTAAAAATGTGCGTTGTGTATTTTTACCCTAGATGAAACCAACCTACCTGCAGACATTCCCAGCTACCTCTCGTCCCAGGGCACTCTTGCTGATCGCCAAGATGGGTATATCCCATCAGAGAGTGGTAGCAGTCATCAGTACAGTGGCTTTTATCTCCAACCCAAGGACATGAATGGTAAAACTACATATGTATTCATATTCATATTGATTAAACTGGGGATGTTTTGAATACTAAAGTTGTGGTTGTCTTTAATTATGCAGGGCTCTGTCAGCTTGATACAGGAAGTGAAACAGATTTGGAGGCGGCCATTGACCCCCTGCTCTGTCATTATCAAGGACCTATTGGGTCACTGCTGAGACGAGACAACCTGTATCCCAATGACCCCTCTGATGTTTACACAGGTATTTTTTTTAGCACAGTTTAAGTTATCATGATAAACCATACTAGATCTCTACTCTATCTTCTTCATGTTACTTACTTTGCATTTTCCATCCAGGCTGTTCACTTGATCAAAAACCTCATTGCATGGACTATACTGGCAGTTTGCCCAGCTCCAAACGAAGGGACTACCTACTCTCTGAGCCTTTCGACCTTTGCTCCTCTTCAGTGCTAATGCAGATGCCCAATGGCAGCCTCCATAATGGCCAGTCACTGCAACATAGTGAGCGTCATGTATCTGTGGATGAAGGGGACACAAGTGATTATGGAACAGAATCCCTCCCTTCATATAACACCTTTATGGGTAAATATCAAATTACTGTACTGAAAAAATTGTAGTCTAGTAATATATGTAGATCTTTAAATATCAATAAGTTATGTTCCCTTTTTCCATTATTTTGAAAAAAAAAAAAAAAAACGCTTAACATAAACAATAGCTTCACATAAAACATGAAGTACAACTTTGTTTAGATAAACTTCCACCATTAAAGATGCATTTTGTTTTACTATGTCTAATATTTTATAGGGTGAAAATAGACAGATCATGACAATAACAAATTCTCAACTTCAATACATTATATTCCTGAAGTAAATATAGATGGTAAACAGTAATACTGAAACAAATTTATGCCACTGATAAAAAAAACTGGTAAAAAAAATAAATAAATCATGAGGTGCAATAAATAAATAACAGAATGAAACACTTAACTACTTAGTTTGCATCTGTAATGAGTCATAGAAGTTATTAATTCAACTTTCCACGGCTCAAATCTTACCAGGTAGCCAAAAAATAACTATAAATTTCCCAGTAACTAAGAGAAACATACACACAACACATATTGACCACCAAAAATCCTTATTCCATTTGTCATATAGGCAAGTTGATAAGTCAATATAGTAATTATCATGACAGGCTTAGATCAAATATGTTATACTTCAACTTTAGTTTGAAGAAGTGCCAAGACCTTTTTTGATACTCTCAATAACACCCTCCTCTTTCCCCTGCAGGCACATTTGGGAAAGCTCCATGGAGACCCCAGCAGGACCTCTACCCTGGTTTTATCCCACCACCAGTGACCCATAACGGAATGACTCTCCATGAAAACCCCTACACTGCCCCAGACTCGGATTCAGAGCAGGAGGACCACCCCAGAGACTCAGAACACAGTGTATATGAACAGCCATATGACAACAATAGGACTGATTCCAACACACAAAGAAGAACCAGTACTTAGCTGACAAGATGTCTGTCTGCTTTTGTTCCCCATGAAGAAGACAACCAAAAATGTCTACCTCATTGAATGGACATTGCAATAAATAAAAGACTTTAGTGCAACAAGTGAATGTAACGGACAAAGGCATGTTCCTAAAAAGGGACGTAATGCGGCTGTTTTGTGACACAGCTCAATACAACAATAGAGTTGAATGAATAAATTGTTTTATATAAAGTTTATTGTAATTTGTAAAGTGTATATAACAGATTGTATTATTTTTGCTTACCGTCTCTGAATAAGAATATGCAGCCCTGTATGTTTTAGTTATTATGGCCATTGGCATTGAATGAAGCAATGTTTTGCACAATTACAATAAAACACCTTAAATGTGTGTAGTTACCTTCATATGTGTCTTTAATCCCCTGCAGAATCATTATGCCATATATTAAATGTGCCATCTACAGATGTATTAAAATAGTCTCTCTATAAGTTCACAAGTTACTCTAACCCAGTGGTAGAAAAAGTATTTGATTTGTTACTTAAGTAGAAGTACAGACACATGAGAAGAACATTACTTGAGTAAACATTAGGTTAGGTTAGTTTGTTTGCCATTTGTAGTTAAAAATATATTGGAAAAACATGTACGAAAAGTGCACCATGAGACATTAAAAACAACATGAGCAAACAATAGACAATCATTACAGAAGACTTATGACACTGTGAAAAAGTCAAGCTACAAAGATTAAAGAGCCACTTAGGAGCTTCTTAAAATAACTTTTTTCAGTAAAAAAAAAAAAGCATGTATTTCACATATTTTAGAACTATTGACTGGTCAAATGTAGTGATCTGGATGAAGGTTTGTATTTGGACAGAAACAACTTAATTTCTTATTTTAAATTCAATTTTATCAATATATGTTGGTTGGATCAAAGCCAGTACTAGAACTCAAAACCTTTAGGCAGGAGATCTCCATGAACATCCATTTAAACAGGTGCCGAAGTATAAGGAAAATGACTTTCTACATTTCAGTTTAGATGCAGTGGAGCAGTATGCACAGATACCTGCCCTTAGGTGTTTGAAAATAAAAGTCAAAATTATCCACTGTAAAATGAACAGATACTTGTACAGTACTTTTATATTTATATCTCGATACTTTCCACCACAGCTCCAGTCTAGAACCTACAAGTACCACCACTAAGACCATGGCAACCTGAGCAACTAAAATTGGATATATTACAGATTTTCTTACCAGCAGTACCAAACACACTGGTGCGTCTTCTGCACTTGAATATAGTCTCTTGGATGTTACTGAAGAAAGTATTTGTAGAGGTGTATAAAAAATGGGATAATGAAAGGGAGATACTGCTTTTTATTCCCGCAGAAGGTGTAGCTTGGAATCGTTTTGGCAGCAAATGTACTTTTTTAACTTTTTAGGCAACAGCCGCAGACCGCCAAGGACGACTCCAGTCTATAATGAATGAGATCCCCCACTGAGACAAAGAAAAACACTAAGTGCATATTTTGTTTGCTTTCAACGCTGCCTCCATTACAGCTCAGGACATAATTCAGTGTTATTGTTTGTTCTCTGTTAGTAATCACAGGCTTATACTTTTATTACCTCAATTTCTGCTCCAAATTAATGAACGTGACTAAGCTGGAAACTTTGCTCTCAGGCTATCAGTTAGTGTACATATTTACCCTACCTTCGCTAATGAAAAATATGGCATATAAGTTTCTCATAATAGTTTAATAAACAATATTAAAACATTGCTCCAGGCCATTAAAAATCTGGCCCTGTAGCAATACACAGCCCTAATACTCTTTTATATAGTTTGGTCTCTGGTCCTTACTCTTCCAGTGTTTGCTATTAAAGAGACTTATTAGCAGACTTGTTTGTTTTGTAGATAATAGTTTTAAAAAGCAGCGGGACGTTAATGCTATAGCAGAAGTTGGGTTTGTCAGTACTGCAGTAAAAATGACTAGTTTCCGTGCCTTGTGGTCGTACTTGTCCTAATGTGATCTCCTAAAACAATAAAAGGGGTGGGAGACCATAACCCCAACAGCCTATGGGGTATTATCCATATTAGCAAAAGACAGTTAGTGGCTATTTCATCATAGCCGCAGTCACTAACAGACATTAAAGGAACTTGGTTTGTCATTGTTTCTGTTTGTTAGCAATAGTAAAATAGTAACCGAAAGAAATTTTGTTTGTTGTTTGGAGTCCAATAAGAGAGGTTTCTGGTAGTTCTGGTAGGTCCTGCAGTGGTCGCTTTATTGTAATTTCAAGAAACTGGCTAATGTCCAAAAACCTATAGAGCTGCATCTTCTCACAGATTAATGATGTGTAGTTTATGATGAACTAGTGTTGCTATATGAGTCTATAGTACTAGTATATACTGTTGAAATAATATGTAAAAGAAGTACTGTAGTTTGTTAATGCTAAATTGAGATGTGTTAGACAAGGGGAATGAAAGAAAATGAAGGATTTCACTGTTTCACTGTCAGTAATTGTGAATAATCATTAAATGCAGATGGTTCTTCTCATACTACAGTGAGAATGTTACACCAGTATCTAGTTGCTAAAGTAAAAGTAAGTAAAGTAAAAAGTTATACATTATTTCAAATTTATCATGGAAAGAAATAATCTAACGCTAAAAAAATGTGAATTCAAGAAGAACTAGATTTTCCAGAGTATCTTGTTGAGGAGTTCTGAGTGAAGCCATTGCTCCTTCTCATGAAGAGGAGACAGCTGACACCTCTCAAGAAGAGGTTGTGGTCATGTCTCTCAACAGGTCTGGAAATACTTAAGGATTAACCAGGAACCAGGAAAGTATGGACATTCATTTTATAAGCTACCATCTCCAAAAAGGTTCACACTTGCCAGTTTTCTTCAGGTGGACTATGTAATTTTTAGAGTGGATGGCCAACAAACTGCTCATCATCATGAAGATGTTACTGCTGCATATGCCATCAGACTGACTCCTCGAGGCCAAGTTACATGTCAGATCTGTGAATAGGCGAGTTTGCTCACAGTAAAGATACATGATTTTGAAGGAAATTCTCAGCAATATAACACCCGCAATAGAATGAGTGCAAGATAGATTCTTGCTATAGATTAGGTAAATCTAAAGCATCCACATGGAGACAAGCAGGTGATGGACCCCCACCAGAAAAGTTACATAAAGCACCTTAAAAAAAAAAAAAACAGGAACAGTGGGCAAAAACTATTGACTGTTTCATTCTTACATTCTAATGGCTCATACCAAATGATGATATTGAGCTCCCAGGGCTAAGGCTAACACCAAACACAATGCTTTTATAATTACACCCTAGCTAATAACTGTCTGCAAATACACATGTTATAATTACATCTAAGCCCTGTTAACGCCCTGAAGTTGCAGTTGAACTAATATTGCACAAACCTGAGCTAGTCCCTGTGTTTACATGTGTTTGGGTGACTCACTCCATCTCACCCCTCTCCCCTCACCTCCCCTGTCCTGGTCGGGTCGTTTGTTATTGTAGGCCTCTCCTCTGCAGTGTGAGGGAAAAAGGTGTGCTTGTGTCTCACTGTTAGCTGTTGAAACTTGCACTTGCAAAGTGTCTCACGGTGAGCTGGCTGCCATGGAGAGAAGACGTGTTTACCAAATGCCACATTCAAGATGGTGGTGCCTGCACTTCGGAGGGGATTTATTCAAGAGCCCCTATTCAAGCACAGGGGCTGTGTGTCAAACCTGTCCACATGGGGGAAAAATCAAGTTGGTATGTTGTAGAGATTAGTGTCAGTTCAAAATGAGAAATATTTGTGGATATATATATATATATATATATATATATATATATATATATATATATATATATATATATATATATATATATATATATATATATATATATATATATATATATAGAATACACAATGTCACATTATTAAACAAATATATTAGACACAGACATTACAGAAAATATTATGTTATTCCTTGTTTTAATTTGGTTAGACACAGCCAGCTCTTTTTATTTTATTTATTTATTTTTTATTATCAAAGTACCACAAAAATCTCCCAATCTCTGAAAAAGGTGCGTATTTTAGAACAGTTTCATTCATGCTCAGTCATTGCAGTTGGAGCTGTGAATGGAAATGCTGATGGTTTGCTTTGTTAAGACATGCTGTTTATTCCCTGTCCGTGTGGCTGACTAATGTTTAGTACACCTGGCTGCAGAGCTCCTCTGAACGCCTTTACCCCATTGTAATGGAATGAGAGGCTTTGTTGGAAGTGCTGCCAGTTCTTTGAGGAGGCTGCGATTGGGACAAGATGGTGCTGCCACACACATCCACACACCTGGGCAACAGCTGGGGCTCAAGAGTCCAGCAAACAGGACATTTCCTCTGAACCTTTTCAAAGGCATGGTACACAAAGCAGAGCTGCTTATTCACCATGGATCATGTGGATCAGCGCTGGGGGAGTAGCCAAAAAACTTTACTCAAGAGAGTGTTGTTATTCATTACTCAAGAACAGCAAATACAAAAAGTAACTGAAAAACTATATTTGAGATAAAGTGCAATAAAAGGTCACAGAACAAAAGAAAGATAAAACGGAATTTGGGTTATTATTGGTGGCTTCATGCACTTTAAATCATGAAAAAAAACAAGCTAGCAGACCTTTTTTCCCAGTTATATACTGTAATTGTCAACCAAAGTCAATAAAGAAAAAAATAATGAAAGACATCTATTGACACATACTCTTGGGTTAACCTGATAATACTTCAGTGCAGTAGAATTATGTGTTCAAAATGCCACATATCATGCTGCAATATCCTGATTATATAAATGTAAAACCTGTTTTTTCAAATGTTGTTCTCTGCCACATTTCCAAATTCATTTTAACACTTGACTGAAAAATGCATGTTACAATTAGGCTGAATGGCTGTAATTCCCCCTCTTAAACATGCTGCTTTGGTCGGGATAGTTTATTTACTCGTTTACCAAAGTTGCTAAAATTGCTGCAGCCCAAGAACAATTTGTGGTGACAAGTGACTGAGGCAGAGCAAGCTTCCCCTACTTTATCATAAAAAGCCTGTGGATATGAAGCCTCCATACAAGTCTGCAACTGGCGACAATATCCTTTTCCAGCCAGTGGGCAAAAGGCAAAGACCAGCCAGATTAGGACATCATTTCCTCTCTTTGATTCTGCTCCTGGTGAAATGAGACAGGAAGCCCACTATTGCCCCCGACTACCATTGACTGGCAGAGAAGCCATGGGGTCCAGTGCTGCAGATCTAAGTTCAGACTGTAGGAGTTGCTTTATGTTGGCCTGTAGTGTTCATAACTGATCCAGGGTCAGCTCCCCAGGCCATGGCTGTCCTGTACTCCCCCAGAAAATGAATTTAGCATGCTACAGCCTTATCTTATTGCCAGACACTCTGAATTTTGTAGCTAATTTGCCGTTATTGCTGCCAGATGTGGTGACACGAAGACATATGTTTATTGTATTAAATGGCTGCAGGCGGCTCGCAGAAATGATTATTCCTGAGTTATAAAGCTCAGGAAGTGTGCCGGGGGATTGGAGGCTGACCACTGAGCTCATGCATGTATTAGATATGCCTTGTCAGAATGAATTATTTTCAGATAGTAGCTTAAGATAAAGGTTAGTTCAGTTGACCTCAGTTTTTTGTTGTATCTAAGGTTGTAGTTGTTCAGTATGCCGTTGAAAATGGTAGTGTGTGATGTGTTCATGGTTTTCGACTGTGATGATGATGTCAAGACCACCACTGATTCTTTTTTACCTCAACTCCACAATTACACACTTTAAAAGATTTCAAATGTTTTCAAACTTCAACTTCTAACAGAATTCTAGTATACTGACTTACTACATACTGAAATATTGTACTTTATAAATTAGAAACATATAATGAGTGAGCATTCTCCTCCTGAGGGAAGTAAGAAAGAAAAAAGAAATGTTGACAGTTTACCTTTGTACAATCGATGAGGTGAGAGTCTTTTGTTCATATCAAATGACTGAAGTTAATGACAAACATAAGCCAGAATCCTCCTGGAAGCCTCAAAAATCCCACAGTCATTTATAATGTGTGCAATTACTTTTCCATCAGGTTGAACCTCAGCCCAGACTCTATGAAAACCATCCGACAATGTATACTATGTAACTTTTTAGTATAAAATACAACACCTTAAGTATTACTACATAGTGGGAAAGCAATTTTGATCTTTACAGTCTTTACAGCTCTGAAAGTGGTCAGCCATAAACTTAATTTCTTACATTTGTATAAGATGTATAAGTTAAATTCACTTTTGGAGTTGTTTCGAAGAATTAAATGTTAGCAATGTTTGAGAGGCAAAATGCAAAGGCTTTGTGTGTTAAGAGAAGGGGTTGTAGGTGAATTGTGAGGAGAAGTCTGCCAAACAGGGGGCTTTGAGAGAATGTAGTGAAAGTGAACATGAGCTGACTAAGTGGTTGTAAAAGATGGTCAGATAGAGGAAAGAAAGTATTGTTATATAATGTTATGAATGTAAGGGAGGTTTTATACTCAGAAGGTTGATGGTACAAATCCCTTATTTGTTAGGGGATTACACTTGACCCACCTGAATGAACAGAGCTCCATGGGAAACATGTCAAATCTGGACAGCGCAATATAAATCTGTATATGGACACAGAGAAATTCAATTTGTAAACTGGACAAAGTTTATTTGGTCAGATATGTTAGAGAATTTTTATGCTCTAAGTATTTCTCATTAAAGTGTTACTCATTTAAAGGATGAATCATTTAAAGATTAATAATGATGTAATATAAAATTATCAACATTGCTTTGTGTTTTGTTTTATTCGAGATGTATATAACATGAAAACAATCAGCTGATATGGCTGATGTGTCAACTGACTCATTAAGCTAATCTACTGTAGAGAAAACAACTAGTGGGCTCACTTGAAATGCACTGAGTGTGGCCTATAGTAATGCATTTTAATAGGCCTAACCAACTAACAGAAACTGTAAGTAGATGTGTTAGTTTCAGAGTAGTTTCATTGTAGTTAGCTCCTCCCTGCAGACAGATATAAGGAAGTACCCACCAGCATTCTGACCAGAACTGAAGAAGCAGCTTAGATGAGCTACAAAACGTAGTTGATCAATTAAACTTTGTCCAGTTTACAAATTGAATTTGCCATGGATTCAAGGGTTTTTTCACATAAATCTGTGTAATTATAATATATTTTTTTTCCACTCTGGCAGGTTTATCCATTATGTAAAATAATAAAACTATAAAAAATAAATAAATAAATAAAAATCTGATGTCACTGGTACTCAAACAGAAAAAAAAAACTGATGTAAATATGAGGATTGCATTATGCTCGTCTGAAGGCACGTTTCACCAGCCTTGGAAAGCTGCTTGTAGAATGATTCACTCCCTTGCATTTCCCCGGTGGTATCTTTATGGTCATGGGGGAGCGTGTTACTAGCGTTCACAGACACATCGGCTGGTGAACTGATTTAGCTCCTTAGATTTGAGTGGGATTAGTCACAGTGAGGGCCAGTGCAGACAGCAGGAGTTCAAGACATTGTTGTGGCAGAGAAAGCCTCAAGTGGGCGGAGCCTCTTCTCCTCTGTGTGATTTTATGAGCCCTTGGGTTTCCACCTGTGCTGACACGGCTCCAACTTTACAATAGTCCTGAAAGAGTTACAAGCAGTCGGATAGGAATTCCAGACTTTTTTTTTTCTTTTTTCCCCGTTTACTGGAAGGGTGGGGTGGGGGCCACAGTTATTGTGCAGAGTTTGTCAAGCAGCCAGTTGTAGAGGCAGGGCCAAGCTCTGATTTATGGCAACATCTGCAAGGCGCACAGCTCTTGTATGTGCTTTTAATCATGCAAAAAGCCAGAGTTTGATGAGAAGATTGAAAAGAGATGGCTGGGTCCGTGCTGAGATTCACAATGTTGGTTACTCATGTGAACGTGTTATACAACCGTGGGATTTTGGTGGATTCCCATTCAATTTGGGTTAAGGTTTAATTTCAGCACGTCTGCAACTATGTGATAATTTTTCACAAAACACATCTTGGTGAAGTGAAATAGCTTTGACCCCCTTTTTCTCTCCATTGATTAATGTTACTTGAAATCTTATCATTTATCTATCAGTAAGTGAAAGGTAGAAGATTTGTTTAGACAATCCTCATAAGACAAGATGAGACACAAGATTACACAAGAAGAGGCAAGATTTTAACCTCATTTATAATCCATAAATTGTGCAGTTCAGTTCACAATTTTGGTCTCACAATTTTGATCTATTTTATTTTATGTTATTGTTATTGTTTCACTGCTTTTTGGAGCTAAGACTTCTCTTTTCTTGTGCCATTCCTAACAATTATCACTTAAAGATGATAGCAACAAACAAAACAAAAAAAAAAGAAAAAACTTTATATTCATTGACTTAAGACTTTTTCTTTGCTTGCCAGTTAACTAAAATATAAGACCAAACATCATATAAAATTTTGCTAATGTTTTTTAATTCTCATAAAAATCTTACTCTAGTGCTGTCTGTGAGTTAAAGGCAGCAGTGATGAGAGGGCAGATTTATGACCTACACTGGCACTAAACCCTCCAGGCTACACTACTTTCTGCACCTGGGAACTTCAGCAATTTCTTGTTTAACTTTTGCACCTTCCCAAAAAATTTCACTTCATTAAATTTGGCAAAACGAGTGAAATGAAAACATAACCTGTGTTGGTGGTCTCCTACATCCACCTGGCTAAACATTTACTTTCAAAACGTATTCTCACTTTTATAATAAGATATCTGCTTAGACAAACTTAAGTCAGAAATAATCCCAAACAAATTGCTAATACAGAGGAAATTGTCTACATTGATCTTAAGCCGTGGATAGGCCCAGACAGGCAGTGCGTCGCCCCCCCAGGGATTTTTTACAATCCAGAGGGGTAGAAGAATGAGCAGGGGTGACCTTGAGAGAGGTTTAACTCCAGGTGGTTTCCGTTCTTTCTGTCATCACTGTCGACACTCATGGCATTTCTCCACTGGAGGCAAAGTCAGGACTGACACAAAGACAGCTTGAAACTGAACCTGCCTTCTACTGGTTGAGTGTATGTGTGTTTACAATGTTAAAGCATGTTTGTGAAGTGATTTATTTATTTATTTATTTATTTTTTTTTGACATTATATTAACATTTTCATAATGTGTAATATTATAAATGATTAGATGTATGGAAGTCCTAAGAGGCAAAAAATAAAATAAAACAAAAAATAAAGATCCTCAGAAACATTTTCTAAGTCCAAATATTTTTCCCCTTCCAGTTTCAGCTACAGGCAAAATATTTTCACTGCCATATTTATTTATTTATGTATTTACTTATTTATTTTTGCTTGCCTCTCGGTATAGAGGTGATTTCAAGATTCAAAGTAGCACATTGTCCCTTACTGTGGCATATTATTTTATATGTTTTTTGTTTGTTTGTTTGTTTGTTTTAAATGTTGAATATTGGTGAAGACAGTGCCTGGGCATGTTGACAGGTGTCGTGATAATTGGGACTAAAATCCATGACTAAAATGGACAACACTCTATGAAGAATCTGATTTGTCCTTTATATGGTGCCATGGTGACTGAGCATCCTTTGCTGAAAAAAATAAAAATTCTGATTTTGAGTCCCTGTTGACGGCTAATTTACTTTCTCTGTCGACACTTAATTAACTTTTACATTTTATCTATTTAATTATAGGCTATAACTACTCAGTTTATTATCATGGAATTTCATTTTATTTTCATTCAGTGGTTATCACAATTCCTGTCATCTCAGAGAGGCTGAAGACTCAGTGTGTGTTGACTAGTGGTGGTTTGGCTACACTGAACGCTGTGAGAAATTGTTGCTTTTCCCGGGATTTGAGTGAACTGAGCATAATTTCTCAGAATAATTGGACCCTTGTGTATAATCACTCACTGTCCTTAAAGGATTTTACAAACTTCAGCTATAGTCAACAAACACCACGCAAAGAAACATAAACTACAAAGAAAGGCTTAGAGCTCAGCAGTTATCCCAAAATGACTGAAAACACGTCCTTATTGTTGAAACATGAGGAAGAAGTTAGCATTCAGAATATGCACAATATGTTATTTGAAAACTGATGTCATTCTGCCTTCACAAAACATTAAGTGACCTGGAACACACAAATATACAGTTTACATAGACATTAAAGCAAGGTTGACTTAAGTGTCTTGCCAAAAAGATACGACAGAATGCCCTCGGCTGGTATTGAACGTCGATGTTAAACAAGACTGACAAAGTGACAAATAGGCAGTGTTGAGAAGTAACTCAACACATGTACCAAGAATACGTATTTTGAATACACATTATGAGTAACTGTATTCAGGTACAGATTCTCTTTCATTTGGTGGTATTCAGTTACTTTACTAAAATCAAAGGAATACATTGCAGTACCTGATCACACAATTAAGAGTTCAAACTGCACATAACTAGTGAGAAAAATATGAAACACTGTTCTTGTTTTTCCTTCTCCAGTCAGTGATAGGAAATGCATAACAAACAGTGAAACAAATAAAAAGCTGTTAGAAAGCTGTTAAAAAGCTATATTGTATCTTTAAACTATAATTTCAATGCACCTTAATGTAAAAGTATTCTAAATATTCAGAATACAATACTTCGATTAACTGATGTGTTTCAAAATAAATTTTAATAATAATAATAATAATAATAATAATAATAATAATAATAATAATAATAATAATAATAGCTTATGTTGTTGATAAGTGAACAACATTATTACATGGCTTAATGCTCACAAGAGTTTATTTGTGTAATATAAGATCTTTAAGATTGTTTTTTTCACCAAACCCTTGAAGGGAGAAACACCAGTGTTGTTGTCTATTGTTGAGGTCAAGCACTTACTTAGCTCTTCGTGTGTTTGAGCTGCAGGAGAGTGTTGATTCAGCTCGAGGTCAGGGGGCGAGCAGACTCTGTTGACAGAGTGGTTAATAGCTTTATCGTGGTTTCTGAAAGGTGTCTTTACAAATATGGCCCTGTGAAAGGTTAAAGGAGAAGGTCAGTGATTTTCTACACTTTGGTTGGTGTCAACAAATATGTCAAGCCAAACAGTTCTTTCAATGTTTTGGTGTAGCCTATTTTTTTTCTGCCATTGGACACTTTGCAGTGACATCATGCTGGGGGTGTTCTACATGTATCTCTATAGTGGAATGTTCAGAAGTCACAGTAGAGACACAATGCTCATATTAGCAAACACTGTTAAAAAAGTTTTACAAACTCAAGAAAAAAATATGAAATGGATTTCAACAATACATTTTGACCTGCCTGTGCTCAATATGAGTGTTCATGGTCCTGCTTAGGAGTTTGATTTTCGACAAAAATGTGTGAGAGATTAACTGAAAAACTGTTAACAAATGCTAGCTACCTTCTGATTGTAATTTTATGTGTGACACTTGTTAAAGAGCACAAATCAGTTCATTTGTTGTAGTTCCAACTAAGCCAGTTCTTTCTGGTCAGATTGCATTAAACTAAAGCTCAGATTAAAGAGCCTCAAACAGAGCAGAGCCTCTAGTTATGCCTCTTTGTTGATTACATCAGCTGCAACGTATCAATACTGTTTGTCCATGGTAATTAAAATATAACTATTTTGACAAATACCATGGTAAAAAATATATGAGGGGTGTTATATATGCTAAAAGGAATCATTTAAAGGTGTATTATGTAACTTGCATGATTGTGCCAACTGTTTCTGACCATGGAGAGATAAAGCTATTCTGTGGAACTTTCCAGGCAACACAACCTTCATACAAGAACATTCATTACCGTATCGCTATAGAATATAAAGCATTTGTTCTGGTGAGCAGTGCCTTTCAGTACATTCTGCATGTACCACACCTCAAGCCCACTGCCAGCTCATATCCAGAGTTTTCAAAAGCATTGAGGCTGATGAGAAAAGCCTCAAGCTGACAATGAGCAAATAAACACTAAAGGTTTTTATTTCAGGTCTAGCGAGCCGTCGACAGGCTGAACAAATGAAAGCAAAGGGAGAGGAATGAAGACATGGGGGCTGCTGCACAGAGAGACCAACCTGACTCTGAGCTAATCGAGGTCCTTTTCTTTAAAACCTGGAAATATTTGTTCTTTTGTTGATGTTGAGCCTTTTGTAGAGACTTAATCTGATAACAGGGTGTGAGTGTTTTCATAAGTCTCTGAGCACAGACCAGGAGTCGCCATACTGTTTGTCAAACCTGCAAAGGTGCAACTTTCCATATAGAGTTTTGGCCATAACATATTTCTAATTGATCTACAAACAACAAACAAACAAACAAACAAACAATAAAATATCTTCACAAAACAGTCACAAAGTAATAATAATATATTCAGTAATTGTGTTCCCTTTTCAAATCTTTTTCTTATTGCAATATTGAACAAATTAGTACAGCAAACGCGGTTTAAGGTTGCAATCATGTAAAGGTCCTACAGTACACAAAATTGATTCTTGTGAGCTTAAAACCATGTTATAATGTTGTTACCTCATCACACACATACCTCGAGTTGTGTTTAGTTTCATTCAAACACACATGTTTGAGTTATCCTTTAATATTTGTCTGTCTGCATCCCCAAGCCTAAAAATACTCCAGCATGTGATGTCATAGTGGTCATTTTCATGTCAACAGCTACCTTTTTTGTTCAGTAGATATAGGCCATTCCAGACCTGACATTATCCAAATAATTCTAGTGAAGGTGTATGGGGTTTGAAAACACAGAAGAGCACTTCCTGGAGTACCACAAGACATCACAAGATGAAAGTGTTTAGCCTACATATGCTGGATTTGTATGTTAAACGTGTGTGAATGAAACAAACACATCTCAAGGTGTGGTTGTGGTAGAGGAAACATTATAACATAGATCAGAAAATAGCTTAATATGGGCCCTTTAACTTAACTCAGTGCCTAAAGCGCTAGAGCCACTGCCGCCCCAATGTAGCACCTGGTATTGCAGCAATCTCCCATCTAAGTACTAACCAGGCCCGGCATTAGCTTACCTGATGATTATTATTTTATTTGTATTTATTATTGGACCTGACAAGCTCGGGGATTCACAAGCAGACATGGCCACATTATGGGTTGATTTATGTTGACATACTGACAGTTTGGGTGGCTTTCACAGAGAAGTTTTATTATAAATGTTTGCATCAATGCGTTCAGCTCCATATTTTCCTGATTATTTGAACTGAGGAGTGGATTACCAATCACTCCTCATGGAAAAGCACTGGCACAGGCACAGTTTATATGTTGGCTGGAATGTCACTGCAATTAACTCATACTTTCTTCTTGTTTGCCAGTCATTAATGAGTCCAATATGGGCTCTACACGTGATAAATCCAGTCTTCTTGGCTCCGAGGGTGCCTTTTACTCCTGAAGATTTAGGAGAGTCTTACTCACAAAGACAGTGTTGGCACCAGTTTAACCTTGGGCAGAAGTCAAGGCGTGTTGTATCAATTTAAAAGAGGTCTCACTTTTATCTGTAATATTTGGTTTCAACATGTCGGTAAAATAAGGCTATATGTCTTCTGGAGTTTCTTTCAGGGGTTGACAATGGGAGCACTTCTACACTGAAGCATGTTCAGACAGGTTGTGTTGTGCAAACAGCGAGGTCTTTTAGAAGAACTGAGCTGTCCAATATTTATTGTTTGGTTTTAGATTTGAGTGAGAAATTACGACATCAGTCAGTGGCAGAGGATCAGTTCACTGTGGGGATTTCCCACTTTCTCTTCAGACTGTCTGAGTCTCATCTGGGCCCACAGAAGGACTGGGCACACAACAGAAGGACTGGGCACAGAACAGAGGGGAATAACTCCTCACCAATACACCATTAAAAAAGATTTGTCACTGTACACAATTCATGAATGTGTACAGTGATGGATGTTCACATGCAGCCTATCCAATATACAAATACATGAAATGATTCAGGTCCAGACTTTTTTTTTTACTGGGGTCACTCAAGGGCCAGCCCAAATTTTTTATGTAATCATTTTGAGAATTTAAAATAAATGCAATGTAATAATTTTATTTAGTTTATCTATTCATTTATTAACCTTACTGGGATGAAATGGAACTTTTCAACAATCTGCAGTAAATTATATGTAAAATGACACTTACTATAGACAAATAACTCTGTGGGTAGAGCACATGGCATACACAAATTGACTACAGGTTGTCACAGCTGAGTGTCTTAGTCTGGACTCAAATTGCAGGGTGCAGTACCACTAGATGGAGTGCTCAGTCCTGGGCTTCTTGGACTGTACAAGCATATGTCTGAGGTCTGGCCATTGAGGATGCTGTGGCATGTTTCGTTACAAAACATTGGCCTGGCTATGACTAAAACACAAAACTATAATAGTGCCAAATGAAACGCCTTTTCACTCATTGTTGCATGCTTTTCATTACTTATTTATTGCTTCTGATTGTAATCCAGCTGCTGAAAACTATAAAAAAAAAATGCTTGAATCAAAGCACGGAGTTATGACTGATCTTTAATGGCCTCATATATCAGTCTAACTCTTCTGCACAAAAACTGCTGACGAATGCTAAATTAATCCATAGCAGACTTCATGTCACATTTTCTCGAGCCCACCCAGGAGACTGACGGCAGCCATTTTTCTCATTTCATAACCTATTTTATCATGTGCTCCAGTCCTCCCACACTGACTCAGCTGCCTCCAAATGGAAAACACAGGTCCATTGGTGTGCTCTTCTCATAACAAAGATGTTAGATGTTTTCCAGACTGGATGGCAGCAGAACCAACACCAGCAGACTGCATTACTTGACTCGTCTTGGATAATGTCTTGGCACTGTCCAAGGCTTTTTTTGAAATATAAATAAGTTTCTACAGCAGCTTGGCAGCAGAAGGACCCAACCCTGCAGTCTGGTGCCCCCTCTCCCCTCCTCACTCATGGGACAGGCCACTTTCACATGCCCCTGAAATAGGTCCTTGTTAGGCATTCAGAAAGACGACTGGCTGTTTTATTATCAAGCATACCAGGAGTTAAGGAAAATGTCATTATTTGTGTATATTTTTATACAAACTTAAATTATTTTAATATAAATGTAGCAAGTTTCCCATAAAGTATATTTTTTTCTGTAATTATTGTGTGGTGTAAGTGGTAAATCTCAGTTGTCCTTATATATCAATCAATCAGCTGTGATTTTTATAATGCTTTACTACAGAAACAAATGCAGTATTATACTTACTGTATGTAGTGTTACACATAAGGCAGAGGTAAGGTAGAGAACTATTTCATGTGTTAAAGGTACAGGTTTGTAACTTTTCTGATGGAGGTTCAGCTATCTGCTTGTATCCATGGAGATGTTGCTGTGGCTTGTTGACTTAAAAACTTGCATTCTTACTGTGAGTAGGCTCACCTCTCCACAGATCTGACATGCAACTTGGCCCAATAATACTTGATGTTTCCATAGAGATGTGTTTCATTCCAGGCAACATATCCATGAAGAGAAGTTGGTGACGGATCCTCCACCAAAAGTGACACAGTGAACCTTTAGAGGTGCATGGTGTAACTTTTCTGGTGGAGGGTCTGTCAAATGCATTTCTCCATGGAGATATTATTGCTAGGGGTGTCAAATTATCGCGTTAATTGCGATTAATTAATTACAATCATATTTAGCGTGTTATGTTTTTTAATCGCGTTAATCTCATTTTTAATCTCTAACTTTACTGTTTCTGTATGCGAGTTGCTTTATTATAAAACCTGTTTTTATGTGTTGTTGGGACAACAACACACACACACACGCAAAAAAAAACCCCACATTTATACATTTTTTTATTTCGGTATTTCCACTCATTGCCGGAAAGCCACACAAAACGCGCACAGTAAGAGCGATGTAAATGTCATGTTAACGTTGGCGGCGTCAGTCACACAATGGACGAGGTCGAAGAGCCAGTAGAACAGAGGCAGCAGTGCACAGGTAAAAACACATTCGTGTCTTGGAAATTATTCTCCAGACGTGAAATATAAAAGAAAATAACAAATATAATAATCGCCTACAACTTAAATGTCACTGGTGAAAACAACCTGCATAGGCTCATGATCTCTGCACTACTGTCCTATAGTGACCTGCCACATGAGGGGACACGCACACAAACACACACAAACACAAACACAAACACAAACAAACACACACCTTCATCATCGTCATTAACCTGAGAACGTGCGGACCACGTTTCCTTCCGTAGACACTGCGCGGACACCGACGTGCTCCCCGTGCGCCGCGTGTGGATCGTGTTTTCTCACGTAGGCTGCGTAAACCGCGCTTCCTCCTGTGCGCCTCTAAACCAGAACTAACACCAAGACTAAAACCAGGTCTAAACCAGGTCTAAACCAGGACTAAACCAGAACTAACACCAGGACTAAAACCAGGATTAATCCATTCCAGGACTAAACTAGGACTAAAGTGAGACTAAAGCAGGTCTAAAACAAGGACTAAAACCAGTGATCTCATATATATAAAGCATTTCTCTATCAATAATATTTTTAATATGGTTAAGGAAAGACTGGACTTTTTATTGTCTTTAAGTAGACAAAGGTTATTATGTTCAGATTTCCTCGTCTTTGCTGCTTTACAGCAAACAGTTTCTTATTCATGGAGACTTGGGCTCAACAATCAATTTGGAGAGATTTGTTAAACAATAAATTACTTTATAAAGTCACTTTTTTTAATCTATATCAGTCTTTTGATCTGCCACAATAATGTAATAATGAATTTAAATGAAAATACCTCAAATTGAAGGCTTTTCTCAGCAATTTTTAGGTGAGATTAATTAGATTAATTAATTACAGATCATAATTAATTAATCTCTCAATTTTTTTAATCGCATGACAGCACTAATTATTGCTTTGTCTGGAATGTTTCACAGTATGGTATTAACTTCATGGAGATCAAACCAGACCAAGTTACAGGTTAGATCTTTGGGTTGGCAAACTCGCTCACCTTCAGAATGCCTATTTTTTAGGTATTTTTGAGCTATGAAACCACCTGCACTTTAATAAATGTAAGGTAGAGAAGTTTAATGTCATATTGTGGAATATTCCAGGTGGAGCAATAACATTTCCAGGTGACAAACCCCCAACCAAAAAGTTACATAGAGCACCTTTAAGGGAATACCATTTCTCTTATGTTGTTCTTACACTCACCAACCAAAATAAATGTAATGATGTTGTACTACTTTTCATTCTTTTAAAATTAGCTTTACATTTCAGTATAATCACTATAACTGATGAACAGAAATACATGTGTTGTTTTTTTCTTGATTGCACTACATGAGTAGTGCTTTATTAATGGGATTATTAATCCAAGCCTGATCACTGGCATGATATATTATTGACAACTCAGACTAAATACAGCCTCATTTAACCCCAAGATGGTGATTTATGGAGCTGTCCACTGGAACGAAAACAACCCATCAATAACAGTAGTGTTTGTGTAGGGACTAGGCAGCATAAAGAAACATTCACAGTGAGGGAAAACGTCCAAAACATCATGGTGAAGTTGAAGTTGAGTATTTGGGGAGGGGAGAGGGGCTGAGGTGGGGGGACTGCCTGTGGAGCATACTCTCCTCTGGCCTGAATTACTATCATTATTGTAATGACTCTGTAATGTTTGCTTTCCTGGCCCAGTAATTGTTACCAAGCCTGCTGTTCAGAGGTGCAGGTGGACAAATTGCTGCCGCGCATTACTTTCCATGATAGAGAGGGGGACATAATCGTTCCCACCAAACAGGACTTCTCTCATTCTCGAATGTGGGGGGGACACTAGGGGCTGTGTGTGTCCTACTAAACCCTAAACATTTTTTATTCGTACAAAATCAAGCAACAACAGCTAGACCACATTTCTAACCTCTTACCAGTGTAAGTCTTCTGTGTCCTTTGTCTTTCAGTAGTTTATATATTGCTTTTAAAAACATGACACTGCATTGATATATGTGTTGTATTAAAGACAATAAGTGTCAATATTCAGAACTGTCTTACATGGAGAACTTTGTGGTTTCATGTATCTAGCCTAGAGAGTGTTGAAGTAGAAGACTCATATTTAATGTTTAATAACTCATGCATACATGAAAGAAACCTGGATAGCACAGGAGAAGCCAAATTTATTTCAAAATGTCTGATTAAAAAAAAAGTCAGCAGGCTTTGGAAAGCTATAACTCTATTAAAGGTATTGTGTCTCATAAAAAGTGGAAAATGTGCTGGTTTTCCCTGCCGTGGTGCCATGTTTCCCCAGCTCACTGTTGTATCCACATGTAGTGACCCTCAGAGACCTCCACGCTCCATATGCACCACCCGAGCCCCCACCCAGCACCACCTGCAGCAAACTGCCCATGACTCTTAAAAACCCACCACATGTTGGTTCTGATGCACACTTTTTAACACGTGTTCAATGTCAGATAGTAGAATGCTCTGTGGCAGAAGTGGGCTTTTATTTTTTTCCTGAGGGCCATATTCGAATCCAAGCATATGGCGGATGGCCATCCCAATGTAATCATTGTTGTAACATATGCTCATGAGCTAATTTCTGTAAAATAAAGGCTTCTGTATTCAAAAATTATGCCATAATAATTATTATCCAAAACTTGCTGGGGGCCAGATTAAAACAGGTCAAGGTCCAGATGTGGCCCCTGGGCTGCACAATGCCCATGTTTGGTCTGTAGCTATTAGCTATTATGTGTAATCTAATGTTATTAATGAAAGATGTAATATGACTTTTCCCAAGCAGCTGATTGTGCACTGGATTTATTTCACACATGCAAGGTTGTGCTATGAGATCTGTGTGAATGTATGAGTCTCTGTGTGTGGAAGGGGGTGACAGATTGTATTGCATGTGTTTATGCAAAAATATGAAGCTTTTTTCATGTTTTAAAAAATTTTGAAATATTTATAAGTTTAGTTTACTAAAGCTCTTGACTGAACCACTGGCAGTTTCCCGTAGTGCTAAGAGCACATATTCAGAACTTTTCCAACACATAGACATTACATTTCTGTTTAAATACTGGCTATCCTCTTCACAAACTAACAAGTAAATTATTATTTTCTATCATCTTTGGACCATGCTTTCCTGTAAAACTAGAGTTTGATTTTGAGTAATGAGTGTCTGTATTGCAGAAACCAGCGGGACGATTTCACATGTGTCAGTTCATCTCTCTGCTTCTCTCTTCGTCTTCTTCTTCCTCTTCCTCAGTTTTTCACAGATGGTGCTGGTGCTAGTCTTCAAAGGTCTCTCTCTGACTGCACATCAAACGCCCATAGCACATGTTTGAAAGTGTTGTAATTACCAGTGTGAAAGCCACACATGTGGTCCATACAGCATCAGTCACTTACACCTGATTTGAATCACAGACCAGAGCCAAGACTGACACCCACATTATAGTCCATGGCTAATGCCTGAATGAGGACAATTGATATTGAGACATGTTTAGTAACATTATACATACAGTACAGTAACAGTACAGTACAATATATATTACCAAGATGTGACTGTCTGATAAATGCTTCCAATTGTATATGAAAGAAAGACATATATAGGCTACAATATGAGCATCTAATTTTTTACAGGAATCTTTGGATTTTTGTTTATAACTATGGGATATTTTGTAAAAGTTAGTTAAAGTGGATTAAAAGAGGACTGTTTTGATGCCACAAGTATTTGTTCTTTGTTTGTGTAACTATGTCTTTTTTTTTTTTTTGGTGAATTTCTTGTCAAACAAACACCGAAAAGAAACATAAAAGCTGTTAGTTCAAAAAGACAATTTACAAACAAATCTGAAATTGATCCATATGAGTGTGATGGACAGCCAGACATCACAATGAGCACAATGACACACCACAAGAGTGTGATCACACATGGACTGTTTGTGAGCCATCGGCTTTGTCTCAGATTAACCACAGTTTAGGACCCAGCCTGCAGCCTCTGTTTACATTTCCAATACAAGACAGTTTTCCAAGAAGCACACGTTTTACTGCTTTTGATTCAGTCAAAACTAAGCAGAGATTTTTCAAAACGAACATCTAAGAATCACTCCATACTGTTATTGTGAGACAAAACAAGGTCTGGCCAAGTCAGACCTAAAAGCTGTAGATGAGGGCTAAGTTAAAGTGTAAGGCATCATGCAGGTGTGTATGCTGCTATACAGTCTTTTGTTCCACTTTATCTTTGCTTGAACCTTGAACTCCTATCACAATATCTGAGTTCAATCTTTGTTAACTATTTATTTATTAAATAAACAGTTAATAATAAATTGTAACAAGTTGGTATAAGGTTAGGGCCCTTTCATGATCAATGCCCCATGTTAAGTCCCACTTCTCCCCTGTGCAAAGAGACCTTTCCCTACACTGTCTACAAGTGCATGGGCGACCAGGCGCATATATCATCCAAAGTGTGGTTTCTGTGTGTTTATGGGTGTGTAGGTATCTTTGTACGGGACGTCCTGAGGGGGAGAGAGGAGTGACAGGATCAGGGGATTGAGAGGAAAGCCCAGAGATTATTAGGTGGTGTGTATTTACTCAGAGGACCAGACTGTGGGAAAAGTACATTACTATTGTGTTATCATGCAAGATCCATTGGCTATGGGACAAGTTCTTCTTAAGAGATTGTTTTAAAGTCAATAAACAATGAAGACTGTATGCACAGTTAAAACTATTGGACAATTCCCATTTACAGAGCAACATCCAACATACATGATGTACTGTATGTTTTAATTAACCCCTAAGTCAATAACTTACAGACGTCTATTGTGTGTTATGCAAATCCCCCGGTGTGTTATGAATTACAGGCAGATGCCCTGTGTACATACATGTCGATTTCATTGATGCAAATTAATTAAACATATGGTAAAACTGTTGCGAATCCCCGAGGTTAGTTCATAGTTTATGCAATTAAAAAACGCCTGAAAAATCCTTCTGGAGCGCTTGTAGCTTAGTTAACAGTGCCAGAGAGACCTCTAGTGGAAACACATGCTACTACATTAGGGTGAGGATAGAAAAATTAAGCCGTGACAAGAGTACGGCATGCAATAGCTACAGTCAAATCAAAATATAAAAATAAGTATTTTGAATAGTTAAATTCTGGCATAAGTAATTGTACTTTTTGTGTTGCATTTTCACACAAGTAACTAAATTCTGTGTTTCACTACAGTATTCCATCTCCATCATTGTGGCCTTTTTGCTCCCCATAGCCCATTCATTGTACCCATTCTCACAAACATAGTCTACTTTTGAGTTAGTCAGGTTTACTAGTTTTGAAACTATCTTGACTTTCCCATATCTTTTATCACTAAAGTCAAACGTAGAATCAATGCGTTTGTCCTTGTTGAAGTCCGTGATGATGACTATAGGCCTAGTGTCTTGTGTGCAGCAGCATCAATAGTTGGGTTGAGTGTAGTAGCAGCAGCCATGCCTGAGCCGGCCTCTGCTAATGAGGATGATGTGCAGACGGGACATGGGGTCAGTGCTGCCCCCTGTCTGCTGAGTAATGAAGCCCTGGCTAGAGCAGAGGTCAAACGGACTAAATGATAATTATGCAGCTAACGTGCATTATGCGCTCATTAGAATGTGAGGCGAACCTTTGATCATCAATAACAACACCACAGCAATTTGAGTTACTCTGGTAGAATAAGGCTCAAGGCTTCACGAGGAACAGAAAGATATTTAAGGTGTTTACTGGTGGAGGGTCCATCAAATGCTTTTCTCCACAGAAATGTTATTGCTTTTTCTAGAATGTTTCACAGTATTGTATTAAACCTTTTTTTTCTTTTTTTCAAAGATACAGAGGTATTTTTGAACTATTTCAAGTGATAAATACAGAAATGTTGGTGATAAAATAAATGTCCATCCATCCATTTTCGTCCGCTTATCCGGGGCCGGGTCGCGGGGGCAGCAGCCTAAGCAGGGACTCCCAGACTTCCTCACCCCAGACATGTCCTCCAGCTCCTCCGGGGGGACCCCGAGGCGTTCCCAGGCCAGGGGAGAGACATAGTTCCTCCAGCGTGTCCTGGGTCTTCCCCGGGGCCTCCTCCCGGTGGGACATGCCTGGAACACCTCCCGAGGGAGGCGCCCAGGAGGCATCCGGAACAGATGCCCGAGCCACCTCAACTGGCTCTTCTCGACGTGGAGGAGCAGCGGCTCTACTCCGAGCTCCTCCCGTGTGACTGAGCTCCTCACCCTATCTCTAAGGGAGCGCCCAGCCACCCTGCGGAGGAAACCCATTTCAAGCGCTTGTATCCGCGATCTTGTCCTTTCGGTCACTACCCAGAGCTCATGACCATAGGTGAGAGTAGGAACGAAGACTGACCGGTAAATTGAGAGCTTCGCCTTTCGGCTCAGCTCCCTCTTCACCACAACGGTCCGATACAGCGACCGCATCACTGCCGAAGCTGCACCGATCCGCCTGTCAATCTCACGTTCCGTCCTTTCCTCACTCGTGAACAAGACCCCGAGATACTTGAACTCCTCCACTTGAGGCAAAGACTCCCCACCACCGGGAGAGGGCAAGCCACCTTTTTCCGGTCGAGAACCATGGCCTCAGACTTAGAAGAGCTGATCTTCATCCCAGCCGCTTCACACTCGGCTGCAAACCGCCCCAGTGCACACTGCAGGTCCTGGTTCGATGAAGCCAACAGGACAACATCATCCGCAAACAGCAGAGATGAGATCCTGTGGTCCCCAAACCGGACCCCCTCCGGCCCCTGACTGCGCCTAGAAATTCTGTCCATAAATACAATGAACAGAACCAGTGACAAAGGGCAGCCCTGGCGGAGTCCAACATGCACCGGGAACAGGTCTGACTTACTGCCGGCAATGCGAACACAGCCCCTGCTCCGGTCGTACAGGGACCGGACAGCCCTTAGCAAAGGGCCCCGGACCCCATACTCCCAGAGCACCCCCCACAGGACACCACGAGGGACACGGTCGAATGCCTTCTCCAAGTCCACAAAGCACATGTGGACTGGTTGGGCAAACTCCCATGAACCCTTGAGCACCCTATGGAGTGTAGAGCTGGTCCAGTGTTCCACGGCCAGAACAAAAAACAACACTGCTCCTCCTGGATCCGAGGTTCGACTATCGGCCAGATTCTCCTCTCCAGCACCCTGGCATAGACCTTACCGGGAAGGCTGAGGAGTGTGATCCCCCAATAGTTGGAACACACCCTCCGGTCCCCCTTCTTATACAGAGGGACCACCACCCCGGTTTGCCAGTCCAGAGGTACTGTCCCCGACCGCCACGCGATGCAGAAGAGGCGTGTCAGCCAAGACAGCCCCACAACATCCAGAGACTTAAGGTACTCAGGACGGATGTCATCCAACCCCGGAGCCTTGCCACCAAGGAGCTTTCCAACCACCTCATTGACTTCAGCCAGGGTGATGGATGAGTCCGCCTCCGAGTCCCCAGCCTCAGCCTCCTCCTCGGAAGACGTGACGGTGGGATTGAGGAGATCCTCAAAGTATTCCTTCCACCTCCGGACAACGTCCCCAGTCGAGGTCAGCAGCTCTCCCCCCGCACTGTAAACAGTGTTGGCGAAGAACTGTTTCCCCCTCCTGAGGCGCCGGACGGTTTGCCAGAATCTCTTTGAGGCCGTCCGATAGTCCTCCTCCATGGCCTCCCCGAACTCCTCCCAGCTCCGAGTTTTTGCCTCCGTGACCACACGGGTTGCAGCACGCTTGGCCCGCCGATACCTGTCAGCTGCCTCAGGAGTCCCCCAAGCCAGCAAGGCCCGATAGGACTCCTTCTTCAGCTTGACGGCATCCCTTACTTCCGGTGTCCACCACCGGGTTCGGGGATTGCCGCCGCGACAGACACCACAGACCTTACGCCCACAGCTCCGAGCAGCCTCATTGACAATAGAGGCCGAGAATGAAGCCCACTCAGACTCCATATCTCCAGCCTCCCCCGGAATCCGAGAGAAGTCCTCCCGGAGGTGCGAGTTGAAAGTCCCTCTGACAGAGGGCTCCGCCAGACGTTCCCAGCAGACCCTCACTACACGCTTGGGCCTGCCAGGTCTTTCCGGCTTCCTCCTCTGCCAGCGAACCCAACTCACTACCAGGTGGTGATCAGTTGACAGCTCAGCCCCTCTCTTCACCCGAGTGTCCAAGACACGCGGCCGGAGATCAGATGACACGACTACAAAGTCGATCATCGACTTCCGGCCTAGGCTGTCCTGGTGCCACGTGCACTTATGGACACCCTTGTGCTCGAACATGGTGTTCGTTATGGACAAACCGTGACTAGCACAGAAGTCCAATAACAAAACACCGCTCGGGTTCAGGTCGGGGAGGCCGTTCCTCCCAATCACCCCTCTCCAAGTGTCACTGTCGTTGCCCACGTGGGCGTTGAAATCCCCCAGGAGAACAACGGAGTCCCCGGTCGGTGCACTGTCTAGTACCCCTCCCAAGGACTCCAAGAAGGCCGGGTACTCAGCACTGCTGTTCGGCCCGTAGGCCGACACCACAGTGTGAGACCTGTCCCTGACCCGAAGGCGCAGGGACACGACCCTCTCGTTCACCGGGGTGAACTCCAACACACAGCGACTGAGCTGTGGGGCAATGAGCAGGCCCACACCAGCCCGCCGCCGCTCCCCGCAGCCAACGCCAGAGAAATGGAGAATCCAGCCCCTCTCAAGGAGTTGGGTTCCAGAGCCCAAACTGTGCGTGGAGGTGAGGCCGACTATATCTAGTCGGTAATGCTCAACCTCCCGCACAAGCTCAGGCTCCTTCCCCCCCAGCGAGGTGACATTCCATGTCCCCAGAGCTAGTCTCCATGTCCGGAGATCCAGTCGCCGAGGCCCCCGCCGTCGACTGCCACCCAGATCTCTCTGCACCGGCCCCATATGGCTCCTCCTGCGGGTGGTGGGCCCACGTGAGGACGGCCCCACGTCACTCCTTCGGGCTAAGCCCGGCCGAGCCCCGTGGGGGAAGGCCACCAGGCGCTCGCTGACAAGCACCCACCCCAGGCCTGGCTCCAGGGTGAGGCCCCGGTGACGCCAATCCGGGCGACGTAACTGGCCTCTGTGTGTTGCTCATCATGTGGGGCTTCCGAACCGTTCTTCGTCTGACCCGTCCCCCCGGACCTGTTTGCCTTGGGTGACCCTACCAGGGGCATGAAGCCCCCGACAACATAGCTCCCGAGATCATTCGGGCACTCAAACCCCTCCACCAC